>NC_140027.1:0-169066 GCF_964263955.1 Coregonus lavaretus
CTGCTAACCTAAACAACGGTGGTCAGGTGAGTCTCTCTCTCTCTCCTCTCACTCTCTTTCTTTTTTTCTGTGACTGTCTTTCTCTCCCTCTTCCTCTCTTCTTCACTCGCTCTCTCTTTCTTTCCCTCCAGCCCTCCCTCCCTCTCTCTCTCTCACTCTCTCTCTCTCTCTCTCTCTCCCTCCCCCTAAACGCACCTCAGCTCAGTCACTCCTCATCTCAGCCACAGTGTGAGCATTGGTCCACGATGAAACGTCCCACAAACAGACTAAACTGTTTATTCATCCTAAATTTAGCTCTCTCTCCTGATCCCTTGCACCAAGGCTGTGGGAAACGGCTACATATTTCCCCCTCCGTCCGGAGCTGAGCGAGGACCCGAGCCAGTCTGTCCTGTGAAGTGACCGATTGTACGCCAGCGGCGCTAAGCATGAAGCACAAGAACAGCGCCTGTGTCTGACGTGTAGGTGTCGTTCCCGTTCCTCTCCACTCTTGTATCTGGCCCTCTCTCTCTTCCTCCCTCTCTCTCTTCCTCTCTCTTCCTCCCTCTCTCTCTTCCTCCCTCTCTCTCCTTTATCGTGGCCGCGCACTACTCCAACATTATCATCAAGTTTGCTGATGACACGACGACGATGAGACAGCCTATAGGGAGGAGGTCAGACACCTGGCAGTGTGGTGCCAGGACAACAACCTCTCCCTCAACGTCAGCAAGTCAAAGGAGCTGATCGTGGGCTACAGGAAACAGAGGGCCGAGCACGCCCCCATCCACATCGATGGGGCTGTAGTGGAGCGGGTCGAGAGCTTCATGTTCCTCGGTGTCCACATCACTATGGATCTATCATGGTCCGTACACACCCACACAGTTGTGAAGAAGGCACGACAGCTTCTACACCCAAGCCATAAGATGTCTAAACAAGGCTGCTAAATAGCTAATCAAATGGCTACCCAGATTACCTTCATTGACCCTTTTTTTAACTAACTCTCTTGCACTGACTATGCACACACACTGGACTCTATCCACACACTCACACATACTTACACTGACACCCCAACACACACACATACACACTCACTACATACGCCACACACACATAACATGCACACACATGCATATTGACGGCACACACACACACACACACACACACACACACACACACACACACACACACACACACACACACTTTCACACTCACCACATACACTGCTGCTACTGTCTATTATCTATCTTGTTGCCTAGTCACTCTATCCCTAGCTATATTTATATAGCTACCTCAGTTACCTCATATCCCTGCACATTGACTCAGTACTGGTACTCCCTGTATATAGCCATGTTATTTTTACTCGCTATTGTTATTCGTTATTCATTGTGTCACTATTTATATTTGTTATTTTTATTTCATTGTTGGAAAAGGACCCGTAAGTAAGCATTTCACTGTTAGTCTACACCTGTTGTTTACGAAGCATGTGATAAATACAATTCGATTTGATCCCTCTCCCTCTCTCTCTCTCTCGCTCTCTCTCCCTCCCTCCCTCCCTCCCTCCCTCCTCTTTCTCCACTGGGCTCATAAAGTAGTCCTTTATTCCTGACCCCAGACAATGAGAACCCTTATAGCCCAGCCTAGCCTTGCCTAGCGCAGCAGTACAGTACAGAACATCCAAAGAACACCCACAAGGACAAGATGGACGAGAGTGCCGAGGGCGCTGAAGCTATTCAGCCATCCATCCTTGGAGATGGCATATCAATAATGCTTTGTGGTCTAGACGTGTTTCAATCAAACAGTCCTCGGTCCGAGGGTAAGGGATTCTACATTGGGCGACCTTCCTTTTGAAAGCTCTGGCAGAGGGATACTGTATAATTTACTGAGCGGAGTTGAATTGAATATGGGCTGCCTTGGTCCTGGCTATACAGTAGGCTTTTGTGAATGTTTTTCAAAGGGCATAAAATATATCAACTATGCAAGTGGAGTTTGGCAATGTAATTGGAATATATACCATTTCAAATATTCAACCGAGAAAGGTTTTTTAAACTTCAGTCCTAGCATTAACATTCCGAAAACTAAATATTCCGTCAGAAGCCATGGTCAGTCAGAACACAGCCTTGAAGAAGGAAATGAGGCGAAGAGGCGAAGAGGGGAGAGAAGAGGAATACAAACCGGAGGAGAGCCTCATAAAAACATCAGTGAGTCTGTTAGTTCCCTCCTTCAGAAGACTGGCACGGCACCAACATGGCGTTTCAAAAATACCATCCTTGTGCCAGACTGAAGGACACAGGCCCAATCACAGATGCCTCAGAAGTTCCTCAAATGACAAGGCTATAAGGACTAATCATTAGGGATGAGAGTTTTTCCTAACTAGGAAAAACTCCAGGCACTAATCACAACCTAAACTAAATCTTGCGAGTTTTGATATGTTGAAGATCCATGTCGGATTAAAGGGGTTGTCAGTGTCACTATTACTATAAAGCTGGTATAAGAAGCAATAGAAACTTCCCCATCAATGACTTTGGCCTTCCAAGTGCCCATGGGCAAACTTAGTTCCTGTTCCAACTGGTTTCCTTCCAGACGCCTGGAAACAGAGTAGTTGACTAACTGGTCATAACTGGAACATAAGTGGAGATTCACTATATTAACGTGACTGTAGACAAGCCAGGACGGTCCAGTCATGTGCCTGACTAGTACTAATAACTAGGATGAGTTGTTTTGTAAAATTTTCCACAGACTAGAGGTGACTTATTTACACTACATATTAAGTAGTTAGAAGTGTTTTACTGTAAATATATCAAGTCAAGCTGAGGTAAGTATAAAGTGTGGGAGTGAGCGTGTTTTTTCTTCCTCTTGGCACTGATTGTGTCGTTTCATTCACACTCACCCCACAACAGTCACTCTTATTTTCTTTCCTTCCACCTAATCTCATCCCTCTCTTTCCATCCCATGCCCTGTTGTTAGATAGGGCCTGTCCCCTTCTCAGGTGAAGTGAGAAGAAAATACATCTCTCAATTCTGGCCTAAACTGAACTACTGAAATGGAACGACAGAGACAAAGAAGGAGAGAGAGAGAAATAAAAAAAGACAGAGAGAGAGAAAGGAGATATAGAGAGAGCGAGAGAGAGAGAGAGAGGTAACTTCCACAAAGCTGTGAACGATCTGAGAGACAAGGCAAGAAGGACCTTCTATGCAATCAAAAGGAACATAAAATTCAACATACCAATTAGGATCTGGCTAAAAATACTTTAATCAGTTATAGAATCCATTGCCCTTTATGGTTGTGAGGTCTGGGGTCCGCTTACCAACCAATAATTCACTAAATGAGACAAACACCAAATTGACACTCTGCATGCAGAATTCTGCAAAAATATCCTCCATGTACAATGTAAAACACTTAATAATGCATGCAAAGCAGAATTAGGCCAATACCGCTAATTATCAAAATCCAGAAAAGAGCCGTTAAATTCTACAACCACCTAAAAGGAAGCGATTCCCAAACCTTCCATAACAAAGCCATCACCTACAGAGAGATGAACCTGGAGAAGAGTCCCCTAAGCAAGCTGTTCCTGGGGCTCTGTTCACAAACACAAACAGACCCCACAGAGCCCCAGGACATCAACACAATTAGACCCAAACAAATCATGAGAAAACAAAAAGATAATTACTTGACATATTGGAAAGAATTAACAAAAAAACAGAGCAAACTAGAATGCTTTTTGGCCCTAAAAAGAGAGTACACAGTGGCAGAATACCTGACCACTGTGACTGACCCAAAATTAAGGAAAGCTTTGACTATGTACAGACTCTGTGAGCATAGCCTTGCTATTGAGAAAGGCTGCCGTAGGCAGAACTGGCTCTCAAAAGAAGACAGGCTATGTGCACACTGCCCACAAAATGAGGTGGAAACTGAGCTGCACTTCCTAACCTCCTGCCAAATGTAAGACCATATTAGAGACACATATTTCCCTCAGATTACACAGACCCACAAAGAATTCGAAAACAAATCCAATTTTTATAAACTCCCATATCTATTGGGTGAAATACCACAGTGTGCAATCTGTCACGTTTGTTTAAGGACGGGTCAGACCAAGGCGCAGCGTGAAATGCGTACATGTTTATTTCAACGGTAAACACACTAACAAAACAACGTAACGTGAAGACCTCAGGCTAAACACAAGCCTCTACACGGAACAAGATCCCACAACTAATGAGTGCCAATAGGCTGCCTAAGTATGATCCCCAATCAGAGACAACGAGCGACAGCTGTCTCTGATTGGGAATCACACCCGGCCAAACACAGAACTACAACACCTAGAACGTAAACATAGAAAACTAACATAGAATATCCACACCCTGACTCAACATACCAGAGTCCCATGAGTCAGGGCGTGACAGTATCCCCCCCCCCCCCCCCCCCAAAGGTGCGGACTCCGACCGCACCAACCTGACATGACAGGGAAGGGTCCGGGTGGGCATTCCGCCTCGGAGGCGGATCCGGCTCCGGGCGTGACGACCATATTCTCTCAGCCTCCACATTGCGCCCGTGGTCTGGTCTGGACCTCGGCGCGCTGCTTCCCCTCTCCTTCCTCCCACGATGCACCAAGCCCTGTCTGCGCCCTGGTGTGGGAGACCCCGAACCTGGAGAGGGGCTGACGTCTGGGTCTGGACTGGAGCCGCTGACCGGAGCTGGACTGGGCACCGGTGGAGCGGACTGCTCTGGCTCTGGAGTGGAGCTGCTGACCGGAGCTGGACTGTGCACCGGTAGAGCGGACTGCTCTGGCTCCGGAGTGAAGCTGCTGACCGGAGCTGGACTGGACCCCGGTGGAGCGGACTGCTCTGGTTCCGGAGTGGAGCTGCTGACCGGAGCTGGACTAGGCACCGGTGGAGCGGACTGCTCCGGAGTGGAGCCGCTGACCGGAGCTGGACTGGACCCCGGTGGAGCGGACTGCTCTGGCTCCGGAGTGGAGCAGCTGACCGGTGCCGGACCAGGCACCGGTGGAACGGGCACGGGCCGTGCCGGACTGGACACACGCACCACTGGTCTGGTGCGAGGAGCAGGCACGGGCCGGACCGGACTAGGAACACACACCACTGGCTTGGTGCGAGGAGCAGGACCGGGCCGGGCCGGACTGGGGACACACACCACTGGCTTGGTGCGGGGAGCAGGTACGGGGTGTACCGGGCTGGCGACACGCACCACTGGCTTGGTGCGAGGAGCAGGAACGGGCCGGGCCGGACTGGGAACATGCACCACTGGCTTGGTGCGAGGAACAGGAACGGGCCGGGCCGGACTGGGAACACGCACCACTGTCTTGGTGCGGGGAGCAGGCACGGGCTGTACCTGACTGGGAACACGCACCACTGGCTTGGTGCGAGGAGCAGGAACGGGCCGGGCCGGACTGGCGACACGCACCACTGGCTTGGTGCGGGGAGCAGGCACGGGCCGTACCTGACTGGGAACACGCACCACTGGCTTGGTGTGGGGAGCAGGCACGGGCCGTTCCTGACTGGGAACACGCACCACTGGCTTGGTGCGAGGAGCAGGAACGGGCCGGGCCGGACTAGCGACATGCACAACTGGCTTGGTGCGGGGAGCAGGCACGGGCCGGGCCGGTCTGGGAACACGCACCACTGTCTTGGTGCGAGGAGCAGGAACGGGCCGGGCCGTACTGGGAACATGCACCACTGGCTTGGTGCGGGGAGCAGGTACGGGTCGTACCGGACTGGGAACACGCACCACTGGTCTGGTGCGAGGAGCAGGAACGGGCCGGGCCGGACTGGCGACACGCGCCACTAGCTTGGTGCGAGACGCAGGCACGAGGTGTACCGGACTGGGAACTGACGTTAGAGATCTCCGTGCCCAGTCCTCCTCCCGTGAGGACTCCTCCCTGAGCCCCCACGAGTGCAGTGGTCGGGGCTCTTCTCCATCGATCCCCGACCACCCTTTTAGTCCCCCCCAAACATTTTATTGGGGCTGTCTCTCGGGCTTCCTCCTCGGCCGGCGCCTTCTGTGTAGCCGTTGCTCCTCTCTAAACCGGGCCTCCACTGTCTCCTCCCAAGGACGGCGATCCATCCCAGCCTGAATCTCCTCCCATGTCCAGGATCCCTTACCGTCCAGGATCTCCTCCCATGTCCATGATGTCTGCTCCTGGGCACGCTGCTTGGTCCGTGTTTGGTGGGATCTTCTGTCACGTTCGTTTAAGGACGGGTCAGACCAAGGCTCAGCGTGAAATGCGTACATGTTTATTTCAACGGTAAACACACGAACAAAACAACAAAACAACGTAACGTGAAGTCCTCAGGCTAAACACAACACAAGCCTCTACACGGAACAAGATCCCATAACTAATGAGTGCCAATAGGCTGCCTAAGTATGATCCCCAATCAGAGACAACGAGCGACAGCTGTCTCTGATTGGGAATCACACCCGGCCAAACACAGAACTACAACACCTAGAATGTAAACATAGAAAACTAACATAGAATATCCACACCCTGACTCAACATACCAGAGTCCCATGAGTCAGGGCGTGACACAATCACAGCAGCAAGATTTGTGACCTGTTGCCACAGAAAAGGGCAACCAGTGAAGAACAAACACCATTGTAAATACAACCCATATTTATGTTGATTTATTTTCCCTTTTGTACTTTAACTATTTTCCCATCTTTACAACACTGTATATAGACATAATAATAATATGACATTTGAATGTTTTGATTGTTTATTTCACTATTGTTAATTATCTCTTTCACTTGCTTTGGCAATGTAAACATACGTTTCCCATGCCAGTAAAGCCCCTTAAATTGAATCTGAAATTGAAAGAGAGAGAGAGAGAGAGAGAGAGAGAGAGAGAGAGAGAGAGAGAAATAAATAAATTAGAAAGAGAGAGAGAGAGAGAGAGAGAGAGAGAGAGAGAGAGAGAGAGAAAGAGAGAGAAATGAGAGAAATGAGAGAAAGAGGAAGAGAGAGACAGAAATAAAAGAGAAAAAGAGAGAGAGAGGAGAGAGAATTAAAGAAAGAGAGAGAGGGAGAGAGAGAGAGAGAGAGAGAAATAAATTAGAAAGAGAGAGAGAGAGAGAGAGAGAGAGAGAGAGAGAGAGAGAGAGAGAGAGAGAGAGAGAAATGAGAGAAAGAGGAAGAGAGAGACAGAAATAAAAGAGAAAAGGAGAGAGAGAGGAGAGAGAATTAAAGAAAGAAAGAGAGAACCTACTCTCCTCTGCCCTGTCAGAAATGACCAACCCTCTCTCATTGAAGCTGAGAAATAGAGGGAAAATAATCCAAATTATTAAGTAGGAGATGGTTCCCTGTTGTGAGATTCTAGTATCATTTGAAATGAATAGTCTCTCTATTAGCAGTTAATAGCTTCTTCTCTGCAGTGGTGACACACACACACAGGCACACACACACAAAGACTACAGTGGGCACCCACTAGCACTAATATATATCCTGTTACCAGTGCCTTAATGCATTCTTAAACTCACTGAGTTAGAAAACACATCACAGTGTACTCTAAATGCAATTAAGGGGTGTATTACTGTACTCATTCAACCAAGGCCAAATATCTTTATTTATACTACAATCTGGTCCTGTGTCACCTAAACACAAAACCCTTAACCTTAAAGAGAGGTCAGAGGTCAAAGGTCTTCTGGTGCTTTGTCTACCTCCACGGCTTGGAACTCTCCAGCCTCACAGTATTTGGTCATTTTGGTGGACACTTTCATCCAAAGCAATTTACAGTGAGCACACAGTCCGTGCATGTGGCCCAAGCTGGAATTGAACCCACAACGTTAGCATTCTCCACACCACACTGTAACCATCTGAGCCATCGGGACAAAATCATATAGCTCCCATCCTCTAAACCAGGGGTGTCAAACTCATTTTAGCTCAGGGGCCACATGGAGGAAAATCTATTCCCAAGTGGGCCGGACCGGAAAAATCATGGTATATATAACTTAAAAACAACAACTTCAGATTGTTTTCTTTGTTTTAATACGATCAACATACAACATAAAGCTGGAGCCTGAGGACAGTGTGTCCAAAATAGTACAAGCACAACATCACTATTAATCATAAAACACGTCAAGTTTATTTGAAAATTCTAAAGAAAAAGAACACACAAACACACACTGCCTCAGTGATTAACAGAACTGTTTCACAGATCACAGAACTATATCAGGGTGTCATTTCTCAGGCAGAAATGTAGATAAAAATAATGAAATCCTGTTCACCAAACAAGTGCAAGAACCACAGAGTCAAGAATAGGTGAAATATACAAATAAAATAAAATCAATTAAAAACAATAGCACATCAACATAAAAACATATAAACATAAAGCTGGAGCCTGAGGACAGTGTCCAAAAGCACAACATCACTATTAATCATAAAACACCTCAAGTTATTTGAAAGTTCTGAGGACAAAGAACACACAAACACACAATGCCTCAGTGATTAACATAACTGTTTCACAGATCACAGAACTATATCAGGGTGTCATTTCTCAGGCAGAAATGTAGATAAAAAATAATGAAATCCTGTTCACCAAACAAGTGCAAGAACCACAGAGTCAAGAATAGGTTAAATATACAAATAAAATAAAATCAATTAAAAACAATAGCACATCAACATAAAAACATATAAACATAAAGCTGGAGCCTGAGGACAGTGTCCAAAAGCACAACATCACTATTAATCATAAAACACCTCAAGTTATTTGAAAGTTCTGAGGACAAAGAACACACAAACACACAATGCCTCAGTGATTCACAGAAGTATATCACAGATCACAGAACTATATCAGGGTGTCATTTCTCAGGCAGAAATGTAGATAAAAATAATGAAATCCTGTTCCCCAAACAAGTGCAAGAACCACAGAGTCAAGAATAGGTTAAATATACAAATAAAATAAAAACTATTAAAAACAATAGCACATCAACATAAAAACATATAAACATAAAGCTGGAGCCTGAGGACAGTGTCCAAAAGCACAACATCACTATTAATCATAAAACACCTCAAGTTATTTGAAAGTTCTGAGGACAAAGAACACACAAACACACAATGCCTCAGTGATTCACAGAAGTATATCACAGATCACAGAACTATATCAGGGTGTCATTTCTCAGGCAGAAATGTAGATAAAAATAATGAAATCATGTTCCCCAAACAAGTGCAAGAACCACAGAGTCAAGAATAGGTTAAATATACAAATAAAATAAAATCAATTAAAAACAATAGCACATCAACATAAAAACATATAAACATAAATCTGAAAGCGTTGCTCAAACTCCCGTAACAGTCCTGTTATTTTATCTTTGAACGGCTTCATGTCTGCCACATGTTGGGTCGCGCACACATTTTTCAGACAGGGGAAGTGAGCTGCATCACCACCGGCAAGTTGCGTCTCCCACAATGACAGCTTCAACTTGAAAGAACGTATGCTGTCATAATACTGCGTGACAACTTTGTTGCGCCCTTGCAGCTGTTTGTTCAAGTTATTCAGGTGCTCTGTAACATCCACCATAAATGCAAGGTCCTGCATCCATTCTGCGGAATGAAATTCTAACACTGGTTTGCCCTTTTCTTCCATGAACTGTTCAATTTCTTCTCGTAAATCAAAGAAACGCCTCAGCACAGCACCTCGGCTTAACCATCTTACCTCAGTGTGGTATGGCAGGCCATAGATGTGGTCTTTTTCTCTGAGAAGGCTGTCAAACTGACGGTGATTCAGGCTTCTGGATCGGATGAAATTAACAGTTTGGATGACCACCTTCATGACGTTATCCATCTTTAATGACTTGCAACACAAAGCCTCCTGGTGCAAAATACAGTGAAAAGTCAAAAAATCACGTCCTCCATTTGCAGATTGCACTTTCTCTCTGAACTTTGTCACAACGCCTGCTTTTTTCCCGATCATTGAGGGCGCACCATCTGTAGCCAGGCTGACAGCGCGGGACCAGTCCACTCCGACCCTGTCCAGCGCGCCGACGAGTGCGGTAAAAATATCAGCTGCTGTCGTTGTATCTGTCATCGGCACCAACTCCACGAACTCCTCGTGACGGTCAATGTGTCATCAACTCCGCGGATGAAAATGGCCAGTTGTGCAACATCTGTAATGTCCGTGCTTTCATCAATTGCAACCGAAAACGCAATAAATGACTTTACTTTTTGCTTCAACTGGCTGTCCAAATCCACTGAAAGATCGTAAATCCTGTCTGCAACTGTGTTTCTTGTCAGGCTGATATTTGCAAAAGCCTGCCGCTTTTCAGGGCACACAATCTCCGCTGCCTTCATCATGCATGTTTTTACAAATTCACCCTCACTAAATGGTTTTGAAGCCACTGCGATTTCATTAGCAATGAGGTAGCTAGCTTTCACTGCAGCGTCACTGATGTCTCGGCTGTGAGTAAACACAGACTGCTGTTTCTTCAGACCCGCCAACAGTTCATTCACCTTCTCTCATCTCCGCTGTCCTTGAAAGTTGTCATATTTGTCGGCATGAAGACTCACATAGTGGCGACGAAGGTTATATTCTTTCAGCACTGCAACATGCTCTGAACACACCAAACATACAGCTTTCCCATTCAATTCCGTGAATAAATAGAAGGATGACAATTTTTCTTGGAACACTGCACTCTGCGTCCACTTTTCTCTTTTTTGACAGAGACATATTGGGGCAATGAGGGTGCCAAAGCACATAATGTTAAAAGTAGAAGCCGTAATAAATATCGCGGGCAAAACAAAGTAGCTCATTGGCTGCACGTGCTTGACCTACTTGCTCTGCCCCGGTATAAACAGTTTGCTTGCTTAACACAATTGCTATTGCGCCATCCAGTGGACGCAATTGGAACAGCAGTTTATTTTATTGAAAAATTGCAGCGCATTTTTATACTTGACAAAATTATTATTATTATTATTATTATTATTATTTTTATTTTTTTAATCATCTCGCGGGCCGGATTAAACCCGTTTGCGGGCCTGATCCGGCCCGCGGGCCGGACGTTTGACACCCCTGCTCTAAACCATTATGTCAGCTGTTGTGAATAAGGGTTGTGCAGCTCCTGCCTGTGTATATAGAGAGGTGCCACCCATTCAGGGTTTGCAAAGGCTGCTGGGAGCAGCGGGGTCTCTTTGGACCAGATACATGTTTACACAAGAGAGGCTCCAGGTCTGTCTAAAAACAACAGGATGAAAAAGAGGGATGGAACAGACAGATGAAAGAGACAGAGAGATGAAAGACAGACGTTTCCAGTGAATATCTTTTCTCCTGGCATAAGGGCTTAGTTAATACTTAATAACATCCCCTTGTGTGGGGGTATTAAGAGAAGACCAATGGTAGTCTCTTTGACTACAGCCGTGTGTCTCAGCTTTGAGGTAGAAGTTGTGCCCTTAATTAACCACAGATCTAGGATCAGAGTATCATATCCCAAACATCTAACCTTAACCTTTAGGAGGATTTTTTTTTTAAACATCTGACCCTGGACTAGTGGTTAGGGGCAACTTCTACCTACTCTTGTGTCTATCAACAACATTAAGAGATCCTCAAAGCCAGCTATATTAACAGTTGCATAGCCAGATGTGCTAGACTGATGTCACGTACATTGAGTACAGGATTGGACCAAGGTGCAGCGTGGAATGCATACATGTTTATTTATAAAGTAAACAAACGACATAACAACAAAAGCAACGTAACCTGAAGCTCACAATGGCTACACACACAAGCCAAACAAGAGTCAAACAAGAGTCAAGATCCCTCAACATAGGTAGGCAAAATGGCTACCTAAGTATGATCCCCAATCAGAGACAACGATCAACAGCTGCCTCTGATTGGGAACCACACCCGGCCAACATAGATATACAAAACATAGATATTCACATACATAGATATTCACACCCTGACCAAACTAACTAGCGAACTCTATGTCAGGGGGTGACAGTACCCCCCCCCCCCCCCCCCCCCCCCCCCCCCCCCCCCCCCCCCCCCCCCCCCCCCCCCCCCAAGGGTGCGGACTCCGGCCACAAAACCTAACTTAACAGGGGAGGGTCCAGGTGGGCATCTAGCCTCGGTGGCGGCTCCAGCTCCGGGCATGACGTCCTCTCCCTTACTGCCTCCCCGTTGCACCCCTGGTCCGGTCTGGACCTCGGCGAGATGCTTCCCCTCTCAGTCCTCCCACGATGCACTAAGCCCTTTCTGGACCCTGGTGTGGGAGCCCCCGACCCTGGAGAGGGGTTGACGTCTGGTTCTGGAGTGGAGCCGCTGACCGGAGCTGAACTGGACCCCGGTGGAGCGGACTGCTCTGGCACTGGACTGGAGCAGCTGACCGGGCTGGACTAGGCACCGGTAGAGCGGACTTTTCTGGCACTGGAGTGGAGCCGCTGACCGGAGCTGAACTGGACCCCGGTGGAGCAGACTGCTCTGGCTCTGGACTGGAGCAGCTGACCAGAACTGGACTGGGCACCGGTGGAGCGGACTGCTCTGGCACTGGAGTGGAGCAGCTGACCGGGGCTGGACTAGGCACCGGTAGAGCGGAATACTCTGGCACTGGAGTGGAGCCGCTGACCGGAGCTGAACTGGACCCCGGTGGAGCGGACTGCTCTGGCTCTGGACTGGAGCAGCTGACCAGAGCTGGACTGGGCACCGGTGGAGCGGACTGCTCTGGCACTGGAGTGGAGCAGCTGACCGGAGCTGGACTTGGCACCGGTGGAGTGGACTGCTCTGGCACTGGAGTGGAGCAGCTGACCGGAGCTGGACTAGGCACCGGTGGAGCGGACTGCTCTGGTACTGGAGTGGAGCAGCTGACCGGAGCTGTACTGGGCACCGGTGGAGCGGACTGCTCTGGCACCAGCTGTACCGGGCTGGAGACACGCACCACTGGTCTGGTGCGAGGGACAGGCATGGGCCGCACCAGGCTGGGAACACGCACCACTGGTCTGGTGCGAGGAGTAGGCACAGGCCGTGCCGGACTGGAGACACGCACCACTGGTCTGGTGCGAGGAGCAAGCACGGGCCGTACCAGACTGGAGACACGCACCACTGGTTTGGTGCAAGGAGCAGGCACTGGCCGTGCCGAACTGGAGACACGCACCACAGGTTTGGTGCGAGGAGCAGGCACGGGCCGTACCGGACTGGAAACACGCACCACTGGTTTGATGCGGGGAGCAGGTACGGGGCGTACCGGGCTGGCGACACGCACCACTAGTTTGGTGCGGGGAGTAGGTACTGGCCGTACCGGACTGGATACACGCACCACTAGTTTGGTGCGGGGAGCAGGTACTGGCCGTACCGGACTAGATACACGCACCACTGGTTTGGTGCGGGGAGCAGGTACGGGCCTTACCGGACTAGATACACGCACTACTGGTTTGGTGCGGGGAGCAGGCACGGGGCGTACCGGGCTGGCGACACGCACCACTGGTTTGGTGCGGGGAGCAGGTACGGGACTGTGGAGGTCTGGAGTGTAAAGCTGGCACAACCCGTCGTGGCTGGATGCCCACTTTCGCACGACACGTGCGGGGCGCTGGCACAGGACGCACTGGGCTGTGAACGCGCACTGGCGACACAGTGCGTAGGACTGGCGCAGGATATACTGGACCGTGGAGGCACACTGGAGACCAGCAGCGTTGAGCCGGCACAACCCGTCCTGGCTGGATGCCCACTTTCGCACGGCACGTGCGGGGCGCTGGCACAGGATGCACTGGGCTGTGAAGGCGCACTGGCGACACAGTGCGTATCTCTGCATACCTTGGTTCCTCAATGAACACACGCTCCCTCTGTTGCCTGGCCAGCTCCTCTCTCCGTGCATCCACTAAATCCTTCTCCCTACGGGCCTCCTGCAGTGCCTCCTCTTGAAGGGAGCTCTCCTGCTCTATCCTTGCTATCAGCCCCCGTAATGTGGTGGCCTCCTCTCTCAAACTGCTGATCCACAGGACTTGGAGGACCTCTAAAATAGCGGCCTCCTCCTCTACAGTCAGCCCTTTCACGGCCTCCTGCTGCTTCGTCGACCACACCGTGTGCCCCCCAAAATGTTTTATTGGGGTTGCCTCTCGGGTCTCCTTCGCCATCTTGCATTTTGGAGTCGCCGACTTTTCTCCCTCGCTGCCTCTGTTTGCTCCCAAGGAAGCCGATCCATACCATCCTGGATCTCTTCCCACGTCCATGATCCTTTTCCTTCCAGTATCTCCTCCCATGTCCAGGCTTCTTGCTTTTCCTGGCCACGCTGCTTGGTCCGTTGGTGGTGGGATCTTCTGTCACGTTCGTTGAATACAGGATTGGACCAAGGTGCAGCATGGAATGCATACATGTTTATTTATAAAGTAAACACACGGCAAAACAACAAAAGCAACGTAATGTGAAGCTCACAATGGCTACACACACAAGCCAACAAGAGTCAAACAAGAGTCAAGATCCCACAACATAGGTAGGCAAAATGGCTACCTAAGTATGATCCCCAATCAGCGACAACGATAGACAGCTGCCTCTGATTGGGAACCACACCCGGCCAACATAGATATACAAAACATAGATATTCACATACATAGATATTCACACCCTGACCAAACTAACTAGCGAACTCTATGTCAGGGCGTGACAACTTAACACTAGTCATCATTAGCCTATAGCAAGGTTTTAACAGTTCTCTCTAGCAAAACATTGTATCTCAATGAGACAAACCTGGATAAATAAAGGTTGAATAAATAAATAAATGCATTTGGTTGTGAATGCTACTTTCTTTGACAACAATAAACTGTAGCCTTATTCTAGGGGACGTTTGGCCTCTCCATCTAGTCTAAGGACCTCCGCCCTCTCTATCAGAAAAGCTAACAAAATCAATCTTTCTGTTGGTAACTGAGTGGTTCTGTGTCAAACCATCCACAACCCATTAGAGGCCATTAGCTCCCAAGCAGCAATTTGAACCCCTTGTGTGTGTGTGTGCACTTTTGTGTGTATGTGTGTGTGTGTGTGTGTATGCGCGTGTGCTCACCTATATCTCCTTATAGCCTACATTTCAGCAGTGGAACCAAGATACAAACTTCCTCAGTCAACTCTGTTTATTATTCTACCTTTGCTTTATTCCACATTGGGAGTAATCACTTCCAAGGGGGAGGCTATTTTCCGTTGCACCCACTGGTTATCAATAGGACCTTTGAGGGTAGGAACCTGATTGAAACATAATTTCCTGCCAGGCTGCACACTAAGGCTATTGAGATCAACCCAAGTCTTTCTGTATGTATGGCTCTTTCATATTGACCAGAATGACCGGGAGACCCCAAGACCTCTGTTGCTATTCGGCCTATCAGCTTGCAAAGAGCTGGGGTGCAGAGAGTGTATGTACACACACACATACACACACACACAAACACACACTCTCTCTCCTCAACCTGCAGGGTTTTTACTGCAGCAGCCCAACTCCCATTCCAAAGAAAATACAGGTCTAAACTGAAGGGTAGTCTTGGCATGTTAAACATAAGAGTCATGTAAGCTTATATGTGAAACGCTCCAACAGTCACCACACACACACACACACACACACATCACCCGAGAGTCCCTCGGCAGGCCGCTATAAAACATGCTACATTCAATTGATTTCCATGTGGATTTCTCTTGTACTATAAAACAGCCTGTCAGCTCCTTGACGTTTTGGGGCCAAGGCAGAGATTAGTGTGTGTCCTGTGTCCTGTGTGCGTGTGTGTGTGTGTGTGTGTGTGTGTGTGTGTGTGTGTGTGTGTGTGTGTGTGTGTGTGTGTGTGTGCGTACGTACGTGTTGTAGCACTACTGTGTCTCTGAGGCTACAAGAGATACAGACCATACCTCTCCCCCACTCCCAGACCAATTACTAACACTCACATTGATTCACTGACTCAACCATGTGTGGAGAATACTAGTGCATGTTCTTAGAGAATAATCACTCACAACGCTTGGAGTATAATCCCAAAAAAAGGGACAGTGTTCTAATCTGCTATGATTCTGTCTCAACAACACCAGATGTTTGGATAGAAATACCTATATATCCACTAAAGCGTGTAGGAGAGGACAGGACAGGAGAGAGTTAACATTACCTGAAGGTCAAAGAATTTGCTGTATCTCCTGTAGATGATGTGGGAGGTGTTGTCAGAGTATGTGACGTTGATGAGATACACCTGCAATGAGAGAAAATGAATGGTTAACACTGTGGTCCCGACACAAAGCATACCAAGACACCAACCCCTGCACTTCAAAGGTCAATGACACGCACATACATCTGTCAAGGTGTAATAGTGGGTGAACATAATGGTGATCTCATTCACCTTCTCCACACATTGACCCTCTGCCCTTACTGCCTCAGCCATAAGTTAGAATTAGAACAGACATTCCCATTCAAGTGGATGGGGCTTTGTCTGAGGGGCTTTGTCCCTTCTAGTAATTATATTTATATGATAGATGACGTATAGAAACTGACCATTACGTTCCAGACCAAGAGGGTTGGTAATGTAATTGATGCTGATATCATCTCAGCTTTAATCTAATATTGGAAACATAGGAAAGATATCAAGGAGTCTGGAAAATTCCCATAAAAGAGGTCAGTCAGGAGGTTTGAATGGGTTGGACCTCGGTTTTTGATGGATATCTAGAGTGGAAGTTTTGTGCCAATATAAAGTAAGATATCTGGTGAAATGCCTATTTGAAGTCACGAAATAGCAAGCAACAAACATAACTTTGAAACTTGACTGTTAAAATCAAGGCTAACTGCTACTGAACATAGCTTTTCACAGTTCTAATATGCTATAGTACTGAGGACATTGAGGTTAAGTCACAAACCTAAACCATTGGCCATTTGGCTTAATTGTTCTCAGCCCAATCTCCACTACAAAAACACACACAATTTGTTTAAGTTCATAGAGTTTCCATATACTTCATAATCATAAAGCATGTCAAACATGTTTACATCTGTTGTTTACTCAAAATGAGGGCAAAGATTGCTAACAAAAACAGCCATTGTCAAATAATTTACAATTAAATAAGATTTTGTCAGCCATTAAAATAGGCTAATTGAAGCTACAGCACTGTGTAGGCCTATGGTTCCACTTTGAGAACTAACTGTTGTCGACTTGTCAATATAGGAACAATTCACCTTATGAAGTATCACCATCTTGAATATGCCTAAAGCTGAAATTCACCTCATGATATGTAGGCCATTGAAAATCAAGTTCCCCTTGTGATGTCTCAGACACAGGCGTTTCCCTAATCCCCTGACCTAGTAGCAAAGGTTAACCCACGTCCTAATATACAGTGGGGAGAACAAGTATTTGATACACTGCCGAGCATGTAGAGGTCTGTAATTTTTATCATAGGTACACTTCAACTGTGAGAGACGGAATCTAAAACAAAAATCCAGAAAATCACATTGTATGATTTTTAAGTAATTGATTTGCATTTTATTGCATGACATAAGTATTTGATACATCAGAAAAGCAGAACTTAATATTTGGTACAGAAACCTTTGTTTGCAATTACAGAGATCATACGTTTCCTGTAGGTCTTGACCAGGTTTGCACACACTGCAGCAGGGATTTTGGCCCACTCCTCCATACAGACCTTCTCCAGATCCTTCAGGTTTTGGGGCTGTCGCTGGGCAATATGGACTTTCAGCTCCAAAAATGTTCTATTGGGTTCAGGTCTGGAGACTGGCTAGGCCACTCCAGGACCTTGAGATGTTCCTTACGGAGCCACTCCTTAGTTGCCCTGGCTGTGTGTTTCGGGTCGTTGTCATGCTGGAAGACCCAGCCACGACCCATCTTCAATGCTCTTACTGAGGGAAGGAGGTTGTTGGCCAAGATCTCGCGATACATGGCCCCATCCATCCTCCCCTCAATACGGTGCAGTCGTCCTGTCCCCTTTGCAGAAAAGCATCCCCAAAGAATGATGTTTCCACCTCCATGCTTCACGGTTGGGATGGTGTTCTTGGGGTTGTACTCATCCTTCTTCTTCCTCCAAACACGGCGAGTGGAGTTTAGACCAAAAAGCTATATTTTTGTCTCATCCGACCACATGACCTTCTCCCATTCCTCCTCTGGATCATCCAGATGGTCTTTGGCAAACTTCAGACGGGCCTGGACATGTGCTGGCTTTGAGCAGGGGGGCCTTGTGTGCGCTGCAGGATTTTAATCCATGACGGCGTAGTGTGTTACTAATGGTTTTCTTTGAGGCTGTGGTACCAGCTCTCTTCAGGTCATTGACCAGGTCCTGCTGTGTAGTTCTGGGCTGATCCCTCACCTTCCTCATGATCATTGATGCCCTACGAGGTGAGATCTTGCATGGAGCCCCAGACCGAGGTTGATTGACCGTCATCTTGAACTTCTTCTATTTTCTAATAATTGCACCAACAGTTGTTGCCTTCTCACCAAGCTGCTTGCCTATTGTCCTGTAGCCCATCCCAGCCTTGTGCAGGTCTACAATTTTATCCTGATGTCCTTACACAGCTCTCTGGTCTTGGCCATTGTGGAGAGGTTGGAGTCTGTTTGATTGAGTGTGTGGACAGGTGTCTTTTATACAGGTAACGAGTTCAAACAGGTGCAGTTAATACAGGTAATGAGTGGAGAACAGGAGGGCTTCTTAAAGAAAAATTAACAGGTCTGTGAGAGCCAGAATTTTTACTGGTTGGTAGGTGATCAAATACTTATGTCATGCAATAAAATGCAAATTAATTACTTAAAAATCATACAATGTGATTTTCTGGATTTTTGTTTTAGATTACGTCTCTCACAGTTGAAGTGTACCTATGATAAAAATTACAGACCTCTACAGTGGGGAGAACAAGTATTTGATACACTGCCGATTTTGCAGGTTTTCCTACTTACAAAGCATGTAGAGGTCTGTCATTTTTATCATATGTACACTTCAACTGTGAGAGACAGAATCTAAAACAAAAATCCATAAAATCACATTGTATGAATTTTAAGTAATTAATTTGCATTTTATTGCATGACATAAGTATTTGATACATCAGAAAAGCAGAACTTAATATTTTGTACAGAAACCTTTGTTTGCAATTACAGAGATCATACGTTTCCTGCAGGTCTTGACCAGGTTTGCACACACTTCAGCAGGGATTTTGGCCTACTCCTCCATACAGACCTTCTCCAGATCCTTCAGGTTTCGGGGCTGTCGCTGGGCAAAACGGACTTTCAGCTCCCTCCAAAGATTTTCTATTGGGTTCAGGTCTGGAGACTGGCTAGGCCACTCCAGGACCTTGAGATGCTTCTTACGGAGCCACTCCTTAGTTGCCCTGGCTGTGTGTTTCGGGTCGTTGTCATGCTGGAAGATCCAGCCATGACCCATCTTCAATGCTCTTACTGAGGGAAGGAGGTTGTTGGCCAAGATCTCGCGATACATGGCCCCATCCATCCTCCCCTCAATACGGTTCAGTCGTCCTGTCCCCTTTGCAGAAAAGCATCCCCAAAGAATGATGTTTCCACCTCCATGCTTCACGGTTGGGATGGTGTTCTTGGGGTTGTACTCATCCTTCTTCTTCCTCCAAACACGGCCAGTGGAATTTAGACCAAAAATCTCAATTTTTGTCTCATCAGACCACATGACCTTCTCCCATTCCTCCTCTGGATCATCCAGATGGTCATTGGCAAACTTCAGACGAGCCTGGCCATGCGCTGGTTTGAGCAGGGGGACCTTGCGTGCGCTGCAGGATTTTAATCCATGACGGCGTAGTGTGTTACTAATGGTTTTCTTTGAGACTGTGGTCCCAGCTCTCTTCAGGTCATTGACCAGGTCCTGCCGTGTAGTTCTGGGCTGATCCCTCACCTTCCTCATGATCATTGATGCCCCACAAGGTGAGATCTTGCATGGAGCCCCAGACCGAGGGTGATTGACCGTCATCTTGAACTTCTTCCATTTTCTAAAAATTGCGCCAACAGTTGTTGCCTTCTCACCAAGCTGCTTGCCTATTGTCCTGTAGCCCATCCAAGCCTTGTGCAGGTCTACAATTTTATCCCTGATGTCCTTACACAGCTCTCTTGTCTTGGCCATTGTGGAGAGGTTGGAGTCTGTTTGATTGAGTGTGTGGACAGGTGTCTTTTATACAGGTTACAAGTTCAAACAGGTGCAGTTAATACAGGTAATGAGTGGAGAACAGGAGGGCTTCTTAAAGAAAAACTAACAGGTCTGTGAGAGCTGGAATTCTTACTGGTTGGTAGGTGATCAAATACTTATGTCGTGCAATAAAATGTAAATTAATTACTTAAAAATCATACAATGTGATTTTCTGGATTTTTGTTTTAGATTCCATCTCTCACAGTTGAAGTGTACCTATGATAAAAATGACAGACCTCTACATGCTTTGTAAGTAGGAAAACCTGCAAAATCGGCAGTGAATCAAATACTTGTTCTCCCCACTGTACATGCTTTGTAAGTAGGAAAACCTGCAAAATCGGCAGTGTATCAAATACTTGTTCTCCCCACTGTATCTTAAACATTGTTCCCTGCAGCAACCTGCCAAGAACAGTCATGACAGCTAGCCTCAGAAGAATTAGCCCAAATGAAAGAGACCTGACGTAAGAGAATCAGCCGCTCGAAACAAAATATTCTCCCAAGAACAAAGCTCTGTGTTAAAAGGCCTTGTTGCTACTGGAAAGACACCAGCTATTGCTGGCTAGCTTCCAACACTAGTGTTTTCACAATTCACTCCCATGGAAATGTTACGCTAACATCCAAGCCACTGGAAGTATGTCATGCTAATGACGTGATAGTGACTACATAGGGTTAGTGTCAACGGCTTGGCTTGGTTTTTATTGTGTTCGCGAGTAGCGGCTCCAGCACTAGCCTTTTCACTCCCATGTAAATGTTGTGCTAACATCAAAGCCACTGGAAGTCTGTTATGCTATGCTAATGACCTGTTAGCGACTCCCATGGCCATGCTAGCATGGTAAACCACTTGAAGTCTGTCATGCTATGCTATGCTAGCTAATGATATGTTAGTGACTCCATAGGGTCACACTGTCAGTGGCTTGGCTTGATTTGTATTGCGGCTGCCAAGGTCAGTAGTCAGAGAGTTAAATTATTCTGTAAGGACTTTACATGTTGTGTTCTGAAGGTGGAACACTATACATCACCAAACATTAAACCACATTTTTACAGCTCAAGGCCGAACGAGAAACTACGTAATCAATCAAAAGCCAAAACTATGGGAGGTTAGATGAATGAAGGAACTGGTGAATGAATGAGGCCTCTCCAATGAGGCAAGCAACAAGCGTGCATACAACGTCTGTCAGTCTGATACTGAGTAAAGGCCTTATCTCAAATACCCAAAATATCTTCATGCTGTTAGTGCATAGCCACATAGATATGGACTTTATCTGACACGATTTGCCTTGGAGGGGCTGGAAGAGCAGCATGTCCGCCTGGACTTGTACTGGTGTGTGTGTGTGCCTAACGCCTATGAGCGTGTGTGTACCCCACAAGTGTGTGTGTGTACGCCTCAAGCAAGTGTGTGTGGGCTTGCCCTGACTTCCAGCGAGTGGGTGTGTTGTTCTATAAATGCTTTTGACCTGAATGGCATGTTGTCATCCTCCCTCCTCCACCACCCGATGCCACTTGGCCGCTTAATTTGACCGTGGAGCAAAACCTCTCTGGGATGGGCCAACGGAGGGAGGGAGGGAGGGAAGAGGAAGGAAGATGCGGACTCAGTTAAAACGATCCAATCCCAACCAACAGAACAGATGGATCTGTCCTCATAGCAACCACAATGGAAAACAGAACTAGTCTATCCACACCACACACAACCCACGCCCAAAATATCAAGCTTAAACCTAATGCCCTCGTCCAACCTAAAATAGACTATATCATCCCTCAGGGATTGAATGTGAGTTAACAGCCTAGTACACCCCATCACTACCTAAAAGCAAAATAAACCTATACTGTAGGTGTCACCTCAATTATATTTCTGGATTGATATAAGATTGACTGTGAAGAATAGTGCTGTTTGACAGCTTGAAAAGTTCTTTTTTGGTCGACTCTCAGATGAGGGTAAAACATGCCAGCAACATTTTAAAATAGCATCTCGATGCTTTGTGGGTTGACTCATGGTTCAAGTACAGCCAGTCGTGAGCGGTTGTCAGTCCACACAGCAAAAACGCTCTGAATCCTGCTTTTAGGGAACCAAACACACACACACACACATATAAAGTTACTCACTAATTGTCAGTTAGAGGGAGTTAGATTTGTTTTCTAATGTTACACAGGTTTAACACACTTGAACAACACGGTGTTATAAGAGTGAGTTGTCTTCACAGCAACAGAAGGTGTGCTGACGGAATCCCAGATGGTGTGTAGTCAAGTGTTGCTGCACCGTTCAAATCAAGATAAAATCCTGGCCTTGCCATACGTTCAGACATTCTTGAATGGTATGCATGTCTGTCCAAATCAAACAATGTTGCAATTCCATTACAGAAAACAAAAGTGACAAAGTAGACAAAACAAAAAGTTTACAACATCTATAAATAAGTCTATACATTACCCAACATTACCTTTACTGTATAAAACTCTCTATTCTACTATACTGTACTCACAGTACACAAAGAACCCAGATTTAACACCATTAAACATTTCCTGCATAATCACTCTTGGCAATCCAGTCGTAAACCTGTACTGGCTGGCACGCTAGCCCTAGCTTCTAAAGACCAGCTGTTACCATCAGACTAGTTCTATTTGCACATAATCTCTTGCACATCTAGCATTCCAGTGTTAATACTAATTGTAATTATTTTGCACTATAGCCTATTTATTGCCTTACCTCCATAACTTGCTACATTTGCACACACTGTATATATATTTTCTGTTGTATTTTTTTGACTTTGTTTTGTTTTACCCCATATGTAACTCTGTGTTGTTGTTTTTATCGCACTGCTTTGCTTTATCTTGGCCAGGTCGCAGTTGTAAATGAGAACTTGTTCTCAACTGGCTTACCTGGTTAAATAAAGGTTAAATAAAATTAAAATAAAAAAAGACCCACGTCTGGGTTTGGCAACAGGAACATTTAACAGCTAAATGGGTGGGGGAGATTTATGGAAACAATGGGCCCAACCTAAATCGTAAATCACTGTAGCAGACTACATAATCTAGGTAGAGAGTCATATAAATACGAGGTTAAGGTAATTAGATCTGATATAAATGGCGATTCAGACATTTATCACTGTTATTTTAAGTATTTACAGTAGTTTATTACAATATAATGACATGTATTACTCTCTGAATACCCTGTGACATCAGCAACCAAAGGAAATACAGAAAATATATATTCTGTTCTGTTCTATTCCATTTCTATTCTATTCTTCTGCACTCATGTCAACAGCCAAAGGGGTTTGATGATACATTCAAAAACAAAGAGAGAAAGTACATGCATGGACAAATACAAATGAATCCAACAAGTTTGTGTCCCAGACGCCCAGTGTCCCAGATCTAGCAAGAGAAAGCCCTTGTTCGTCATCATCTCTTGTTGTGATGCAGATGGTTTCAGCTTGGGAGACAAACGTTTCATTCATGCCCGGCATTTCGGAGAAACGTGAATAAGAGCAAATTGGATCTCTGATTATTTAAATGAATGAGCCATGAATCATAGGCTATACAGCTATGATTAGGTTAGCTATTGTTTGATTACTCACCTTTTCCTACCACATTTAGTGACTAGTAACCACAATATAAGACTAAATAAACCAAACTACAATAGTTTATGTCTATGAACGGAGAAAATGACTTACTGTCTCGGTCTCTGTAGAACCCTTGTGTTCCCCAGTTTCCCAGTTCAAGACTGAGGAAGGCTAAGCAGAGTGCTTGGTGGAGCGTAGACTGTGGGCCTAGCCACAAAATTACACTGAACCCCGCCTAAAACACTATACTTAACCTAACTTATAAAACAGAAAGGCATTACATACTGCTAACCAGATGACTTTTATATGGATTATGCGCGGGGATTGAATGAAGTACAAGGATGGAAAGACTACCAACTTTCCATAGTAACCACAACTAAGCTAAATATGGTTATTTTCTAATAGAGACAGATTTATTAATCTAACAGGTAAAAATAGGTTACGGACAAGAAGACAGCTTGAAGATGTGTGTATGTGCATGCGTGTCTGTGGCACCTTAATTGGGGAGGACGGGCTAAAGGTAACGGCTGGAATGGAATAAATGGAATGGTATCGAACTCATCAAGCACATGGGTAGAGTAGATACACACACATGGACCACAGGAGGCTGCTGAGGGCGGCTCATAATGGCTGGAATGGAGTAAATGGAACGGTATCTCATTCCGTTTCATTGACTCCATTCCAGCCATTATTATAAGCCTCCCTCAGCAGCCTCCTGTGGTCCATGTGTGTGTATCTCCTCTTCTCATTCACAAGGTCATACTGTACCAAGAGAACAAAAATGACCAGCCTGCCTTCCAAGTCAAAGTTTAACCAGACCAAGGGCTTTGGTTTGGTAGTGGCTCTATGGTGGGAAACCCCTTTAATACAGGTTTGCATAAGCTCTGCCAATATATTGCCCTTGATCGCCCACCAACCCAACCACCCCTCCTAAAACTGTGGTCTCTTCCAGTATTTACGTCCTCCCCCTCTCTCTACCTTCTCTACCCAGGCAATAGGAAGTGCAGGCCTCCTTTCTCTCTCTCTTCCTCTCCCTACCCACACTCTTAGAAAAAAAGGTGCCATCTAGAACCTAAAACGGTTCTTCAGCTGTCCCCATAGGATAACCCTTTGAAGAACCCTTTTGGGTTCCATGTAGAACTCTTTCCCCAGAGGGTTCTACATGGAACCTGAAAGAGTTCTACCTGGAACCAAAAAGGGTTATCCTATGGGGACAGCCGAAGAACCCTTTTGGTACCCTTTTTTCTAAGAGTGCAGCAGCCAGCAGGAAACAGGAATTGCAGGCATGGACCAGGCAAACAGAGGTTTTTCTGAGAGGGATAAGGAAAAAGAGGTAATTTCCTCCTCTGTCTCTCCCCCTATCTCTCCCACTCGCTGCTTTCAGTCTTGTCATGTAGAGTTGAACAATTCACATAGAGTTGTCCATTGTATCCTGTTTCAATCAGTATAGCTCGGTTACGCAATCCTAGAGGCCTCACTTTGAAATTGCCACATTGCTAGACTACACACACAGTGAGGTACAGTTACAGTATATGGCCATTTTCTCACGGTAAGGGCAAGGACTACCATTGCAAGCCCCACATAATGCCCACACATGTTGTCCGTTTTCGCATCGTGATTCCTGAATGTGTCGACATACAGAAATAACATGGAGCCAGACGCAATGTTTCATGTGGTTTACTGGATATCAAAAGAATAGGATGTGCTACATATTTTATATTGTAAAAAAACTGTTTGTACAGGTTGGTGATGATTAAGACGTGTTGCCTAATAGACATCCCATCATGAAGACTTAGGTTGAAGAAGACTTTCCACTGTTCCAGACATGTAAAGTTCTCCACAGTCATTAGACAACATCTGTCTGTTGTTGAGACATTCAGCAGCATGTGTTCAAGGCTCCAGTAATAACTAACCCCTCCTTTTTATTTTATTTATTTAACCTTTATTTAACCAGGCAAGTCAATTAAGAACAAATTATTATTCATGCTGAACAAAATTATAAACGCAAGATGCAACAATTTGAAAGATTTTACTGCATTACAGTTCATATAAGGAAATCAGTCAATTGAAATAAATTCATTATGCCCTAATACAGATACATTATATACAGAAAAGTATGTGGACACACCTTCCAATTAATGAATTTGGCTATTTCAGCCACACCTGTTGCTGACAGGTGTATAAAATCGAGCACACAGCCAGGCAATCTCCATAGACAAACATTGGCAGTAGAATGGCCTTAGAGAAGAGCTCAGTGACTTTCAACGTGGCACCGTCATAGGATGCCACCTTTCCAACAAGTCAGTTCGTCAAATTTCTGCCCTGCTAGAGCTGCCCCGGTCAACTGTAAGTGCTGTTATTGTGAAGTAGAAACGTCTAGGAGCAACAACGGCTCAGCCGCGAAGTGGTAGGCCACACAAGCTCACAGAACGGGACCGCAGAGTGCTTTAAGCACGTAGCGTGTGAAAATCGTCTGTCCTCGGTTGCAACACTCACTACCGAGTTCCAAACTGCCTCTGGAAGCAATGTCAGCACAAGAACTGTTCGTCGGGAGCTTCATGAAATGGGTTTCCATGGCCAAGCAGCCGCACACAAGCCTAAGATCACCATGTGCAATGCCAAACGTCGGCTGGAGTGGTGTAAAGCTCGCCGCAATTGGACTCTGGAGCAGTGGAAACGCGTTCTCTGGAGGGATGAATCACGCTTTACCATCTGGCATTCCAATGGATGAATCTGGGTTTGGTCGGATGCCAGGAGAACACTACCTGCCCCAATGCATAGTGCCGAGAAGTTTGGTGCAGGAGGAATAATGGTCTGGGGCTGTTTTTCATGGTTCAGGCTAGGCCCCTTAGTTCCAGTGAAGGGAAATCTTAACGCTACAGCATACAATGACATTCTAGATGATTCTGTGCTTCCAACTTTGTGGCAACAATTTGGGGAAGTCCCTTTCCTGTTTCAGCATGACAATGCCCCTGTGCACAAAGCGAGGTCCATACAGAAATGGTTTGTCGAGATTGGTGTGGAAGAACTTGACTGGCCTGCACGGAGCCCTGACCTCAACCCCATCGAACACCTTTGGGATGAATTGGAACGCAGACTGCGATCCAGGCCTAATCGCCCAACATCAGTGCCCGATCTCACTAAGGCTCTTGTGGCTGAATGGAAGCAAGTCCCGGCAGCAATGTTCCAACATCTAGTGGAAAGCCTTCCCAGAAGAGTGGAGGCTGTTATAGCAGCAAAGGGGGGACAAACTCCATATTAATGCCCATGATTTTGGAACGAGATGTTAGACGAGCAGGTGTCCACATACTTTTGGTCATGTAGTGTATGCATCTGTTGGTCACAGATACCTTAAAAAAAGTAGGGGCACAGATCAGAAAACCAGTCAGTATCTGGTGTGAACACCATTTGCCTCATGCAGCGTGACACATCTCCTTCGCATAGAGTTGATCAGGCTGTTGATTGTGGGCTGTGGAATGTTGTCCCACTCCTCTTCAATGGCTGTGCGAAGTTGCTGGATATTGGCGGGACGTGGAACACGCTGTCGTACACGTCCACCCAGAGCATCCCAAACATGCTCAATGGGTGACATGTCTGGTGATGCAGGCTATGGAAGAACTGGGACATTTTCAGCTTTGTTTCAGAACATTACATTCTCTGGCAACAGCTCTGGTGGACATTCCTGCAGTCAGCATGACAATTGCACGCTCCCTCAAAACTTTAGACATCTGTGGCATTGTGTTGTGTGACAAAACTGCACATTTTAGAGTGGCCTTTCATTGTCCCCAGCAAAAGGTGCACCTGTGTAATCAATGACCATGCTGTTTAATCAGCATCTTGATATGCCACACCTGTCAGGTGGATGAATTATCTTGGCAAAGCATAAATGCTCACTAACAGGGATGTAAACACATTTGTGCACAAAATCTGAGAGAAATAAGCTTTTTTGTTCATTGAACATTTCTGGGATCTTTTATTTCAGCTCATGAAACATGGGACCAACACTTTACATGTTCCGTTTATATGTTTGTTCAGCGTACAATGACGGCCTGGCAAGAGTAAAAAAAAGCTTCATGTGGAGACGGGGGCTGGGATAAAAATGGTTTTAAAAAATGGATAAGACAAAACGGACAACACAGACAGAAGACACTGGCAACAGCACAAATACAACAGCAAACAAACATTAGATGTATCTGTGTGCATGTAGGCATGTGTGTTGTGTGTGTGATTTAAAACCACATGCTTCCTTATAAGGCAATGCAAACTAGTGACAACTAGAAACAACTACATGTCATAACTATCTGTTCATCTCTTTGTCCTTTGAACCTCTCCAGGGACACCAGGTCCTGGAGTTTTAGGTTGGCTTGGAGCGAATTTTAAGACCAGCGGGCTGAGTAATGAAAGGACCTTTTTCCATGCTTGGTTCTAACTTTCGGGACTGTTAGCATAAAACAAGATTGAGATCTGAGCTTGTATGTGTTTTCATTTTGAGCTGGAAGAGAGGATGGATAAAATGGCACACATAATCAAATGTAACGCACGCACGCGCACACACACACACACACACACTCCCCCACCACACACACACTTCCAAGGCCTCTTGTTCAGTGACAGGGTGAGCCTGTGTGAAGTGAACAGAGTACAATGACTTCACTGATGACAGACGTCAGCACAGCCCCCTGACTCACACACATACAGACACCTCGCTCTTTCCTGCTGGACCCTATCGTCATCAAACTGAGGAAAACAATGGGCCAAGCCAAAAACCCTTCCTAATAAAAACCCTCAAACGTGATTCTCACAGTGAGCAGTAACCATTCGAAAACAGAGACCTTTTCACTCAGATCATTATTCTGTTTTTGATGGCTCAATAAATATTTGAGTAGGAAACAACACCCTGAAGGCCTGTTTTATGATGCTAAACAACAACTAGCACCGCTGGTTCTGACTAAAGGGACATCCGAAGGGTTTCCAAATGTTGTTGGACTTATTGAGCAGCGGGGGCTGCATTTTAAAAGTAAACAATTTGGATTGCTACCAGCTCTTTTAACATTCGTCTCACCTGAAAAATAAAGAAGCGGTATTGGAAGATTTTCTGTGTCTAAGCAGATATGTGTCCCCCCCCCCCGGGTCAAATGATCACTTCACCCCTGACAATGACTTGTGTCTCATTCCCCCCCTCTCTCTCTCCCTCTGTTCTCATAGGATAAGCATTTCCAGCTGTTTTCACAAACATAGTGTTGAGATTGGTGGAGGGAGATAATATCTCTCTCTCTCCCTCTCCCTCTCCCTCTCCCTCTCCCTCTCGCTCTCTCTCTTTCACACACACACACAAACACTCACTCTCTCTCTCTCACACACACACACACACACACACACACACACACACACACAGTGAGACACGGTCTGGGCATTACTCCCTCCAGTTTCTTCTCACAGTGACTAGCTAGCGGTGATCCCAGGGGCACGGTAGCTACGGAAACTAGGCCAGAGACAGGCCCATGAGACTGCACAGCCCCAAAACACAACTGAACACATCACTGGCCTGGGAAGCACCAGCAACAACTAACAACTTGCAATACATGTAGGATGCCTAATGGTTGAGTAGGTCTATGTGGATCTGTTGGCTATTGGTGCATGATGTTCCTTGCAGGTTAGGTATAATAACTTGTCTGTAAGCTATGATATCCCAAAAGTCTGCATGTGTGTAAATCTTAAAGAGATATTGATTCATAAGCACACTACAGGGAAATTCAGAAACTATAATATATTTGCCTGAGTGAATGATTATTTGAACAGCAACATGGAGTGTTTGAGTTGACAACATATAGTATGATCGTATTTAATGAGTGTTTATAATAACTTGTTTGTTAGCTATGTATAGAGTCCCACGAGTCTGGAGTGAAATGAGATATTGATTCATATGCCTGCTGTAGGCAAAGTTCAAAGATATCACTTTCCCAAGAGTACAGTAAGCTGCCTTGAGGGACCCATAGGTAGACTACAGTAGCTCTGTGTTCAATTGTACAACACAGAGGATGACTACTAAACTAATAGATTAGTATATGATACACATATAAGGGTAGCCTATCCAATCATTCACTTTGGCTAACACCTGCATGATTCTAGACAGGAGGTCCTGTACTAACAGTGAATCTGTCTAATCAGATTCGTTTTAGCTTGAATTGGCAATAAACTATGTCAGGTCTTGTGATTTATAATATAATATATGCAATTTAGCAGACGCTTTTATCCAAAGCGACTTACAGTCATGCCTGCATTCATTTTTAGACTGGGTGGCCCCGGGAATCAAACCCACAACCCTGGCGGTGCAAGCGCCATGCTCTATCAACTGAGCCATACAGGACCACTTATGTCATAAGTAGTATGTCATACCACCATTTATGACACAGGTTGTTATCATTCTCATGACATAGTCTCTACAGATGTGGTATTCTAAGAAACTCCCAGATATACAAACTAGGCTATATTAGTTCCAGTTGAATAATGAATTACTGTTCGGTTCCCATGTTATTGAAAAGGACGTGCCACAGTTGTAACCTGTCATTACTTATATTGTGGGTATTGTCACTAGTTATAACCCTTCTTTATATTCATTGGTTAGGCTATAACACATTCAAATGAATGACAAGAATAGATATGTTCTAAGAGGCCAGTGCCATACACAGAATATCCCATATCCTACACCATTTGATAAATGGAGATATTGATTGCAGACTGAATCAATAACTCGTGAATCATAGGCTAGTTGAATCAAAACTGTGATGAGCTGCGATGACTGGTATATGCTATAAGTGGTGAAACCTTTCCTCGTGTATTATATTCATAAATAGATACAGAATAGATAACGTAGTCACTGTAGTTCGGATTTTGAATGTACCCAGGTAGGTAGATAAATGGTGAGGGGGTATCCTACTCACGTAATGTTTGGATGGATTGCGCCGCTTCTCCACGTCCACGACTTTTACATCCAACACTGTCCGAAACTGCATCTTGACGTTGGAAATGGCTACAGCATACACACACAATAAATGCAATATTCCAGTTCCTGTAGCAGGCTATAGACTCTGCAGTTCAAAAAATATAAAAAGAACATTCATTGAGTGGGTTGTCGATTATAGCTAATGTTCCGGCGCAAGAAATCAAATGTCTTGCCTTGAATATGCGTAATATACCCAAATGTTGAATATATCATAGTCCCTATCAATTCAGAATCTATCTTTATATCCCTAAAACATTCTGCCAGAAATCCAAAAGGCGAGATCTTCACGTTGGACAACAAGGCAGGCTGGCCAGCGGTCGCATGCTGAGAAGGAGGTCACCTCAAATAGGAAAGTGGAGCGAGTTCCTTTGTGTGGACCACAATACCTTCGGCGAGGGGTGCATACCTGCAGGCTATATAGGGTTGGGGTAGGTTAAAAAAAAGCCACCGAATTCACCGCCAAATGCCTCCGGAAGCAAGCAAGGCGCAGAGCAATTTGGGGTGGGGGGATCGATCGAGTGGGATGGGCTTGCTTGTCGTGCCTCCTCCAGTTGGATGAAGCACTTGGGGTAAACTGTGTTGTAGAAGGTTGAAGTCCCATTCCAACTCATAGTTTATGGAATACTTGCATGTAGTTTTGTGTATTTTGGCATTGTCTATATGTTTGTATACATTTAGATATGATTTTGGAAAAGATGTGTAATCATTGTAATAATATTTACGCAGCTGTAATGTTTCCTTAAAGTGCTCCGAAGAGTGGCTACAATGTAGTTAATTACAAACAAATGTTGGACATCACACTGCGCTTGGACCATGTAAGGATACTTTTTATTAATGTGATTGGTTTCAGCATTACAATTAAATTATCTCCATTATCCAAAGCATGTATGTTAAAATAACCATTAAAAAGGCTACGAATAGCTATAACAACCTATTTGTTCCTTAGGCCTAAATAGCATAAACTATTCCATATTGCTTCTCATGGCTCGCAGTTTCTTTGACAGCGCTGGCAACTGAGTCATAAGCCGCTATAGGCTGCTCTCCTCAATAGCTTGGACGTATGGATACAGATGTTTCAAAGTGGACCAATCAGCGACGGGCTGCATCGCGGAGCATATTAACGACGAAATACTGCCCCCGTGTGCAAAATGAACATATGCTCCAAATTGAGTTCTAAATTCAGGTATTATCCACATCATTTACACAACTTTAGCACATTCATTTAAAAAAAAGTATATATATATATATATATAGTAAAAACAGCTTGTCCTGTACTTGTTAAATATACATTCATACATATGTACATAGCTCTAGCATGATTGATAGCAACTGATATCTTGAAGATGGCCATGTTTATTAATAATCAAATGTAGTAAGCTATTCATTTAGCCAGGGTCATATTTATTAGGGCACACAGTATATATCTTTTTGCAACGGAAAACGAAAACATGCGTTTCTTATTAGGCAAGTTCGGATAATACCTCCCCGTTTCACTCCATTTCAGACAGTTTGTGGAATGTCCCAGAATGTCTAAGTCAGCATCAGAGGATAGTGTAATGACTGTCGCTGGTGCTGATAATGTCACTATTACACTCCAGAGCTTTGAGGACCAGCTCCAAGGCTGCCTTGCTCACATTGCGACTGTACCTCTGTCTCACACTGGACAGGACATGCAGGATGTGGCATCCCTTTTCCGCATCTGGCAACGCGAGAGAAAGACCATCAATACATATTATAATACACTGGTATAGCACTGGTGGAGCATTATATTGTAAAGTACTCTACAGAAGTAAGAAGAGGGGAAATGCCCTTACATTTCTCTCGTCTGCAATCTTCCCTAAGAATGTCTCTGATGGCCATGAGAAGATCTTTGTCCTGTTCCGTTACCTAAAGGGGAGAAACATAGTAAAACTTGTGTTATTCCAATATAACCTTCAGTCACCACAATACTGGTGAATAATGAAAGATCAGTCTCAAAATCTTTAATTCTGGTATGCTGAGCACTTTGCTTGTGTCCCACATCCCATGAGCGTCAGCGTTAATGTGTTTGATGAGCTTCACATAGCACTTAGTTCCTCTGTGATATCTATCTTCATGTGCTGCTGCTGCTTACATGGTAGACTTCATCCTGAGATTTGACCTTGCGGAACACCAAGCCTTCGTCCTCCAGGATCTGAAGGCTCTTCTGGAGGAGCTCCCTGAGCTGTTTGAAGGATGTTGATGGACCTGATGATGGACCAGCCTCAGGCTCCTAGCATCAAGTCAGATTTTAAAAAATACGGTCCCACTTTAAATGAACAACAACTTAAAAGCTTAATGATGCCTTCATAAACTCTTTATAAGGCCTACATAGATGTTTCACAAATGATCAAGGCTATATGCATATATGTGTACTTGTTCTGCTGCTATCGGCTGAGGTTGTCTGGAGACCAGAGGCTGTAGAAGGTCCTGGACATCATAGGGTCTGAACCTGGTGACATCTTTCTCTTTCAGGAAGTCCTTCAGGATACGAGTGGCTCTGCCAAGCAGGTAGGAAGCAGAACCACTGCAGGAACACCAAATAAGCCATAAAGATATTCACAAAAATGTCTCTAAATCAAAGTTTGAATTAAATATCATATATAATAGCCAAAATGATGCTGCTCCTTACTGACCAGCAATTATTCAGCCTACCCTTTAATGTTTGGGTTCTGTGCACTGCCGTCCAGTTGGAATGGTTTATCATAGCACTGTCTGTAGAGCTGAGGAACCTCCATCATCCAGGATATCTGGACCGCCATCACCGGGTCTGACACTTTATCTACAACCAACATATTGGGGGGCCAATAAAGATTGTATGGACAAAAATATGTCAGGTTTAATAAACTGTTTAGTTGCGAAATGCACAAGTGTGTGTGTGTGTGTCCATATGCATGCCTGCATCTGAGTGACCATATTCATAGGCGTGTCACCTCTCCACTCACAGTAAGTAGAGGCCATTATCTCTCTCTGTTGTCTGGAGGTCTTGACGGGCCCTCTCACCCTGAGCAGTTCTCCTATCTCCAGGTGGGAGCTGCTGTGTTGGGCTTGCCGTAGTTTCTTCAGCTCATTGGCTGGGTTGAAGTCTCCACGAGCGCTGCTACCGAGAGACCTTGCTCCTGCTGAAGATGATCCAGTCAACAATGAATATGAACAGGGCTGACACACACAGTTAGAATGAGAATACCTGTACTTACATTGATCCCTCCACTGTTTATCTTTCCAGCAAAGGCTGTTTATAACACCAGTACCATCATCAACTGTAAAGCAATTATAACACCCAACCATATTAGATTTACATGTACTCAATATTTGCATGTGAATAACAGTTTGATATGAAGAGGCTAAGTAGGAACATTTAAAATGAATAAATTGAGCTTCATCATTACCTCCATAACAGAAGAAGTCTTCTCTCTCTCGCTTGTACACCACAGTCCCAAGCACATCAACTTTGAATATCGGGTGAGAGTTGTAGAAGTATATGCCTAGGATAGGGGAAATGAAATGTGTTAGCTAGTAAAGTTTAATAAACATTCATTTCATTTCAGTCATTTAGCAGACGCTCTTATCCAGAGCGACTTACAGGAGCAATTAGGGTTAAGTGCCTTGCTCAAGGGCACATCGACAGATTTTTCACCTAGTCGGCTCGGGGATTAGAACCAGCGACCTTTCGGTTACTGGCACAACGCCTTTCTTTAATGTTGTCAAAACTGAAGTTAACAATACCTGGCACTTGACAGGACTCTCTCATCTGTAGGATGTCTTTGACATAGAGCCTGGTGAAAGCGTTGAACATTGGGTCCAGTCCCCACAGCATTGAAGGTGGTTCCTCCCATACACTATCCTCCTCTGGATCCTTCGCTTCGGGCTGCATACCATCATCGGCCACTCACCACACGCGACGAAAGACAACCAAAAGTGGCAAGCTAACCTACTTACTATCTCTCCCTCGCTTGGTTAGTTTGTTTCGCATCATTTTCCCGGGAAATGCTTTGAGATTTGAGCAAATATTTGCACAGCTTCCGCAAAAGTCCAAGTTTCCGGTCACATGAATTTTCCACACGTAAATGTATATATAAAGAAATGAAAATAGAACAGAATAAATAAACCATGTATTTATGTAAACATATTTTAACCATGAATGACGATTATTAATAGATGTACATGTGGTAAAGATAACAATGTTGAAAAGTTTGCGCCTGTATGTGCGAGTGCACGTCTCGCATGGGTATCTGGGACATGTCGTTTTAAGCAATAGAACGAGAGAAGAAAGAAACCCATCACTGTATCTGAGACTGGACTCTCTCTCATATTGATGCAATTATCAGAATTTAACATTTTCAATATTAGGGGAAATGTGCAATCATTTTTAATGAGGCTATATGGCTTTTCTTTCTCGTTTAATTTAACTTATGATTTACTAAATGTTGCAGGGCTGAACAATAGGCCTAGGCTATAAATGCATTGAATAGGCTTCTACAAAATGTCATACTCTTTAAAAGTTTTCTTGAATTTATGAATAATTTATAACACTAATCATGCTGGCCTCCAGTGCTGACGATGGAAGCAACGCGCTCTAGATGCTCTTTCCTCCACCTTCAATCAAGCGTGAAGAAGCGAAAGAACTACAGTTGCGCGCTCATGAACGCGCATTTGACACCAAATCCGCTAGATTACTGGACCCCGTGCCTCGCCAAGGGAAAGAAGATTGTTTTACCATACCGACGGTGTTTTTATTCGCTATATATACATTCAAGAGATTTTGGGCGATCGAATATTCAAGTTCATGGAATATAATTATTTGGAAGGGTTGTTTCTTTACCTTCTCTATCTGCTCTTTGGTTGAGGAAAGAGCCCTGCCGCATGCGTTGTCAGGCCAGTGTTGGTTGTTCTGAGTTAAGGAACAACAGCAGCTTCCCGAGCTTACTTTGCACCGTGGAAGTCTATTCTTTGGACGGAAATACAATGCCAGGAGACATCAATGTGAATATTGTTGTTGTAAGAATCAACAATAGCCCATGATGTCGGCTGAACTTTCATTTTGTTATGGGATAACGGTGATATCGTTGCCATAATAACGGGTTGATCAACAATGATTTGAGTTTAACAGTATTTGAAAGAATTCTGAATTGTTATAATACTGTAACATATTGAATATGCCACCTCAGGGTCTGCTTGACTCACAAGAACACACCAAGGGACCTAAGTAAACACAACAATTAAAGTCCTATGCAGTAGAATGCACTGATGATCTTCGTATTGCTGGATATTCATTCCTTTGTCAACTATCTATCTGAAGAAGGCAGGCTTGAAAATGGCATCCTTTTTCAATTTCCGTAAAATCTTTAAATTGGGTGCTGAGAAGAAGAAGAAACAGTATGAGCATGTCCACAGAGATGAGAACCCAGAGGAGATATGGGAGATCATTGGAGAACTGGGGGATGGAGCCTTTGGAAAAGTCTACAAGGTATGAAGGGTCATTTTGGGTCATTGTAGATCTCTTCTGATTCATTGTAGCAATGATGATGACACGTTACAATTACAGTTTGGTACCATGTTTCAAGAATCATCAATCATGTCGTGTGTGTGTTCATCTCAGTCCACTCTCTGCTGTAACCAATTGGAGTAAAATAGCCTACATCCTGTTCCTTGGAATTCCTCACTTAGGCTATAACAGGATGTGTTACCCCTTACACTATGTTTAGGACTAAACCCAACATTGGATTAATGACTGCCATTCTTTTCATTTTGGTCAACATTGTCAACTACACTGCCTCCAGTCCACACACACGCATACACACACAGCTATTTCTTCCCTAACTCTGATTGTTAGGCCATTCACAGCAGCCCTAAACCATGTTAGATGAGTCCCTATAAATTGTGGCATTGTTTTCACCGACCTCAATGCATGGGCAGAGCAAAAAGCATCATTTACATGAGTGACATTGAATTTGATCACCCATGAGTGGAGGGCCAAAACCGGTAGCAGGGTGCTTTGTCGAAACTATTCCAATTAGCGTGTTTGTTTTTTCTGTAGCCACAAGCCTATTTTTGGGTATGATATAATAGTATAATAATAGCTATCTGGATCCCTACCATGAATGTGCTCCGTTTTCAATTTATTTCTGATCTAATAATAGGACTGTGTGTGGTCAGTTATGGTTTCTAAATCTAACTATTACTTGTTGTAGAGAATCCATATGCCTTAGTCAGTTTAGTAACATATGCCATGTGAAGTTGCCTACTACTACAACCAAACCATAGGCTGCTCCAGCAGCAAAGCACAACAACATGTACTATAATACTACTCCTAAGAATAGTAAATGATTGACCTTTCTGGCATTACTAGGGATACAACAGGTCAATCGAAGCACATCTATGGGAAGTACATTTCAAAGTAAAATTCAAACATCCTGAGCTGAGAGTCATCTCTACGAAACCAACTATAATATGCTGCAATCTCATGATGAGTCATCCTATTGGAACCGGCCTCTAAACTCCCAATCGATTCATAGTGAAAGAGAAGTGTGTGTGTGTGTGCGTGTGCGTGTGTGCATGCTGAATATGGATCCATCCTGTGAATGTAATCATGTGTATTGTGATAATGCATTTAAAGCATTTAAATGGCAGACATGACCTGAGGAACACACTCAGGTTAAGAGGAAGTGCCATATCCCATATCACTGCGGGCCGCATCCAGCACATCCTGCTATGAGACACAACCAAAACAAACAGCAGACAGTTCCACTTCAAATGGAATTGGAAGTTATGCTGTGATGGTTTTCATCAATGATGTGACAAATACATTTGAAAAAAGTGTCAGTTGGCTGCTTTTAGCTTTTTGTGAACATCATGTGAAATCTGATATCAACTCTCTCTTGACTCCTATTATGAGAGCAACAACGGAACCCATTCTATTCTATCATTTCCATTGTCATGAAGCCCCCAAAATAACACTCTCACTCAACGTTGTATGTCTTCTGCGAATGTCAACAGAACTCGGTCTATTCCATTGTCAGAAGCTAGCATAATAACCCTCTCACTTCTTCCTGTTTGTCTCCTAGGCCCAGAACAAGCTGACAGGCATTCTGGCTGCAGCTAAAGTGATCGATACCAAGACGGAGGAGGAGCTGGAGGACTATATGGTAGAGATCGATATCCTGGCCTCCTGCGACCATCACAACATAGTGAAGCTGCTGGACGCCTTCTACTACGACAGCAAGCTATGGGTGAGTAGGGATTGGGGTTCTCAGTGGAGGCTGTGCTTTGTTAGCAGTACTGCTGTAATAGTTTATTGATAATAGTCATAGCACAAACTCTGAAGGTCTATTGACCGAAACATTGGTTGTGAGATTAAATGGTTTATGGAGCATCAGCTAAGATCAGCAGTGTGCTGCAGTGTCTTCCTTTGTTGGGGCATCTTAACTAGGCTAATACGAGTTGTGAGGACTGACCTGTGTCATGGCTATCAGTACAATGGAATGTTTATCCTCCTCTCACACTACCTCGCTTATCGTCTTCCTTGGTCAAAGTTCAAACTAACACAGATACTAGCAGCATTTATGATAGGTTATCACCCTATTTGAATATGGAAATTCATTTTTGTATTACAGTATATTATTATGTAGCCTTTTTCGTCTTCACAATATCACTGAGTGATGTTTCTTTCTGTCACCTCCCAAAATAACTAGAGTCCATCCATATCACCCTCTCTTCGTGTACACATTGTTTTAGTTCTCACCTTCGGGATGGTGGTCACTTCCTGTGAATTTTGATTGGATTTGGAGATCTAGTTTCAGATCGCTTTTCCGGGGCACACCTGTGTCCATAGATAAGGATGACATAATTGCATTAGGGAAGTGGTCATGTACATTTGTACACTCAGGGATCGCAAAGTAGTTGATCGTATCTAACTAGCTAGTAATAAGGGCCCTTCTCTTTGGTTTTGGTCTTCTTGGCATAGGACACCTAAAGTGAAACAAGCTACAGTGGGGGAAAAAAGTATTTAGTCAGCCACCAATTGTGCAAGTTCTCCCACTTAAAAAGATGAGAGAGGCCTGTAATTTTCATCATAGGTACACGTCAACTATGACAGACAAAATGAGGGAAAACAATCCAGAAAATCACATTGTAGGATTTTTAATGAATTTATTTGCAAATTATGGTGGAAAATAAGTATTTGGTCAATAACAAACGTTTCTCAATACTTTGTTATATACCCTTTGTTGGCAATGACACAGGTCAAACGTTTTCTGTAAGTCTTCACAAGGTTTTCACACACTGTTGCTGGTATTTTGGCCCATTCCTCCATGCAGATATCCTCTAGAGCAGTGATGTTTTGGGGCTGTCGCTGGGCAACACAGACTTTCAACTCCCTCCAAAGATTTTCTATGGGGTTGAGATCTGGAGACTGGCTAGGCCACTCCAGGACCTTGAAATGCTTCTTACGAAGCCACTCCTTCGTTGCCCGGGCGGTGTGTTTGGGATCATTGTCATGCTGAAAGACCCAGCCACGTTTAATCTTCAATGCCCTTGCTGATGGAAGGAGGTTTTCACTCAAAATCTCACGATACATGGCCCCATTCATTCTTTCCTTTACACGGATCAGTCGTCCTGGTCCCTTTGCAGAAAAACAGCCCCAAAGCATGATGTTTCCACCCCCATGCTTCACAGTAGGTATGGTGTTCTTTGGATGCAACTCAGCATTCTTTGTCCTCCAAACACGACGAGTTGAGTTTTTACCAAAAAGTTATATTTTGGTTTCATCTGACCATATGACATTCTCCCAATCCTCTTCTGGATCATCCAAATGCACTCTAGCACACTTCAGACGGGCCTGGACATGTAGTGGCTTAAGCAGGGGGACACGTCTGGCACTGCAGGATTTGAGTCCCTGGCGGCATAGTGTGTTACTGATGGTAGGCTTTGTTACTTTGGTCCCAGCTCTGCAGGTCATTCACTAGGTCCCCCCTTGTGGTTCTGGGATTTTTGCTCACCGTTTTGTTATCATTTTGACCCCACGGGGTGAGATCTTGCGTGGAGCCCCAGATCGAGGGAGATTATCAGTGGTCTTGTATGTCTTCCATTTCCTAATAATTGCTCCCACAGTTGATTTCTTCAAACCAAGCTGCTTACCTATTGCAGATTCAGTCTTCCCAGCCTGGTGCAGGTCTACAATTTTGTTTCTGTTGTCCTTTGACAGCTCTTTGGTCTTGGCCATAGTGGTGTTTGGAGTGTGACTGTTTGAGGTTGTGGACAGGTGTCTTTTATACTGATAAGTTCAAACAGGTGCCATTAATACAGGTAATGAGTGGAGGACAGAGGAGCCTCTTAAAGAAGAAGTTACAGGTCTGTGAGAGCCAGAAATCTTGCTTGTTTGTAGGTGACCAAATACTTATTTTCCACCATAATTTGCAAATAAATTCATTAAAAATCCTACAATGTGATTTTCTGGATTTCTTTTTCTCATTTTGTCTGTCATAGTTGACGTGTACCTATGATGAAAATTACAGGCCTCTCTCATCTTTTTAAGTGGGAGAACTTGCACAATTGGTGGCTGACTAAATACTTTTTCCCCCCACTGTATATAGGAATATAATACAAAAGAATACCTATAAAACAAAGGCATTTCCACCTTTCATTCAGGTAAAATAGAAGGAAAAAATCTAATTTTTATTCAACAAATAATACATTATATCAAATCTAAAAAGTCAGTGCTTCTAAGGTGCTACCTGATAGGTTACATACCCTAGCCTCCCAAGAGCTCCAAAGGAGAACACGAGACAAAAGCTCCCTCGTTTTTTTCAAGCTGGGAAAGAATTAATGGTATGACATAGTGGCTCCCTGTGTCTCCTTCCTTGCTGACATAGAAATATCCACATAGACATATTATCAGTAATCCGACTCATCAAAAGCTGTGATGATGACCTGCAGTATTTGGTTACACTGCAGCTCTGTTGAGTGCTCGGCCCTTTCCTCTCCGTTGTCTGCCGAACAATGGCTTCTAGCCCAATGGAGGTTGTGTATTGATTATTATCTAGGCTTACATGGTAGCTGGTGTGTAAATAGAGAAAGCGAGAGATTAGTACAGGAGCTCTTACTGTAGATGAAAGACTAGAGGTTCTAAAAGGTTGTGTAGAAGTTAAGTCTCTGGGGAATGCTTTATTTTGTCTTCCTCATCTGATATGGCTCTAATAACAATGTGGTAACCACATTATGTTTTTTAAGGATTAAGGGTTAGATTAATGACAGTAGCAATTTTATGTTTCCTCAATTTCACTTAACTTCAGTCTCAAACTTTTATCATGCACGTACCCACTTTGCAAGTTATTGGATAGACTAGAGCTAGCCCTATATATAATGCAGAGTGGCTGCGGATCCCACTTTTCTGTACCCCTCTTCCCGGCAGCTAAACGTCCTGAAGCTTCTGCACATGTACAGGATTCTCTACTTTACGCACAGTCTCTGCTCTACTCGTAGAGAACAGGCTACTCTGGCGAACTGTGCTCGTTTAATAATGTTAGTTCAAAGCTGAATCAATGTCTGCAAGATCACATAATGATACTATTCTACATAACAGAATGCGCCACTAGGCAAAACATGTGCTTTGATTGAAACTAAACACATGTAGGCTATGCTACAGTTTGTGACCACCATCTGGTCTAAAATGCGCTCACTGTACATAATTCAAAACAACACTGTAGGCTACCTCGAAACAACACTATATAACTCAAGAAGATCTAAAGGCATATCCCCATGAAACTGATTGAGATCAAATGGTTGGATGCAGATGCTTCATGGACGTTTCACCAGTAAAACTTGAAGAATGATCATTAGCGATTGACTGTGAGAAATGTGAATGGAGGGTGACCAAAACATTATTTGCGTAAAAGTAAAGGTAAAGAAACATGCGCAGAACGTGATTCAGATCTTCAGCTCTGGGGAAAAGGGACGGAGCTGTTACCTACGGATCCGCAGCCTCAGCCATTCTAATATGGTGCATACACAGCACGTTTCCTATCCTAACCACAATGTACTTGACCTTAAGACTGTTGGTTAGGCCTAATCATGGGTCAGATCATAGGCCTATATTTTCATATGTTGCATATCTTTGTCTCCCAAATCACACTTTTAACTGTTGGTTAGCAGCTGTGTGGCTAAGATCCTATTTCAGAGTTGTGTCCTCCCTCTCTCTCTACACCACATGAATGGCTCCTCAGAGGGCTGTGTGTGCTGGGAGAGGAAGTCATGGCGACAGCCCTGTAGTTCCTCTCTACCCGCCTGCCACTGTAAAGACCCACTGTTTGGCCTATTGTACATGCAGCTGGACTGAAACAACAGCTCGCCTACCAATGAAACAACACTACAAGGGCTTGTATGAATGACAAGACTGTTTCAAGGCTTAGGCTAGGCGGAGCATACTGTCTTATTTTAGAGTTTTGTTGGGGAGGGTAAAATGGTCTTGAAAGGTTTTTGTTGAATTTTATGTTTGTTGTGGTTGTAATAAGGCCAAACTAAGAATTGGTTCTTCTTAGAAAGGTCACATGGGTCATTGTTGCCATAATTATGTTTGGCTCAATAGGTGAACAGGTGAACTGCCCTCTAAATACTCGCCAAAAGGAGAATAGAGAGTACCAATAATTTCTCAATGACTGTGTTACATTGAGGAAGTGTGTTTTGTCTTCCTCTTCTTGGCACCAAATATGTCTTCCATTGTTTCACTGTCGGTGTCTCAATTTTTACTGTATTGAGCACAGTAGGGCCGTGGATAACTTGAGCTTGTTATTTTGTTTTTGTTAGCCTAATTGTTTCTCTGTTGTATCCCTAATGTTAGCAGCATGCTAGGCTAGGTTAGGCTATAGCCCTGATACAGTCCAAAGTCTTTTGACATATCAGGCCTATGCTAGTCTAACGATACTACCTCCCTGCACTGAATGGCTAGGTGTCTCTCTCCTCCAAATACCTAGCCTTACAGCTACTGCAGCTAAAGCTAGCTCCCTCCCTCCTATTTGGGGAAAGGGCTACGTTCTAGCTAGCTACGCTAGGCTAGGCTACATGTGTATACCATGAGAAAGCCTTCAGAGCAAAGCAAAGCAACAGAATGGCTCCTCTCCGTCCAATCCTCTTACCTCAGCGGCGCAAGGCGGCCATATTGAGAGCTCCTTAAAACCATTTAGGGCTCAGCAGGTTTCATTCACTGAACCTGGGCAGGAGGAGGTTCACTGTTAAACTCACTCTGAAATTGTTATACACAGCAGGGCCTGTATTCACAAAACATCTCAGTATGAGTTCTCATCTAGGATCAGGTCCTCTCTAATGTCCATATAATCAAATTCATTATGATCTAAAAGGGGAAAATGATCCTAGATTAGAACTCCTACTCTGAGACACTTTGAGAATACGGCCACAGGGGGGGGGGGGGTGGCTTTTAAGTATGAAGGGTGGAAGGGTGCTGGTCCATAGTGTAACGACTTAGGCCTGATTGATGGATTGGATAGGTAGAGTTAAGTGTGTTGCGTCTTGTTGTCATTGAACTTGATACCCTTTAAGACCCTCTCTGCATTGGATTGTAAGGCTACTGGATCCAGACAGGACTTGACAACGACCACATGACACAGTTTGATGTTGGCCTATAGTACCATGGAAATGGGGCTTACTTTGTATAGCTGTAAACACTCAAAAGTACTATTGTTTGTTGTAAATGTATGGTATGTTTACCTGTTATGGTATTTTTACCTCATTAGATGAATGCTGTGAGTTTTCTTTAATCCACTGTAATGGATCTAATGTAACCATTCTTCTCTTTTTTTTGTAGATCCTGATAGAGTTCTGTGCAGGTGGAGCGGTGGATGCCGTCATGCTGGGTGAGTCAGCCTTCCTACATCCTACTTCTAAAGAATATGATAAGCAGATGAGTGATAAATCATTTGTAACAATGGTAAATGTATTTCAATGTATTATGTGACTGAAATGTGAGAGATATAACAGTATAGCAACAGTTAACTGATATTGAACTACCAGTGATCAGCACCAACAAGATGTAGACCAACCACATACTACATTGATAAGGTATCAGCATTAACATTCTACATTGATACAGCCGTAAGCCAGCTCAGTCCTTTTACTACTGTTAGTCCTATTACTGTGTGAAAGGACTGAGGGAGTGTGTGTACGTGTGTTTACCCTGTGTGTGTGTACCCTGTGAGTGACTGCATGAGTGAAACCCAGTGTGAGTGAAACCCAGTGTGAGTGAAACCCAGTGTGTGAGAAGGAATGCTAAGTATGTGTTTCTGTGGCCCCGGCCCCTCAGAGCTAGAGAGGCCCCTGACGGAGCCCCAGATCCGGGTGGTGTGTAAGCAGACCCTCCAGGCCCTCCTCTACCTCCATGACAACAAGGTGATCCACAGAGACCTGAAGGCTGGGAACATCCTGCTATCCCTGAACGGAGACGTCAAACTGGGTAAGAGACTGGGGAATAGGGACTGGGAGTTTCCTAACCCAGTGTTTCCCAAACCTCTCCTCGGGGAACCCCAGCCATTCCATGTATTAGAACTATTCCACAGCTAGCACACCTGATTCAACTTGTCAACAATCAAACCCTTGGATAGGTGTATCAGGTGATGTAGTTCAGGGCTACAACAAAATTGTGAAATGTCCAGGGGTCCCCGAGGAGAGGTTTGAAAACCACTGTCCTAACCAACTATCCGTGCTTAACATTTACGTTTGGTCCTTTAGTAGAAGACACTCTTACAGTCAATGCACTACCATACACTCTTAGAAAAAGGGTTCTTCGGCTGTCGCTCCACCATTTCCTGGTTGCTAAAATTGTAATAGTTCGCCTAATTTTGTGACAAAACAAGCAATGTGTAGAGAATCATTGTACCATCTAAACCGCTGTGAAATATATTTTCTTGTTATTTGTAAATCAGGTTCCCTTTATCTAATATTAGGTTTTGGTTGAAGATTTGATAACATTCAGTATAACAAATATGCAAACGTAGAAACAATTTGAAAGGGGGCAAAGACTTTTTCACAGCACTGTATTTTCAGCTGTTTGAAGTTGGTTCAATGATGTTATATTGTAGCCGTCATCTACGAATCAGTTATGTCACTCAGTTATGGCAACGCTAACTGCTTTCAAATCGATTGCGTGTTTGGAAAGCCTGCATGTCATCATTGTTCAGTCCTATTGGTACCCAGTGAGTGGTGCTCCACACAGTAAGATCCAGGCTCATCATGCAGTAGGTTGTGGATTAGGATGAGTCATAACTTTGTGCATGTAACAGGCTAGGGTTTGTATCAGTACAGTGACATAACAAAGGTGTCTGTGAAAGTGCCTGTTTGCATGTCAGTGACAGGCAGTGAGGGCCTTTGTGTGAAAGATGAATCACACACAAACACAAATACACAAATACACATGATGTCATCGTCCAGATGCACGCATTACGTAAACATATGTTTTGTTGTTGCATGTTGTTCGTGTCGCTAACATGATTACTGTTATGGTTTTGAATAAGCCTGGATTTGTCGGAAGACCTATATGTATTTCAGAAACAATTGTCTAACTTGTGGGACAACATGTATAGATAGTATAGATAGGCTTAGGCTTAGGCTTAGGCCGGGGGTCTTCAACATTGTCTTGCCCAGGGACCCCCTCCCAGGCAAACCAGCGACCCAGGGACCCCTATCATACGTTAGAAAAAAAAAAAAAAGTCATTTCTTGTCTTATCATCAGGTGAATGATACTGACAAGGAGAAGTAATTAGCATGTTTAAATGTATAGATTTGGTAGATCGTTTTTCATTATTTTGACTTCCGCACATCATAATCAAAGATACTGGTATCTAACCCAAGATACAGTGGGGAAAAAAGTATTTAGTCAGCCACCAATTGTGCAAGTTCTCCCACTTAAAAAGATGAGAGGCCTGTAATTTTCATCATAGGTACACATCAACAATGACCGAGAAAATGAGAAAGAAAAATCCAGAAAATCACATTGTAGGATTTTTTATGAATTTATTTGCAAATTCTGGTGGAAAATAAGTATTTGGTCAATAACAAAAGTTTCTCAATACTTTGTTATATACCCTTTGTTGGCAATGACACAGGTCAAACGTTTTCTGTAAGTCTTCACAAGGTTTTCACACACTGTTGCTGGTATTTTGGCCCATTCCTCTATGCAGATCCCCTCTAGAGCAGTGATGTTTTGGGGCTGTCGCTGGGCAACACGGACTTTCAACTCCCTCCAAAGATTTTCTATGGGGTTGAGATCTGGAGACTGGCTAGGCCACTCCAGGACCTTGAAATGCTTCTTACGAAGCAACTCCTTCGTTGCCCGGGCGGTGTGTTTGGGATTATTGTCATGCTGAAAGACCCAGCCATGTTTCATCTTCAATGCCCTTGCTGATGGAAGGAGGTTTTCACAAAAAATCTCACGATACATGGCCCCATTCATTCTTTCCTTTACACGGATCAGTCGTCCTGGTCCCTTTGCAGAAAAACAGCCCCAAAGCATGATGTTTCCACACCCATGCTTCACAGTAGGTATGGTGTTCTTTGGATGCATCTCAGCATTCTTTGTCCTCCAAACACGACGAGTTGAGTTTTTACCAAAAAGTTCTATTTTGGTTTCATCTGACCATATGACATTCTCCCAATCCTCTTCTGGATCATCCAAATGCACTCTAGCAAACTTCAGACGGGCCTGGACATGTACTGGCTTAAGCAGGGGGACACGTCTTGCACTGCAGGATTTGAGTCCCTGGCGGCGTAGTGTGTTACTGATGGTAGGCTTTGTTACTTTGGTCCCAGCTCTCTGCAGGTCATTCACTAGGTCGCCCCGTGTGGTTCTGGGATTTTTGCTCACCGTTCTTGTGATCATTTTGACCCCACGGGGTGAGATCTTGCGTGGAGCCCCAGATCGAGGGAGATTATCAGTGGTCTTGTATGTCTTCCATTTCCTAATAATTGCTCCCACAGTTGATTTCTTCAAACCAAGCTGCTTACCTATTGCAGATTCAGTCTTCCCAGCCTGGTGCAGGTCTACAATTTTGTTTCTGGTGTCCTTTGACAGCTCTTTGGTCTTGGCCATAGTGGAGTTTGGAGTGTGACTGTTTGAGGTTGTGGACAGGTGTCTTTTATACTGATAACAAGTTCAAACAGGTGCCATTAATACAGGTAACGAGTGGAGGACAGAGGAGCCTCTTAAAGAAGAAGTTACAGGTCTGTGAGAGCCAGAAATCTTGCTTGTTTGTAGGTGACCAAATACTTATTTTCCACCATAATTTGCAAATAAATTCATTAAAAATCCTACAATGTGATTTTCTGGATTTCTTTTTCTCAATTTGTCTGTCATAGTTGACGTGTACCTATGATGAAAATTACAGGCCTCTCTCATCTTTTTAAGTGGGAGAACTTGCACAATTGGCGGCTGACTAAATACTTTTTTTCCCCACTGTACACCACCGGTGTCGTTTCCAATGGGAGCAAATGAAGCGTAGTGGGCAGAACAAGCAAGAAGGTGGGCAGAGCCAAGCACCAGCTAGCGCAATCCTATTGGCGCATTCTAGCATGTATTTGCATATTTCTGTTAGGGAACGCCTAGTCTGTGAAGTGTGCGTGCGTAATAACTAAATTTGCCCTTGCACTCCTAAACAATGCAATTTTTAAAAACTTATAAAGGGTCAAGTCTACAAAACTTAGTGCACTCTGTTCAAAACAAATGTTATAGTTTTGGGAAGGGAACTGTATTGTTTAATCAATTAAGAAATTAGCAGAATTTCGGCCAAGTTTCATCTAGCTTCATCTTCTCCCACTTCCCGCCACTGGACTTCCTCTCTTCATCATATTTGGTGGTAGTTTTAAACGGATGCTTCAGATTTATACATCCGGTGTGACATCTGTGTTTATACAGTGGGGAGAACAAGTATTTGATACACTGCCGATTTTGCAGGTTGTCCTACTTACAAAGCATGTAGAGGTCTGTAATTTTTATCATTGGTACACTTCAACTGTGAGAGATGGAATCTAAAACAAAAATCTAGAAAATCACATTGTATGATTTTTAAGTAATTAAATTGCATTTTATTGCATGACATAAGTATTTGATCACCTACCAACCAGTAAGAATTCTGTCTCTCACAGACCCGTTAGTTTTTCTTTAAGAAGCCCTCCTGTTCTCCACTCATTACCTGTATTAACTGCACCTGTTTGAACTCGTTACCTGTATAAAAGACACCTGTCCACACACTCAATCAAACAGACTCCAACCTCTCCACAATGGCCAAGACCAGAGAGCTGTGTAAGGACATCAGGGATACAATTGTAGACCTGCACAAGGCTGGGATGGGCTACAGGACAATAGGCAAGCAGCTTGGTGAGAAGGCAACAACTGTTGGCGCAATTATTAGAAAATGGAAGAAGTTCAAGATGACGGTCAATCACCCTCGGTCTGGGGCTCCATGCAAGATCTCACCTCGTGGGGCATCAATGATCATGAGGGATCAGCCCAGAACTACACGGCAGGACCTGGTCAATGACCTGAAGAGAGCTGGGACCACAGTCTCAAAGAACCATTAGTAACACACTACGCCGTCATGGATTAAAATCCTGCAGCGCACGCAAGGTCCCCCTGCTCAAGCCAGCGCATGTCCAGGCCTGTCTGAAGTTTGCCAATGACCATCTGGATGATCCAGAGGAGGAATGGGAGAAGGTCATGTGGTCTGATGAGACAAAAATAGAGCTTTTTGGTCTAAACTCCACTCGCCGTGTTTGGAGGAAGAAGATGGATGAGTACAACCCCAAGAACACCATCCCAATCGTGAAGCATGGAGGTGGAAACATCATTCTTTGGGGATGCTTTTCTGCAAAGGGGACAGGACGACTGCACCATATTGAGGGGAGGATGGATGGGGCCATGTATCGCGAGATCTTGGCCAACAACCTCCTTCCCTCAGTAAGAGCATTGAAGATGGGTTGTGGCTGGGTCTTCCAGTATGACAACGACCCGAAACACACAGCCAGGGCAACTAAGGAGTGGCTCCGTAAGAAGCATCTCAAGGTCCTGGAGTGGCCTAGCCAGTCTCCAGACCTGAACCCAATAGAAAATCTTTGGAGGGAGCTGAAAGTCCGTATTGCCCATTGACAGCCCCGAAACCTGAAGGATCTGGAGAAGGTCTGTATGGAGGAGTGGGCCAAAATCCCTGCTGCAGTGTGTGCAACCTGGTCAAGACCTACAGGAAACGTATGATCTCTGTAATTGCAAACAAAGGTTTCTGTACCAAATATTAAGTTCTGCTTTTCTGATGTATCAAATACTTATGTCATGCAATAAAATGAAAATCAATTACTTAAAAATCATACAATGTGATTTTCTGGATGTTTTAGATTCCGTCTCTCACAGTTGAAGTGTACCTATGATAAAAATCACAGACCTCTACATGCTTTGTAAGTAGGAAAACCTGCAAAATCGGCAGTGTATCAAATACTTGTTCTCCCCACTGTAATAGGAAGAGGAAGTGTAAACTCTAACATCATTTTTTGTTTATTAATTTGGCCATATTAAAAAACAAGCACACATAAAACTTGAAAAAGCCATACATGCACTTGAGTAAAATCATCGAGGATAACACACAAAAAAGTCTGGGACTTATTTCCATTGTGGTCCTAAACATAGCCTATTAGCTAGAATGGTAACGCGAAACACATTTCCGCTAAGAGCAGCAGTTTATCTGGTTAAACAAAGGTTAGCCATGTGTTGGCAAAAATGTATGTCCAAGTCAAGAAAGCTTACCAGCAGCCAGCGGCAATTGCCGCACTGGTAGCCTATTCGCAGATGCTTTTTCAAAGCCTATGTCAGATACTCCAGTGAGTGTAATTAGCTCCAATGAGTGTAATTGGCTCAATATTAGGAGTTGAGAAATAAAGTTGACATCATTAGAAGATAATATCCTCTTTTCTACTGTAGGAATGTAATTTAAAATGTGTTTATTATGTTGTTGCTAATGATACTCATAAAAACATTTTTTTTAAAAATAATAATAACTTAAAAAATTAAAAAATAATTGGCGGACCCCCTGCAGTACCTCTAGGGAGGCGCGGACCACTGGGTGAATACCCCTGGCTTAGGCTATTTGTTATGAACAACAAAACATGTTGTACCCTAGTCGCTAATAGCAGCACTATTTCCCATCTGTGTTTCAGCTGACTTTGGTGTGTCAGCCAAAAACACCAAAACACTACAGAGGAGAGACTCTTTCATCGGGACGCCATACTGGTGAGTCAAACATGAAAACCTGTCATATTGTTGTATTTCATCAAATTACTATTTCTCCCCATTCTTCTGAAATGGGCAGTCATCATGGTTGACTTTTTAATGTATTCAAAACATTTTTATTTACTTGCATTTCAATTTATAGAAACCCTAATGTATAGCCTACAAAATGGCAATATTACTGTACAAAAATACTACAATTCCACACTTCCACACAATTCGTTTCATAGTCATTGTCCCTTTCATTGGTCATTCATATTTCACTGAAACATCTCCTTTCCTCTGATTGGTCATTTTTAAAAATCTGTTCTCTTCCCAGGATGGCCCCGGAGGTGGTGATGTGTGAGACGTTTAAGGACCGGCCGTACGACTACAAGGCTGACATCTGGTCCCTGGGGGTGACTCTGATCGAGCTGGCCCAGATCGAGCCTCCCAACCACGAGATGAACCCTATGAGAGTCCTGCTGAAAATAGCCAAGGCCGATCCTCCTACCCTGATGCAGCCGTCGCGCTGGTAAGTCTGGCGTGTCAGTCAGTGATGTGGCAGCCTGGCAAACAAGGTATTTCTGTCTAGGTTTGGCCTCAGGAAGAAATGCCCTTTTGATACGCTGTCACTTTGCACAATGCTCCTTTTCTTGCATAGAGAGATTGTATCACTCTTATTCACTCCTCTCTGCACCTGTTGAGATGGTTCTACCTGTTCTAATTTACCTCAATGCCTTTGAGAGGAATACATGACACTGTTGAATTGTAGCCCATTTTCAATGTTGTAGTTATGACAAATGATCTCCATTCACTCTCTTCAGGTCTCCAGAGTTCAGTGATTTCCTAAGAAAGTGTCTGGATAAGAATGTGGACAACAGATGGAATGTGGCACAACTTCTACAGGTAATGGTGACACCCCTTTTGCCCTCACTTTCCCCTTTGTTCCCTCACCCCACCTCCTCTTCTCCTCACCCCACCTCCTCTTCTCCTCACCCCACCTCCTCTTCTCCTCACCCCACCTCCGCCCCCTAGCACAGCACTCCACCCCACGGCCACCTGTCAAATTAAATACATGGCCATATTGTCCCCTGATCATGATCCGATAGCTGCTCATCCGGTACATCTAAGGTACATCTGTGTCAACCAGGTACCTGGTGTGCTAGCTAGCGCGCTAACGACACTTACTTATCCCCTCTGCGCCTCCGTCAGCACAACAGGCTTTTCTTTCCGAAAGGGTTTAAGGAGCGACCGCTAAGCTAGACAGAATGACTTCCAGACAGACAGTAAGAAGATAAGGCGTACGGAGGACATAAACACACATGAGCTCAGTGTGGGACAGTACAACAGGAGTATGGTTGGGATCTTTTAGCAAAAGGCCAAATGGCCGTGAACATACAGAACAGTAGTCTACCACCGATGAAGGTGTTGATAGCGTTGAAGCTGCATATTCTTAGGCCGGCGATTGATTATGTTCAGCAGGTGTCCTGGCAAAAGGTAAGACTTTGGTTTTGGTGTTTGGAAGAGGGATGCATTATGACTGCAGGAACTTACAGTAGGGAAGACAGTGTGCTTTGTGTATCAATCAGATTGTTTTGAGTTGTTATGAAGATTGTACTTCCAATTTTTTACTAAATAGACACTGAGTGTACAAAACATTTGGAACACTTTCCTAATATTGAGTTGCACCCCCTTTTGCCCTCAGAACAGCCTCAATTCATCGGGGCATGGACTACAAGGTGTCGAAACCGTTCCACAGGGATGCTGGCCCATGTTGACTCCAATGCTTCCTACAGATGTGTCAAGTTGGCTGGATTTCCTTTGAGTGGTAGACCATTCTTCATACATACTGGAAACTGTTGAGCGTGAAAAACCCAGCAGCGTTGCAGTTCTTGACACACTCAAACTGGTGCGCCTGACAGCTACTACCATACCCTGTTCAAACGCTTTTGCCCATTCACCCTCTGAATGGCACACATACACAATCCACGTCTCAAAAATCCTTCTTTAATCGGTCACCTCCCCTTCATTGACACTGATTGAAGTGGATTTAACAGGTGACATCACTAAGGGATCATAGCTTTCACCTGGATTCACCTGGTCAGTCTATGTCATGTTTTGTACACTGTGTATTTTTCTTAATTTCTTTTTTCTTGATTTGTGTGATTTGTCCAAATTTTGGAGATTGCACGTCTTTGACTGCAATGTTGAAATCGCGCAAATATTGATGTTCTCTTTTCAGATGCAGTGTAAGTAGTGCACTTCAAGGGGACATACAGTGGCTTGCGAAAGTATTCATCCCCCCTTGGCATTTTTCCTATTTTGTTGCCTTACAACCTGGAATTAAAATAGATTTTTGGGGGGTTTGTATCATTTGATTTAAACAACATGCCTACCACTTTGAAGATGCCAAATATTTCTTTTGTGAAACAAACAAGAAATAAGACAAAAAAACAGAAAACTTAAGCGTGCATAACTATTCACCACCCCCCCAGAGTCAATACTTTGTAGCGCCACCTTTTGCAGCAATTACAGCTGCAAGTCTCTTGGGTTATGTCTCTATAAACTTGGCACATCTAGCTGCTGGGATTTTTGCCCATTCTTCAAGGCAAAACTGCTCCAGCTCCTTCAAGTTGGATGGGTTTCGCTGGTGTACAGCAATCTTTAAGTCATACCACAAATTCTCAATTGGATTGAGGTCTTGGCTTTGACTAGGCCATTCCAAGACATGTAAATGTTTCCCCTTAAACCACTTTAGTGTTGCTTTAGCAGTATGCTTAGGGTCATTGTCCTGCTGGAAGGTGAACCTCCGTTCCAGTCTCAAATCTCTGGAAGACTGAAACAGGTTTCCCTCAAGAATTTCCCTGTATTTAGCGCCATCCATCATTGCTTCAATTCTGACCAGTTTCCCAGTCCCTGTCGATGAAAAACATCCCCACAGCATGATGCTGCCACCACCATGCATCACTGTGGGGATGGTGTTCTCGGGGTGATGAGGTGTTGGGTTTGCACCAGACATAGCGTTTTCCTTGATGGCCAAAAAGCACAATTTTAGTCTCATCTGACCAGAGTACCTTCTTCCATATGTTTGGGGAGTCTCCCACATGCCTTTTGGCGAACACCAAAAGTGTTTGCTTATTTTTTTCTTTAAGCAATGGCTTTTTTCTACCCACTCTTCCGTAAAGCCCAGCTCTGTGGAGTGTACGGCTTAAAGTGGTCATATGGACAGGTCCTCCGTAGCTCAGCTGGTAGAGCACGGCGCTTGTAACGCCAGGGTAGTGGGTTCGATCCCCGGGACCACCCATACACAAAAAAAAAAAATGTATGCACGCATGACTGTAAGTCGCTTTGGATAAAAGCGTCTGCTAAGTGGCATATTATTATTATTATTATATATTCCAATCTCCGCTGTGGAGCTTTGCAGCTCCTTCAGGGTTATCTTTGGTCTCTTTGTTGCCTCTCTGATTAATGCCCTCCTTGCCTGGTCCGTGAGTTTTGGTGGGCGGCCCTCTCTTGGCAGCTTTGTTGTGCCATATTCTTTCAATTTTTAATAATGGATTTAATGGTGCTCTGTGGGATGTTCAAAGTTTGATATTTTTTTATAACCCAACCCTGATCTGTACTTCTCCACAACTTTGTCCCTGACCTGTTTGGAGAGCTCCTTGGTCTTCATGGTGCTGCTTGCTTAGTGGTGTTGCAGACTCTGGGGCCTTTCAGAACAGGTGTATATATACTGAGATCATGTGACAGATCATGTGACACTTAGATTGCACACAGGTGGACTTTATTTAACTAATTATGTGACTTCTGAAGGTAATTGGTTGCACCAGATCTTATTTAGGGGCTTCATAGCAAAGGGTGTGAATACATATGCACGCACCACTTTTCCGTTATTTATTTGTTCTAATTTTTTTAAACAAGTTATTTTTTTCATTCCACTTCAACAATTTGGACTATTTTGTGTATGTCCTTTACATGAAATCCAAATAAAAATCAATTTAAATTACAGGTTGTAATGCAACAAAATAGGAAAAACGCCAAGGGGGATGAATACTTTTGCAAGGCACTGTAATAGTCTTTATATCTAAAAGTGTCCTCAATATTGTGTATCTTTTTTTTATCGTTGCAGCATCCATTTTTGAGTACTGTGACAGACAGCAGACCATTGAGGGAGCTGATTGCTGAAGCAAAGGCTGAGGTTTATGAGGAGATTGAGGAACACAAGGAGGAAGAGGAGGAGGAGGAAGGAGAGACTCAACGGGTATGTTACACCACAGACTGCTCAGTTAGAAAAATAACCACATGAAAGAGTGTGAAATTCTATAGATGGACAGTGTGTATTCTTCTGTGGTGTTTATCATTTATTATAAAGAACAGGCTACAGGCTGTACTGACTTGACAAAAATAAGGAAAGTTATTGACTATTGGTTAGAAGGATATATTTAGAATCATTCCCACAGTTCTATTATTTGAATGATAATCTAGGCATTATTTGTTGATTATTTTAACCTACATTTAGATTTTTATCACTTCTTCTTCAGGGTCACAAACGTGCACTGTCCGATGCCAGCGTTGCCAGCTCGGAGGATGAGAAATTCCCTCAGTCTCCCTCAGCTTCCATCTTGGAGTCTTTACCGGAGAAGGCTGAACCGGTTATCCCAACACCACAGATTGTTGAAAAGATCCCTGAACCAAGTGTCGTCAAGCCAGAGGAGAACCATGTTGTGGACACTAGCTTCGTCGAGGAGCCCACTGTCCCTGCAGAAGTAGAGAAAATGGATGAGACCCTTAGCGTTTCAATAAATGGAGAGACAACAGAAACCAGTGAGAAACTAGTGGAGGTGAAGGAAGAGGAGGAGAATGTTCCAGAAATAGCAGAGGTTACCCCAACAGAACCCAGTGAGATAGCTTCTTCAGAACCAGCTGAGAAACCAGCAGAGCCCCACCCAGAAGGAACCATTTCCAATGCTGAAGTCACCACAGTAGACAAGGAGATGGAACAACTGGCCATATCCAATCAGGATGAAAAGGAAGTGGACACAGCCGAGGTCCAGACGATTGAGGTCACCGCAGAGGCCAAGGACGAGCCAACGGAAGACAAGATGGAAGTTGAGGAGGAACCAGCTAACGAGGAGCCTAGCAGGGAAGCAAAGGTTACCGTGACAACCCCAGAGGAGACTCCTGCATCTCCGGCAGTCCAGAAAGAGGAGGAAGGAAAGAGAGTGGTGTATAAGCCAACTGCGGAGGAGACAGGGACTCCAGTGAAGTCTAAGGATGAGAAGGAGAGGGATTCGGACTCTGGGAGTAGTTCTGCTGCAGATAACGGCAGCATAGACATGAACCTCTCCATCTCCAGCTTCCTGACCAAAACCAAGGAGCCAGGAACCCTCTCCATACAGGTACGGCATCACAATATACTCTCTTTAGAGAATGTCTTTGATCAAATCCATTGGTAATAACTAAGTAATCCAGTAATAACCCTCATGCATAAGCCATTCTAAATGCTTCATACATTATTCTAGGTGTTATAAATGCTTATGAATTGTAATGTTTATAATGACTGCTTTATCCCATAAAGTAGTCAAACTATGGTATGTTGATGGTATATTTATTGCCACCATTTTGTTTTTCAGGAAACCAAGCGCCAGAAGAAGACACTGAAGAAGACCCGTAGGTTCATGGTGGATGGAGTCGAGGTTAGCGTGACGACGTCGAAGATCATCACCGATAATGACACCAAGAATGAGGAGATGAGGTTCCTCAGGTAAAGATTCATTTACATTAATTTGCATTTTGAGCATTATGCCAGTACTATGCAAGGATATAATCCATCTCTCCTGCAGTATAAGCTCAAGCTTAGGATCTAACTGAACTGAATGAACTAGCGAATGTAGCTATTTTAGTACACTGAGTGTACAAAACATTAGTAACAACTTCCTAGTATTGAGTTGCACCCCCTTTTGCCCTCAGTTCATTTGCATATCAAAGTGCTACTCAGTTGCATGCATAGAGATATGTTGTTATATAACGTACTCATTGTTCTCTTGAGAGACTCTTCCTTCTGCATTGCTTTGGGTTGGTTAATCTCCTTTTGGGGAAAAAGATGTTCCTCTCTCATAGTTTTTTCCTCGTCCTCTCTCAGGCGTCAGGAGCTGAGGGAGCTACGTTTCCTGCAAAAGGAGGAACAGAGGGCCCAGCAGCAGCTCAGCAATAAACTGCAGCAGCAGAAAGAACAGATATGCCGCCGCTTCGAACAGGAGACGACCGTGAGTCACTGTCCATTTTGTCAAAGCCTCAATGGGAGGTGCTTTGAGACCTATTGAAAGGTGTCATGTATTACTGTAATTCCATGTAGTGCTGTAGTACTTTAATTGCCTATTCGTGACCCAGGTCCCAGTTATACTGTGTCCAACCTAGCAGAGTGACAGCTGATTGCCTACTGGTGTGGTCACAACCAATCCTGAAGGAGCATGCTAAACCACACATGACTTTGAAACAGTAAGCTGAATGAACCCAGTAAGACCAGTTAGTCCCTGTCCAGTATTGCAGAGGTGTGCCCCGTCCACACCACACCACAGCTTCCATGTGCCTTTTGCTCCTTTTACGTCATGACTTATTTCTGGACTAGGTAAATCCTTCTGTATGTCAGTTAAACTGCCACTCACGGTTTAGACAGAGACTGAACTGAATCCACTAGCCAGCCAGTAAATCCATGGCAGACGGGATGCCACTGAAATGCCATTGCTTTCTGTAATATTCCAATCATTCATTGATGACCAGTGTTTGGATACTAGTTCTATTTATAGTGAAAGTGACGAACTGACACCGAATCAAAATGACATCCTCATTCTACAGAGTAAGAAGCGCCAGTACGACCAGGAAGTGGAGAACCTGGAGAGACAGCAGAAGCAGACCATCGAGAGGCTGGAGCAGGAGCACACCAACCGGCTGAGGGACGAGGCCAAGCGCATCAAGGCCGAGCAGGACAAGGAGCTGTCCAAGTTCCAGAACATGCTCAAGAACCGCAAGAAAGAGGTAAGGAAGAAGGGGGTAGTGTGTGTTAGTGTTGCATGGTATACCAAAACATTGTTACTTTTTCGAAACTAGAACATGAAAAATGGTTCAGTACTAGAATTGTTGGTACTTTCGATACTTCTGACAAATGTGTCTCACGTCGTCTACTGATTGAGAGAGGATCAAGTCTGTCTATCAGCACAGCCGATGTCCCCTTATAGTGCGAGCGGACCGTGCCAGCTCCACTTACTCATTGCTAGCTCTAGCCTGTCCTGAGGAACCACTGCACTCACTGGGAATCTGGGCTGCATCATGTTAGCTCCCCACTCATGCTGCACAGAAGTTAATATATAATGCAACACTTGAATAATGCAAACCAGCATGTAGAAATGGTGCAACTGTTAATTACTGTTTGCAAAACAATGTTAATTACAGGCTAGAACACTTTACAATGCAAGATGATAACGGTAGCTTCCAGCTTTGTAGGCTAACTTTTCTTGCTAGCTTACAGCTTAAGTTAACATCAATTCACTACCCTAGTACTTTGTTTGTGATAATATGCAAACCATAACGCAAAATATGCTGATTTCAAAGCTGATTGTCACCAACAAACCATACAGTCATTGCCAAAAACATTATTCATTCACTTCGTCTCCCTCGCCTCAGGTTTCTCCTGTCTCTGTCACTGTGTATGAATGATGTCATTAAGTCTTAAAGACACAGCGTGCACTTTTATAAAATAAGAGATTGCTTCTTATGTGCAAATGTTGTTGAGCAGTACAATAAAATAAGTCCCAAATGGAAGGGAAACTGATTGTTTTTCATCTGTAACCCCATGAAATCAGCCAAAACAAGCATGCACACACTGCCAGGGCCTGATTAATGCAGGTGCTTACAGGGGCTGAAGCCCCGGGGGCCCAAGCACATATATTTTTTAAATATTTAAATGTTTACAGTTAACTATAAAATATCTAGGCCTATGATTTCTTAATCCGGCCCTGCACACTCCTGTTGAATATGTATTCATCTGTATTGTGAATAGGCCTAGGCTACATCTTGATTTACCCAGTTTATCAATAGAGATTTACCATTCAAATAAATGATTACCATTATGTTGTTATGTATTTAGATTGGTAAATAGAAAGTCAAATTGTATGATTGTATAATTGATTCATTAATTCATACATGGCTATCTTGATCAAGTGCCATTCTGTAAATTTGGCTAATACGCCTTTTTTAGCCGTGGTATCGTTTTGATATCGAGGATCGTGATGGTATCGAGTACCATGATACTAAACTTGGTATCGGCATCAAATGTTTTGGTATCGTGACAACACTAGTGTGTGTGGTATGTGTATGTTGTAACTGAAGCTGTAAATGTCTGGCTGTGTGTGTGCTTGTGGTATACAGTACATTTGTGGAAAAGAAACATGTTGATCCGTTTTAGATTAGATTAAGCAGCGATTGGACTCTCATTGGCTGTGTGTGATTTGCAGGGTTGTTTTCACTATAATGTCTTCCTGTTACGTTTTACATTTACATTTTAGTCATTTAACAGACGCTCTTATCCAGAGCAACCTACAGTCATCTTAAGATAGCTTGGTAAAAAAACACATATCACAGTTGTAGCAAGTACATTTTTCCTCAATAAAGAAGTTATCAGCAAAGTCAGTGCTAGTAGGAAAAGTCAACTAGGAATCGTTTTCTTTTCAACAACAACACTAATTGAAAGACAAAAATATACTAAGCTACTCTTGCAGAGATTAGTTGTCTTCCCAGGCTATAGATGAGCTATGTTGAACTGGATCACTAAAAGTATTTTAGTATGCATGATGTACTGTTGAACTGGATAACTAAAAGTATTTTAATATGCCTGATGTTCTGTTGAACTGTATCACTAGAAGTAGTTTTAATATGCATGATGTACTGTTGAACTGGATCACTAAAAGTAGTTTTAAAATGTATGTTGAACTGGATCACTAAAAGTAGTTTTAATATGCATGATGTACAGTTGAACTGGATAACTAAAAGTAGTTTTAATATGCATGATGTACTGTTGAACTGGATCACTAAAAGTAGTTTTAATATGCATGATGTACTGTTGAACTGGATCACTACAGTCAGAGGAGGACAGATATTGGTGACATCATGCCACAATATATTGTAAGAACTAGTCCTATTTTCAATATCTTAAATTTCACAGGGTAGTTAAGACCAGCTGACAAAGATGATATATTCTCAATATCTTGTTTGGAAGGATTTCCCTTGTTTACCATTGACAGTGATGTGAATGTGTAGATGTTTATCCATGTGCACCCCAGTTCCTCCTCAGTATTAATCCCTTAGTGTGCCCTCGTAAGAGGATAGCCCAATCAACACGACAATCCAATGCCTATTTATAGCGGCTAGCGTTTTACTGACACACCTGTGGTTACAGTAGATCTCTCTCATAGGGGTTTATATAACCTGTGTCTAAATCAGTCTGAAACTGCCACTTCTCATCACCTGATCCCAGATTTGTAGCCTATGTGCTGTAGCTAAATGATTCTGACGAGGCTATAGTCAGAGACTTTGGCTTATGCAGTACATATACACTACCGTTCAAAAGTTTGGGGTCACTTAGAAATGTCCTTGTTTTTGAAAGAAAACCATTTTTTTTGTCCATTAAAATAACATCAAATTGATCAGAAATACAGTGTAGACATTGTTAATGTTGTAAATGGCTATTGTAGAATACAGTGGGGGGAAAAAGTATTTAGTCAGCCACCAATTGTGCAAGTTCTCCCACTTAAAAAGATGAGAGAGGCCTGTAATTTTCATCATAGGTACACGTCAACTATGACAGACAAATTGAGAAAAAGAAATCCAGAAAATCACATTGTAGGATTTTTTATGAATTTATTTGCAAATTATGGTGGAAAATAAGTATTTGGTCACCTACAAACAAGCAAGATTTCTGGCTCTCACAGACCTGTAACTTCTTCTTTAAGAGGCTCCTCTGTCCTCCACTCGTTACCTGTATTAATGGCACCTGTTTGAACTTGTTATCTGTATAAAAGACACCTGTCCACAACCTCAAACAGTCACACTCCAAACTCCACTATGGCCAAGACCAAAGAGCTGTCAAAGGACACCAGAAACAAAATTGTAGACCTGCACCAGACTGGGAAGACTGAATCTGCAATAGGTAAGCAGCTTGGTTTGAAGAAATCAACTGTGGGAGCAATTATTAGGAAATGGAAGACATACAAGACCACTGGTAATCTCCCTCGATCTGGGGCTCCACGCAAGATCTCACCCCGTGGGGTCAAAATGATCACAAGAACGGTGAGCAAAAATCTTAGAACCACACAGGGGGACCTAGTGAATGACCTGCAGAGAGCTGGGACCAAAGTAACAAAGCCTACCATCAGTAACACACTACGCCGCCAGGGACTCAAATCCTGCAGTGCCAGATGTGTCCCCCTGCTTAAGCCAGTACATGTCCAGGCCCGTTTGAAGTTTGCTATAGTGCATTTGGATGATCCAGAAGAGGATTGGGAGAATGTCATATGGTCAGATGAAACCAAAATATAACTTTTTGGTAAAAACCTCAACTCGTCGTGTTTGGAGGACAAAGAATGCTGAGTTGCATCCAAAGAACACCATACCTACTGTGAAGCATGGGGGTGGAAACATCATGCTTTGGGGCTGTTTTTCTGCAAAGGGACCAGGACGACTGATCCGTGTAAAGGAAAGAATGAATGGGGCCATGTATCGTGAGATTTTGAGTGAAAACCTCCTTCCATCAGCAAGGGCATTGAAGATGAAACGTGGCTGGGTCTTTCAGCATGACAATGATCCCAAACACACCGCCCGGGCAACGAAGGAGTGGCTTCGTAAGAAGCATTTCAAGGTCCTGGAGTGGCCTAGCCAGTCTCCAGATCTCAACCCCATAGAAAATCTTTGGAGGGAGTTGAAAGTCCGTGTTGCCCAGCGACAGCCCCAAAACATCACTGCTCTAGAGGAGATCTGCATGGAGGAATGGGCCAAAATACCAGCAACAGTGTGTGCAAACCTTGTGAAGACTTACAGAAAACGTTTGACCTGTGTCATTGCCAACAAAGGGTATATAACAAAGTATTGAGAAACTTTTGTTATTGACCAAATACTTATTTTCCACCATCATTTGCAAATAAATTCATTAAAACTCCTACAATGTGAATTTCTGGATTTTTTCTTCTCATTTTGTCTGTCATAGTTGACGTGTACCTATGATGAAAATTACAGGCCTCTCTCATCTTTTTAAGTGGGAGAACTTGCACAATTGGTGGCTGACTAAATACTTTTTTCACCCACTGTATCTAAATAGGCGTACAGAGGCCCATTATCAGCAACCATCAGTCCTGTGTTCCAATGGCACGTTGTGTTTGCTAATCATTTTACATTTACATTTTAGTCATTTAGCAGACGCTCTTATCCAGAGCGACTTACAGTTAGTGAGTGCATACATAATTTTTTTATTTTTCATACTGGCCCCCCGTGGGAATCGAACCCACAACCCTGGCGTTGCAAACGCCATGCTCTACCAACTGAGCTACATCCCTGCCGGCCATTCCCTCCCCTACCCTGGACGACGCTGGGCCAATTGTGCGCCGCCCCATGGGTCTCCCGGTCGCGGCCGGCTACGACAGAGCCTGGATTCGAACCAGGATCTCTAGTGGCACAGCTAGACCACTGCGCCACCCAAACTTATCCAAGTTTATCATTTTAAAAGGCTATTTGATCATTAGAAAACCCTTTTGCAATTATGTTAGCACAGCTGAAAACTGTTGTGCTGATTAAAGAAGCAATAAAACTGGCCTTCTTGATACTAGTTGAGTATCTGGAGCATCAGCAATTGTGGGTTCAATTACAGGCTCAAAATGGCCAGAAACAAATAACTTTCTTTTGAAACTCGTCAGTCTATTCTTGTTCTGAGAAATGAAGGCTATTCCATGCGAGAAATTGCCAAGAAACTGAAGATCTCGTACAATGCTGTGTACTACTCCCTTCACAGAACAGCGCAAGTGACCCCAAACTTTTGAACGGTAGTCTGACATCAAGCTACTTCTCATAGACTTTGGCTAATGAGTTGAAACACACATCCATATAAAATTATTGCTGTTGTTTCTGCTGTCACGATCGTGTGTTTGTTTGTGGGCTGCCTCGTGCCATAGTTCAAACAGGAAAGGCGACTGTCGCCCAGGCACAAGAGAAACGCTATCGTGAAATGGAGAAAAGAGGATATAATCACAACTCCACGTGAAGAGGTAGTTTGGTGTGGAAAACTTCTGGTGTGGCTTTCCTACTTGGACTGTCCCTTCAATGCCAGTCTACAATGCTTCTGTTGACTGCTTTCAAGATCACTGTCATTTGGCCCCTATGGGAATTCTTGGGCTACTCTTTTTTCCAAAACTTGTCTTTTGTGTGGTTTGTTTTTGGTCAAAAATAGTTTGTGTATGTATTATTCTACAGTAGATAATTTAATTAAAAACATTAATCAAGTAGGCTTACAGTATCTTCCAGCGCAAGTTACAGCACAGTCTAACACTATTGATGTGTTTTCTAACAATCCACCCACCTGTGAATCATTGTGGAACACATTGCCTGTATATTACGGGGGTGTAACAGTGTGTCAGTGTAATGGTTAACTTAGCCAGCAATGTTTATGGATGAGTGGCTGATAATTAGTAGAGTATAATCTGTTCTGGTCTGCAATGTGTGGCCCAGGTTACTGTACTGTTTATAGCCTGAGTGCCAGTCTGTTTGTGCACTATTGCCAACTCCTTTTCCCTTACGGTCATACATAATAATGAGCGTTGGCAGTAATGCACAAACAGACTGGCATTCAGGCGATATGTTATGATTTAGTAGAGTATAGGTCTAATTTGTTGTGATCTACAGGGAGTGGCCCAGGGTATGATTAAATATTTTCAGTTGTCCTCCTGCACTCTCTTCAACGCCCCCATGCAGGATATAAGTTGGAAGATTTCCCCCTTGGTTTGAAATGTGTCCTCTTCCTGCTCTCTCACATGCCAGTGGATTCACTCACTGACTTTGAGACGGCAGTGTTTATATTGGTGCGTTTGTGTGAGTGGAATACCTTGTGTGTGTTCTCCGTTCTCCTTTCCTTAACACCTGGACTGATCGGTATGTGGAGGGCTGGTCTAAAGGGAATGCAGCAGTATTCTGTTTTGGGATTTGGCCTACACATTTCTATAGAGGAAACATCATCAATCCTAAACTTAGCATTTCAATCAACCTGGAACTTAGCAATGAACAACAACATTCACAGTGCACTGCCTATAAACGTATCAAATCTGCCAGTCGACATCCGGTGCTCTACATTTTCGATGACCCAGCACATCTAGTATATGTCCTATCGCCACATTGTTGCCAACTTCCACAATGTGGTCCATTAACTCTAGCCATACTTATCCCCAGGTAAACTATTTTTTTGAATGGAAACCCATAGTCCAGACCCCATACAGTAGGGTTGGCCAGATTACATGCCTGTCCTGATGAGGGGGGTTACATCAACGAGATAGACCTGTCTGCCAGCCTCAATACTCAAAGGTGACTCTCTCTCGTGCTGTTGGAGTCGACTGGGGGAACTAGAGCAGTTGAGGTGAGGTGAAGACAGCCCATTCCAAATTGACGGACAGACGTGTTGTTTGGCATCGGCAGCCTGTGTTGTTTTTTTTGCCGTGCGATTACTGTTGGTTTGAATTGAAAAATGAAAAAATGCAGTGGAACTGGCTTCAAGGTCCAGAGTTGAGTTTGAGGGGTGTATAGAGATTCTTTACTTATCCAACTGTCTTTCCCTCTTCTTCCTCAGGAGCAGGAGTTCCTGCAGAAACAGCAGCAGGAGCTGGACTGTGCCCTGAAGAAGATCATCCAGCAACACAAACACGAGCTGGCCACCATCGAGAGAGACTGTCTCAACCACAAACAACAGCTCCTCAGAGGTGAAGATATATCTCTCGGCGTGATACATAAACTATAGATAGGTACTCAGTCATAGCTCCTTTCAGAGGGGAGAAACCTTCCTTAACCACAAACAGAAGATGCATGGCTCTGTGTGAGATGCAAGTAGCACAGATGCAAATTGCAGTAGGAATGATACACGACCTTACAAAGGTCGTAGTCACTACATAGAAACAGGCTACCCTAGCCGCTATCACCAGCATACTTGAAGGAAATATGGTAAACCTTACTGTTTGTGTGTGAGATGTAAACAGCAAACACACAGTGACATAGTATATAACTTAAAACAGAAGCTCTACAGAGTTCAACCTAAGGCACCGTCAGGCCTTGACTCTAATTGAGCAATAAGGCACGAGGGGGTGTGGTATATGGCCAATATTATGCACGACGCAACACGGAGTGCCTGGATACAGCCCTTAGCCGTGGTATATTGGCCATATACCACAAACCCTGAGATGCCTGATTGCTATTATAAACCTGTTACCAATGTAACATATATAAGTGAAATTAAATGTTTTGTCATACCTGTGATATACGGTCTGATATACCACTTCTTTCAGCCAATCAGCATTCAGGGTTAGAACCACCCAGTTTATAATACCTATTAATGCTGAGAACCTATCATGAACTGAACTGAACAGCGGCCTAATAACTCTGCCTGATCAGATTCCAGTCATCCCACACTTCATACACATCAGCTTACAGAAATAGCTCCACAGAAATGTTCACCAGCTGGAGGCCTTTATGACTTGCTGGTATGAGCCATGTCGTTAGAAAGTGAAGGAAAATGAATGTCTGAAGCAAGTGTCTCACAAACACATTTCAAGCTAACCAGTTAGTCAAATCTAGTGTCCCATGACATGGTTTTTGGGTACCAAGATTCGTCAACATCAAATACAAAGGAATGCAGATGAAAGATCTGATTACAGTGGTGGGGTATTGTATCTAATAATAATATGCTGAACTTCCGGGTAATGCAGTGTTTCCTTGTACTGAGTGTGTGTTTCTGTCTTTGGTCCTTGCAGCACGGGAAGCAGCTATGTGGGAGCTGGAAGAGCGTCACCTACAGGAGAAACACCAGTTGTTTAAACAACAGCTCAAAGACCAGTACTTCATGCAGAGACACCAGCTGCTCAAGAGACATGAGAAGGTACAGTGAGGCTTCCAGATAGACAAACAACAGCTGATTCAGGATCAGATCTCATAAACCTAATCCTGAACTGAACCACTAGGAGCAAAATACCTGAACAGGTTGGGGGATAGAGTGAGGCATAATACTGAATGACTACAAGTTATGACTCATAACAGCTGATATTAAATCAGATTGGAAATATGCCTGGGTATTTCTGTTTCTACATTCAACAATGATGCGTCATTGTTTTGCCAAATGTGGACTGTAACGTTGACAAGACAACTATTTGGCTAGCACTTTGGCAACTACTCTAATATCTCATTTCTATGACAGCTAATGATGTGTTTCTGCCACCCCCCCCCCTCCCCCCCTCTGTAGGAGATGGAGCAGATGCAGCGCTACAACCAGCGTCTCATCGAGGAGATGAAGAACAGGCAGACTCAGGAGAGGGCCCGCTTACCCAAGATCCAGCGCAGCGAGGCCAAGACACGAATGGCCATGTTCAAGAAGAGCCTCCGTATCACTGGGGGCCCCATCACACCCGAGCAGGAGAGGGAGAAGGTCAAACAGGTAAAAGATAGAGGATATTCATAAAAGACTATTAACGGCCATTTTGTTGGTCAAAAAATACATAACTGTGAATGGAAACGTATGTATGTAGATGTTACTTTCAAAGTATAATGAGGGATTATAGACATTGCTTTCAGTGGAGAAAGAGGTAAAGTCTCTGAGCTTGTTGATCCAAGTCAAAGGGACTTTCCCAGGCACTGAAGGATTTAGTTGGATTTATAGTACTTTTGGCAATGCTAGGTCAAGCTTGAGACTGCTAGTGCAAATTAAGCATGTATCAAGTTCCAACGGTAATTGGGCCTATTTTAATACTCGTGTGAGTTGAGTAAGTGAGATATTTCTGTGAGTTTGACAGTTTGCAGCCCAGGAGGAGAAGAGGCAGAAGAATGAGAGGCTCCACCAGCACCAGAAACATGAGAACCAGATGAGAGACCTGCAACTGCAGTGTGACGCCAACGTCAGGGAGCTGCAGCAGTTACAGGTACACTCTCAGAAATAAAGGTGTAGATTTGTTCCTAAAGGGGTACAATGGCGTGTCACTGGGGTGGTACCCTGTAAGGTCCTCCTTTGTACTTTTAGTTATAGGTACATAATTGTACCCAAGTTCAGACCTCAGATAGTAACTTTCTCCGCAGGTACAAAAGCATGCTTTGTGCCTTTATATAGTGCCACCACAGTGACAAAGCCATTTGTTCCTTGTAAGTGGCAAAAATTGACCTCTACCATAGACCACTTAAAGTAGTACAACACTTCCACTCACAGGTGGCCAAAAATAACTATCTGAAAGCCACTCCCCCACTATGCCACGCCTCCAATACAATTTCCCAGTGTGCCTTGCCTTTTTGATTGAATTGCACAGTTACCATCCATGACTGTATTTGTTAGTGACAGAAACATTGTTGTTAAATTCGTTCATTTTCAGACCTGTGGCCTTCACCAAGTGAGTTCCTAAGCATATATTATAATTTAAATTAAACTCTTTATGACAATACATTACATATCTCATTAGGCCTTATTTTGATGACTAGTTTTACCCTAATACAGTGTCCTGAAACCCTTGGTTTACAGGCCACATCAGGCCTGCTTGCAAAATTCTGGTAACATACCCCAAATTACCAGATTCTTGGAAAAACCCTGGTTGGAGCATTTCCTGCTTATTCCCTCCCGTTTCCAGGAATCTTCAAACTGGGATTCCTAGAAAATCTTGGAAATGTACCAGAATTTTGCAAACCTACCTGCAATTCATTTTATGCTGGCTTGCAAAGTGATTTGTAATTCCTATTGGAATCCAACCAGAGTTAGGATATCCAACAGGAATTTTTATTCACCTGCAACCTGCATTCATAATGACTGCCAGAGTTAGGAACATTTTGAGGAGACTACCTAAGCCATTTAAATTGGAACAACCATTTCAGTAATGGGAGAAACAAATCTAACTAACTGATTGGATTAGTTTAGAAAAATGTATGTTATTTATCTTTGTGTAGCATAAGATTAATCAATCAATGTACATGCAAAAAAATCTACCTGCAGTAGAGCATGCTGGGAAATATGATGATAATAATTATGGTACAAATGTGCCTTTTTGGGGTACCAACCCAATGACAAAGCCATTAGTTCCTTTTAGGTGGCAAAAATTCATCATTGTACCCTATGGTGGGTATTAAGTGTATTGAGGGTACACAAAATATGTTTGTACCCTGAGAAATTAACCTTCACATTGTACCCCATTTTTGAGAGTGAGAGTGTGATGATTATACCTTTTATATTCATAATATAGGTTATAAAAATGTACCATTATACTCTTTATCTGCACATGTACCCTAAAAGGTACCGAACAGTACCATGTGAGATCATTATGTGTACCTCTGAAGGTACATTAAGCATTTTTTCATCTTGTTGTACTCCAGGGAACAATACTGTACCCTTCTTTCTAAAAGTGTACGGTATAACATATACTGTATAACACAAGCACGCACGCAGGCATGCACACACACACACACATATCAGGGAATCTGCAATCGCACGAGGTGCAATAGAAAACGCACACATTAACACACACACTTGGATTCATCTGTGATTCAGTACAGCGTGTAACACCCAATGTGTGCGCTGTGTGTTTCAGAATGAGAAGTGCCACCTCCTGATAGAGCATGAGACCCAGAAGCTGAAGGAGCTGGATGAGGAGCACAGCCTGGAGCTGAAGGAGTGGAGGGAGAAACTACGACCCAGGAAGAAGGTAGCCATTACACCAGTTAACCCCTGACAGGAAATCATCTATTTTTCTGTTGAATATTAGGCAGAGCATATTTGGCACATGTTTTGTTTCTGAGGTACTTGTAGTTCAAACACATGATGGTAGGTAGGGCAGGAGGTAGCCTAGCGGTTAGAGCATTGGGACAGTAACCGAAACACCGCTATTTCGAATCTCCGAGCTGACTAGGTGAAAAATCTGTCCATGTGCCCTTGAGCAAGACACTTAACCCTAATTGCTCCGCTGATAATGCCTGGCCGTGACCCCACTCTCCGAGGGTGTCTCAGGGGGAATCGGGATATGTAAAAAAACACATTTCGCATTTCCATTCCACAAATGCGTATCTTGTACATGTGTGAAACAGTACTAGTCCTCCTCTAGTCCTCCTCTGTACCTCTGGTGATGTAGAGGCTAACCCAGGCCCTGCAGCCCCCAGTATCATTCCTACTTCCCAGGCGCTATCATTTGTTGACTTCTGTAACCGTAAAAGCCTTGGTTTCTTGCATGTAAATATCAGAAGTCTCCTTCCTAAGTTTGAGTTATTCACTGCGTTAGCACACTCCGCCAAAATAAGTCTCTCACTGTTGCCGCTTGCTACAGACCCCCCTCAGCCCCCAGCTGTGCCCTGGACACCATATGTGAATTGATTGCCCCCCATTTATCCTCAGAGTTCGTACTGCTTGGTGACCTAAATTGGGATATGCTTAACACCCCGGCCATCCTACAATCCAAACTAGATGCCTTCAATCTCACACAAATTATCAACGAACCTACCAGGTACAACCCTAAATCCGTAAACATGGGTACCCTCATAGATATCATCCTGACTAACTTACCCTCTAAATACACCTCCGCTGTCTTCAACCAGGATCTCAGCGATCACTGCCTTATTGCCTGCGTCCGTAACGGATCCGCGGTCAAACGACCACCCCTCATCACTGTCAAACGCTCCCTAAAACACTTTAGCGAGCAGGCCTTCCTAATTGACCTGGCCCAGGTATCCTGGATGGATATAGATCTCATTCCGTCAGTAGAGGATGCCAGGTTGTTCTTTAAAAGTAATTTCCTCTCAATCTTAAATAAACATGCCCCATTCAGAAAAGTCAGAACTAAGAACAGATATAGCCCCTGGTTCTCCTCAGACTTGACTGCCCTTGACCAGCACAAAAACATCCTGTGGCGTACTGCATTAGCATCAAATAGCCCCCGCGATATGCAACTTTTCAGGGAAGTCAGGAACCAATATACACAAGCAGTTAGGAAAGCAAAGGCTAACTTTTTCAAACAGAAATTTGCATCCTGTAGCACTAACTCCAAAAAGTTTTGGGACACTGTAAAGTCCATGGAGAATAAGAGCACTTCCTCCCAGCTACCACTACCCCGGCCACCAGCTCTGCACCCTCCGCTGCAACTTGCCCATGCCCCCCCTCCCGCTTCTCCTTCACACAAATTCAGACAGCTGATGTTCTGAAAGAGCTGCACAATCTGGACCCCTACAAATCAGCTGGGCTAGACAATCTGGACCCTTTCTAAAACTAGCCGCCGAAATTGTCGCAACCCCTATTACTAGCCTGTTCAACCTCTCTTTCGTAACGTCTGAGATCCCCAGAGATTGGAAAGCTGCTGCGGTCATCCCCTTCTTCAAAGGGGGTGACACTCTAGATCCAAACTGTTACAGACCTATATCCATCCTGCCCTGCCTTTCGAAAGTTTTTGAAAGCCAAGTTAACAAACAGATCACCGACCATTTCGAATCCCACCGTACCTTCTCCGCTATGCAATCCGGTTTCCGAGCTGGTCATGGGTGCACTTCAGCCACGCTCAATGTCCTAAACGATATTATAACCGCGATCGATAATAGACAGTACTGTGCAGCCGTCTTCATCGACCTGGCCAAGGCTTTCGACTCTGTCAACCACAGCATTCTTATTGGCAGACTAAATAGCCCTGGTTTCTCAAATGACTGCCTCGCCTGGTTCACCAACTACTTCTCAGATAGAGTTCAATGTGTCAAATCGGAGGGCCTGTTGTCTGGACCTATGGCAGTCTCTATGGGGGTGCCACAGGGTTCAATTCTTGGGCCGACTCTTTTCTCTGTGTATATCAATGATGTCGCTCTTGCTGCTGGTGACTCTCAGATCCACCTCTACGCAGACGACACCATTTTGTATACATCTGGCCCTTCATTGGACACTGTGTTAACAAACCTCCAAACGAGCTTCAATGCCATACAACACTCCTTCAGTAGCCTCCAACTGCTCTTAAACACTAGTAAAACTAAATGCATGCTCTTCAATCGAACGCTGCTGGCACCTGCCCACCCGACTAGAATCACTACTCTCGACGGGTCTGACCTAGAGTATGTGGACAACTACAAATACCTAGGTGTCTGGTAGACTGTAAACTCTCCTTCCAGACTCACATTAAGAATCTCCAATCCAAAGTTAAATCCAGAATCTGCTTCCTATTTCGCAACAAAGCCTCCTTCACTCATGCTGCCAAACATTCCCTCGTAAAACTGACTATCCTACCGATCCTTGACTTCGGCGATGTCATTTACAAAATAGCCTCCAACACTCTACTCAGCAAATTGGATGTAGTCTATCACAGTGCCATCCGTTTTGTCTCCAAAGCCCCATACACTACCCACCACTGTGACCTGTACGCTCTTGTTGGCTGGTCCTCATTACATGTTCGTCGTCAAACCCACTGGCTCCAGGCCATCTATAAATCACTGCTAGGCAAATCCCTGCCTTATCTTAGCTCATTGGTCACCATAGCAACACCCACCCATAGTATGCGCTCCAGCAGGTATATCTCACTGGTCATCCCCAAAGCCAACACCTCCTTTGGCCGCCATTCCTTCCAGTTCTCTGCTGCCAATGACTGGAACGAAATGCAAAAATCTCTGAAGCTGGAGACTCTTATCTCCCTCACTAACTTTAAGCATCAGTTGTCAGAGCACCTTACCGATCACTGCACCTGTACACAGCCCATCTGAAATTAGCCCACCCAACTACCTCATCCCTATATTGTTATTTATTTTGCTCATTTGCACCCCAGTATCTCTATTTGCACATAATATCTTGCACATCTATCATTCCAGTGTTAATACTAATTGTAATTATTTTGCACTATAGCCTATTTATTGCCTTACCTCCGTAACTTGCTACATTTGCACACACTGTATATATATTTTCTGTTGTATTTTTTGACTTTATGTTTTGTTTTACCCCATATGTAACTCTGTGTTGTTGTTTTTATCGCACTGCTTTGCTTTATCTTGGTCAGGTCGCAGTTGTAAATGAGAACTTGTTCTCAACTGGCTTACCTGGTTAAATAAAGGTGAAATAAAAAATTAAAAGATCGCTAGTCTCTTCAGAATAAGAGAGCACTACAAATATAAGCAGCCACCAAATTATTATTATGTAATCTCTTGCTTGTGATCCACTCACCAACCATATGTCTGTTGACCTTAGGCTCTGGAGGAAGAGTTTGCCAGGAAGCTTCAGGAGCAGGAGGTCTTCTTTAAGATGAGTGGAGAGTCAGAGTGCCTTAACCCCTCGGCCCAGAGCCGCATCTCCAAGTTCTACCCCATCCCCAGTGTCCACTCCACTGGCTTCTAGAGGTTAACCCTATCATGGCACTCCGGATGGACATAAACATGGGCACACCCACATATTGAAGGCACACACAACACACGATGAACAGATATACACACTCCAGATGGATACACACACACACACACACACACACACAAATAGACGGGCACACACACACACACTAATAAGACTGAGCCTCTGCTGCCTTGCCCCGTCTCCGCTGATGACAGTCAGGGGGACGAAGGGGGCTATCTCCAAGGGGTGTGTTTGTACCCCTCTAAGGGTGTGTGTACCCATCTATCGGTTTCTGGAAGAGGATGGGACAGTACCCCTCAAGCTACAGACTGTGTTAATCATGAATACCCTTTTAATGGTGATCTGTTATATAATTTACCCCTTTTTCATTGTATAGGGTCGTGTTCAGTTGGGCACACCGTAGCAAAAGTTTGAATCTGTGTTCTTATTGTAGAAGTAGTACCTCCCTGTTTCACTCCATTTCAAAACGTTTTCCACTGACTGAACACAACCAGTTTTATTATTACTGTCTTATAGCTTCCTCTTTTGAAATGAGTTATGAAGGAGATTCCTGACATTATGCATTTTCAAATTCGATACTTTGGCACCGTGTTACTCCAATCCTTGCCTCTAAGTCACTAACGTGTCTCAGGCAGATTTAGTATTTTAATTGCTGATTCTTTTTAATTTGTGAATCTTTTTTTTTTCTTGAATAATCTAGTGCCTGAATAATTTTATTTAAATGGACTGGCTTTTCAAATGTAAGCTTCCTCTGATAAAACAAATGCTGCTCGATTTTTATTTCATTAGTTATTTGCACTAAATAAAAAGGATAAAGTAAAATGTTATACCACTGAAGTCCAGTATAATGTACTTATATATTCAATATCTATGGTGATGTTTGAGAGAGCTAATGATATGATAAGAATGTACTTTTGGTAAAAGATGAGCAGCACATTTTTTATAGTGAATTTTGACATAGGCATGATATATTTTATATGCATCACACATATCTTCATAAGATATTGAATTTAGTTTCCAATGGACTAGGGAGTGACTGCCTGAAGTTGTGCATGGATTTGAATGCAAGTTCAACTTCTTATGCTATAATTATGGTATCAAATGTTATTTTTTGGAGCTTATAAACAACAGTTTGGGATTTCTATCTTGTCGGAAATGGTTCCTTTCTTCTAGCCTGGGAGTCCAAACTGAATCACTACTTTCACTGTTGTTTTACTTCAACAATCGTGAAACGGAGTGATTCGGTTGAGATTCCCAGGCTAGTATCTTTCTTCAGGTTTCATGAGCATGCCTTTCATCTTCAGCACAACTCTTGAGATTTGTTTAGCTCTTTTTGTAATTTGGTGTAGTCGGCAAGTACCCATTTTGTTTTAGCATATCAAGGAGGGGGTATTAAAATGGTGTTTGTTTATATCCAGACAGAGACAAGGTTTTCACTGTGGTTGCTGAAATGGCGTTGTTATATCATTCGATAGAAATCTGTGAGGACCTATAAGGAGGTCTGTTTTGTTAGACTTTCATGCCAATTTTTGGTATGTCTGTGTATTGTTTAAAAAATTGCCTCCCAGTAATAAGGTATTATTGCATTACCATATTCATCAGTTGACCTGCATGGCTTTTGGGTTTGTTTGTAAGGAAATTATGATACTGTTTTATTATCATTCATACTAGCTAATAGCCTTAATGTTTTCAACAAAATGTATGAAGATACGGTATTCATGTTGTGGCCCTCTGTGTAGTTATTTTAATCAGACTTAGTTCAAATCCCGCCCCAAGTGATCTTTATATTCGTATAGCCTACAGTATCATATTCAAATGTTTGGTTCGTTACTTATTTAATCTAAGGATAATGAATATGACGTTATCATGAGTTTAACAGTTTTGAAAACATTTTCAGAACCACAGTTTTAACCTATTTTATCATAGATATGCATGATCTACTCTGAAGTGGTGGTAGCCTATAACCTTCAATACAGTTGAAAATAATTTGTTAAAAAGGAACTGTTGGACCTGACTGGTTTAGGCCATCATGACCTCTGATTGGTCTATTTGTCATCTCGCCCTTTTCTGATTGGCTTCAGGAACAACAATCAATCAATGCTATTTTATAATTGGTCTGTAATAGTGGCAAATAAAGACAAAACATCATACACAATGAAGGAGTGCTGTGCACCTTTCACAAAATGAAGATACTCTGCCAGTAGCTATTTATGTGGAAATGTATCTTTACTACAGTACAGTATTGTAGTTTCCTCAATTGTCAAAAAGTTCATTTCAAATCTGAAATTTAAGCTGAATTGAAAATATAATTGAATACCAATCATATCACTATGTGTTATGTTATTAGTGTCATGATTTCATTCAGATTTTCAAATTGTATCATGATTGATTTCAGAATGTTGTTTGAAATTGAACTACCATGATAAAGTCATGTGCATTTTTAAGACGAGTTTACTTTATAGTTTATAGAATGCCTATGTACTGTAGATTTGCATTGTTCTGTAAATAAACAATTTCCTGTATGCAATATTGTGTACTTGTTTGTTTCTTGAGTGAGTCTATAGCAACAATGAACAATGTGAACCTTATGTTCCACTTCGATTAAATAAGTTAAAACTAAGCTTTATTTTGTATAAAGTGATACCAGTACATTCAAAGGAGATTTTGACGATGTTTTTGGTTTTGTTCGTTATCAAAGTCCAATAACGATAATAGCACAATAGTACAAAAGCTATTGAATAGAAATAGCACACCCTGTCATATTTTTCACCACATAATTGAACTATTTCCACTATCAACATGCAAGGAGGTGAATTGGAAAGAAACCCCATATCAAACACTATAGTAAAAATAGATCATAAAGACATATTTTACAAATAAAAATCAACAACACAATACATCAGTGCATGGAATACTACACTGTTCAACAGTTTATCCTATAGAAAACTATACATTTACATCAGTAATGTCTCCAAGGCATTAGGCCCCAAACATGTATGCTCATGAGATTACATATTTCATCGGACTTTCATTCACCTTTAATGAGCATTTATCAATCATTTGTTTCTCAAACACCGACATTCCTCCTTCTTCTGTGCGTCACAAGTGTGTATTCTCCTGAGGAAAAATGTTAAATCATAATGAAACCATATTATCTCTTTTGCATAACTAGGTCAGATAGACATATCATGCATAGCAGTGACACTTGTATTGAGGGTACTGTCATCATAGAATTACATGTAGTATCCCTAGAATGGATCCTACTGTAGCAACTTAAGTATGTTGGTAAAGAGAAAACTTGAATAGGATCTCTGTGATTAACATGACCTACCTTTCTCTCCCTTTTCCCCCATTTTCCCCTCCAGACCAGGGAGGCCTGTCCTTCCTGGGATGCCATCCAGTCCTGGTTTACCAGAATTCAGAGTGAAAGTGTCACCTCGGGACTTATTTTATGACTTTGTCTCACCTGATCACCAAAGTGGCTTAACACAATGGTTTACAAAGACCTGGCAAATAATCAAGAGCGCAATTCTAAAGATTTAAAAGGTGTAATGGTTCAAATGGTACCTCTCTCTCCTTTGTGACCTGTATGTCCTATGTCCCCTTTCTGTCCTGGCCTCCCAGGGGGTCCCACAATGTTTCCATGGGCTATGGAGGATACATAAGGTTATTTCATATACAGTTAAAGCTGCAAGCAGCATTTGGGGTCCAAGCACAAGGGCAAAGCCCCACAATGTTCAATTGAAAAAATTGGACATGACAACTGGTACTGTTCTTAATTAAAATGTATAATTTGATATTCGTCAATGAATTGCATTTATACTGTATTATTCTCACCTCTGATGTATTCCACAAGGTCAGTGGCGTTACTATGGGAACCAAACACATGGCTGAATCCTGGAGCACCGGGTGGGCCAGGGGGTCCTGGGGGTCCTTGAACAACCTGTGACTTCTCCAGCTGAGAGCGGTTCTCAACCACGTCCCTCAAAAGACCATGGGCTACGGGATGGGATACAATCAAGATCAGAGATAGCATATGCATTTACATCCAATGACCAGCAAAAGTAGGACTCTTCATTCATTGTCGATGGTCGCTATCTTTACTTATCAACATGTGTGGCCCATTGGCATATAAATGGAATTACTAGAACTGGCATTCCCATTCAAGTCAATGTGCCATTCCGTTGATCCATTGTTATTGGAAACAAATAAGCTTTGAAGAATTTTGTTTAAATCTTGAGTTTAAATGTGTCTAGCGCTGAACAGTATATTGTAGCACTGCGATGACAGTATTGGATATTCAGTTTCACTTACACTTGATGTAGTCAGTCACTCGGACCGCTATATTGGAGTAGTCTGTCTCAGTCTCAGCCAGCCTGCTTCCCTCGCTGGTCCTGTGGTCGAAGACGTGGCCGTTCCCAGAGTCACCCTGCTCTCCCTTGTGTCCCTGGGGTCCAGGGGGACCTGGGGGGCCTGGGGGGCCAAACATGCCCCCTCTTAGACCATCACCTGGAGAGGAAAATACAATATGCCAGTTATTCCCACTGATACCCACTGATCTGGGTCAGTAACTCAATGCCAAGGACAAATGATTGCTTTGAAATGAATGGGAGTCTGTAAAATCCCCTGGCAATGTCTATTTTTCTTTTTAATAAGTAACCTTTTTATCTTGGGGCGGACATCCATAAAGTGATGTAATTAGGCTAACCTATTGTACAGGCTCAAGGCGTTTCAAGTAATCTATTCACTTTTATTTCCTGGTTTAGACCTACAGGGTGGATAATGGCAAACGAACTATTTCTGTACTGCTGTAACTCTATGAATCTTTGGAAAGTACTGTAATACCATATCATTATCCACTCAGTAGAAAACCATTTATGAAACCGTTATTGATTTGACCATACTCACTCTGTATGTAGTCCTTGACCTCCTCCAGCCTGTATCCAGAGCCGCTGTAGGGGGCCAGTCCTGAAGGACCGGCGGGTCCTTGAGGGCCAGCGGGGCCTGGGACACCAGGTGGACCAGGAGGCCCCTGAGTGCCCAAGATGCCTCTGTATTCAGAATCTAGAAAGGACAGGCAGAACTGACATCAATCAAACTGTTAATAGGAATAAATATGCAGACTGTCCAGTAAGTCACTCTGGCTGTAGACCTATGATAGATGATTGGAATGTAATGTGTGGCCAAAACCATGTCCTTTAGCTCTTGTGGAAAAAACATGTGCTAAACGCTAATAAATAATAATTGGTCATTTAGCAGACGCTCTTATCCAGAGCGACTTACAAGAGCAATTAGGGTTAAGTGCCTTGCTCAAGGGCACATCGACAGATTTTTTCACCTAGTCAGCTCGGGGATTAGAACCAGCGACCTTTCGGTTACTGGCCCAACGCTCTTACCCACTAAGCTACCTGCCGCCCGTTAGTATAAAGTCCGTAGTCAGAGCTAGGGTTGCAAAACGCTCTTACCCACTAAGCTACCTGCCGCCCGTTAGTATAAAGTCCGTAGTCAGAGCTAGGGTTGCAAAATTCCGGAAACTTTCAATAGATCCTGATACCCCGGTTGGAGGATTCCGGATTTCCTGCTATTCCCTTCTGATTCCGGAAATCCTCCAGCTGGGGTTTCGGAAATAACTGGGAATCTATTGAAAGTTCCCGGAATTGTACAACTCTAGTCAGAGCTCTTACTTTGCAGTAGATAAGAGATGTCACCATAAGACCCAGGTAGGCCAGGTGGGCCGGGAGGTCCAGGGGGTCCGAGCACACCCACCATACCCTGCTCTGATGACAGACGGATGCAACAACCAATCACAACCCTGCATTCTGATCACGTGACTAATTCAAATGAATTGAACTACTAGCCAAGGTCCCGGCCCACCATTTGGGAAACACTTGCATACACTATGGTTAAAGAAGCTAATGGTGTGTGTATGAATCTAAATGTGAATCTGACATTGCTGTGTAACAGTGATTCCTTACCATTCATTAGAGTGAGGACTCGTCCAGCCACCTCATGGGTGTTAAAGCCATAGCCACCTCTCCATGGGATCCCTGGGATGCCAGGAGGGCCAGCAGGGCCAGGAGGACCAATGACGTAACGCCGCACTTCCTCCCCTGAGAGAGGTACGGATCAGGCAAGGGCACTTCACTGACCATTGACTGTCTCTTGACACAATGTTATCTCTTTATTCCATCCCGATTTTCAAAATCTGCACTCAAACATCTGACTTACTCTGTATAAGGCTGATGATGTCTTCTAGCGATATACCGCCTCCGCCTGGTGCGCCAGGCGGGCCTGGAGGTCCAGGCACCCCACTAGCAATACCTCCACCTGAAATGTCAACAGAAGTATTAGACCCAGGTAAACATTCAATATGATATACTTCATATAAGTAATGCTTTGGATAAGAAGTTGGATTGTCTGGACTCACTCTGGATGTATGCGATGACGCGACTAACAAGGTCGTCCACTGACTCCACTGATCCACCACCAGGGGGCCCTGGTGCGCCAGGAGGACCCGGAGGACCCGACATGTACTCCCTGACACCATCGCCTTCATGAAGGACAACACAATGCACAAGTTACTGCATTGCTAAACAGTAGCATAGAAAAGGTTTCAGATCATTTGGCCCCATTTTAGTTTTGGTTTTGTTCGCCATATTGTCCCATGGAGGTCATGTATGCTATCAAATATTGTAACGGTCTTTGGATGGACATAGTTTAGCCCCACTCCTTTAAATTGGAGGTAATGAAGAAAAAGCAGAGTAGATCATCTCACTCACTCTTGAGGTATTCTGTGATGTATTGACGGACATCCGGTGTTCCAGCCCCAGCCCCAGACCCAGGTGGCCCATCGCGGCCGGGGGCCCCGGGAGGTCCAGGTGGGCCTGGTGCTCCAGGGGAACTCCTGGATGATCCACCACTGGAGTAGCCAGGGATTCCTGGAGCACCTGGAACGCCAGCCTCACCTAATACAGATATAAGTAGGCTTAATTTACACAAATGATCCATATCTAGTGATAAACATTGTTAAAGTGATGCTCCAGAGCTTTTGTATAATTTCAGCCAGTAGTTTTGAAAGTAGTGCTCACGAGCCAAAACGGGTCCCCGTTTTTACTATTTTTGCAATTCGTATGATATGTTACGAATTCATAAGTGCTTAAGATCCCGGATTGCATCTTTAAAGGGGTGTAAGGGTGTACCTTTGGGACCCTGCTGCCCCTCAGGGCCCTCTGGACCTTGGGGCCCTGGAGGTCCACTGTCCCCTTCTGGTCCTGGACCTCCAGGTCGTCCAGGGAAACCTGGGGAGAAAACAACACAGTGAACAACACAAAGGATCAAGTAAATTCAGAAGTAAATGTTGATTGTAACCTAAGCCACAGGTGTAGGCTTACATGTTTAACCATGCTTCTGATAAATATTTGATCCACTCACCGACACCGGGATCTCCGGGAACTCCTGGTAAACCGGGCTGACCTGGGTCACCTGAAACATAGATTTTAGGTTTGTCACTAAGTCTGCCATGTACAGTTGAAGTCGGAAGTTTACATACACCTTAGCCAAATACATTTAAACTCAGTTTTTCACAATTCCTGACATTTAATCCTAGTAAAAGTTCCCTGTCTTTGGTCAGTTAGGATCACCACTTTATTTTAAGAATGTGAAATGTCAGAATAATTATTTCATCACATTCCCAGTGGGTCAGAAGTTTACATACACTCAATTAGTATTTGGTAGCATTGCATTTAAATAGTTTAACTTGGGTCAAACGTTTCGGGTAGCCTTCCACAAGCTTCCCACAATAAATTGGGTGAACTTTGGCCCATTCCTCCTGACAGAGCTGGTGTAACTGAGTCAGGTTTGTAGACCTCCTTGCTCGCACACGACTTTTAAGTTCTGCCCACAAATTGTCTATAGGATTGAGGTCAGAGCTTTGTGATGGCCACTCCAATACCTTGACTTTGTTGTCCTTAAGCCATTTTGCCACAGCTTTGGAAGTATGCTTGGGGTCATTGTCCATTTGGAAGACCAATTTGTGACCAAGCTTTACCTTCCTGACTGATGTCTTGAGATGTTGCTTCAATATATCCACATACATTTCCTTCCTCATGATGCCATCTATTTTGTGAAGTGCACCAGTCCCTCCTGCAGCAAAGCACCCCCACAGCATGATGCTGCCACTCCCGTGCTTCACGGTTGGGATGGTGTTCTTCGGCTTGCAAGCAACCCCCTTTTCCTCCAAACATAATGATGGTCATTATGGCCAAACAGTTCTATTTTTGTTTCATCAGACCAGAGGACATTTCTCCAAAAAGTATGATCTTTGTCCCCATGTGCAGTTGCAAACCGTAGTCTGGCTTTTTTATGGCGGTTTTGGAGCAGTGGCTTCTTCCTTGCCTAGCGGCCTTTCAGGTTATGTCAATATAGGACTCGTTTTACTGTGGATATAGATACTTTTGTACCTGTTCCCTCCAGCATCTTCACAAGGTCCTTTGCTGTTGTTCTGGGATTGATTTTCAGTTTTCGCACCAAAGTACGTTCATCTCTAGAAGACAGAACGCATCTCCTTCCTGAGCGGTATGACGACTGCGTGGTCCCATGGTGTTTATACTTGCGTACTATTGTTTGTACAGATGAACGTGGTACTTTCAGGCGTTTGAAAATTGCTCCCAAGGATGAACCAGACTTGTGGAGGTCTACAATTTATTTTCTGAGGTCTTGGCTGATTTCTTTTGATTTTCCCATGATGTCAAGCAAAGAGGCACTGAGTTTGAAAGTCGGCCTTGAAATACATCCACAGGTACACCTCCTATTGACTTAAATGATGTCAATTAGCCTATCAGAAGCTTCTAAAGCCATGACATCATTTTCTGGAATTTTCCAAGCTGTTTAAAGGCACAGTCAACTTGTGTATGTAAACTTCTTACCCACTTGACTTGTGATACAGTTAATTATAAGTGAAATAATCTGTCTGTAAACAATTGTTGGAAAAATTACTTGTGTCATGCACAAAGTAGATGTCCTAACTGACTTGCCAAAACTATAGTTTTTTAACAAGACATTTGTGGAGTGGTTGAAAAACAAGTTTTAATGACTCCAACCTAAGTGTATGTAATCTTCCGACTTCAACTATAAATAGTATGTGATTAAAGCCAGTTCATAGCCTACTATGATATCAATCCAGCCCTTTGACATGGAAATGCCTTTCCAATTGCTTACCTTGGTAACCCTGGGGTCCTGGTTTGCATTAGGAAACAATAAAATGATTTACAAGATGAGTGCACATAACTTCTGTTTAGACCAAATTGACTATGATAAAAACACTAATGGTATAGACAGTGAGTTGGACCCCTCTGTACCTGGTGATCCCGGAAGACCAGTTGGGCCAGCAGGTCCTGGTGGCCCAGCGAAGAAGGTTCCTGAAAAACAACACAGCATTACATTACAACATTACATTGCGTTACATTACGTGACATTCCATATCATACCATATCATATACTGATCAACAGCTTCAATCTTGACATCTTTGACAGAAGAGTCATTGTGATTGTGTTGAGTGATCAGATGGTTACAGTATGGAGAGTGTAGTGTCTTTTTGGTAAGGGCCACCTACCTGAGTTGGGCACGAAGCTACCTGGCTCTCCCTTCTCTCCTTGGGGGCCGGGCACGCCAACACCTGCGAGAGGAATGGGTCAGGTTTTTGCAACAGATGATGCAAACCCGTTCTTACAATAGCTTAATTATTTTACAATGACATTTCAATATAACATTGTACATTTTTCTCAGGTAGAAATGTTATGGCTTACCTGGTACACCTGGCTCTCCTCGAGGACCTTCAGGACCTGGGAGACCCTTACCTGAGAAAGAACAAAGTATGAATTTGCTTTTCAAAAAGGACAGAATCCATAAGAAAAAGGGATCAGAACAAAAGTAAATCAAAAAGGTATCCATTCAAAAATACACTGAAGTCCTAAAGTGCATGGAGAATGAACTACATGGCTTACCTAGAGGACCCTGGGCACCTGGTTCTCCTGGGGGCCCTGGAGGGCCAGGAAGACCAGCCACAGGTGAACGTTCTGTTGTAAGGGGTAAGGTAAGTTTAGAGGTAATAAGAAAGTGATATGCTATAATGAATCTAAAACAAGAAGATATGTTCACAAGTCAGGTAGTTACAAGCAGTCTGGAAGAATACATTGATATGAGCCAAACATACTCACTCTCGCTGGTTTCCACAGTCTGTACAGTAATACCAGGCTTTCCCTGGTCTCCCTTCTCTCCTTCCTCTCCCTTTTCTCCCTTGGGACCTATAGAGACAAAGACAATGAACAATCAAAGGGAAAGTACGTACAGTATGTGGTCCCTGATGTCTCATTAGATATCTGAGAAATAGGTCTTACCAGGCGTTCCAGGAAGACCAGCAGGGCCAACAGGACCTGAGGAGACACAACAGAAGCAATGAGCACAAATCTTACCTTACTTCAATGGAAAGTCTATGAGGAACTTCATAAAGATCTCCAACATCTAGATCTGGTCAAGACGATACAGTGTTTACTCAAACTGTATAACAATGTGTTAGAACATTTTAGAATTTAGAGCTTCAGTACCAACCTGAGAGTCCAGGGGATCCGGCAGCACCAGGTGGTCCGGGGCTGCCTGGAGGTCCGGGCATGGCTACCGAACTGGAACCAGCTGGAATTCAAACAGGAGAGATTGACCAATGACCATCCATTATTAAAGAACATATGATGCTGTCCTAATGTGGACACTGAACTATGAAGTAATCTCAAGAAATATATACAGGTGCAGATGTACAGTACCTATCCACCAATGTAACATTGTCTCTAATTCGCCTTGCCGTTTTCTCTGACTTACCTGCATTGATGACTCTACCAGGTTCTCCGACTTCGCCTAGAAGATAATATGATGATAGATTGAATGAAAGCATAATCCTGTTTGACTAAAGACAGAGGAAGTATGTAATAGGTACATTACCTTTAGCTCCAGACTGACCAGGATTACCTGGTATACCTATGGTGGGTGGAGGGGGAGGGTTATAAAAAGGTTAATATTTGAGATACCATGCATCTGAAATGCAATCAAGGAATGCTTTTGTATCAAAGAGTCATACCTGGTGGACCTTGAAGCCCGGGAATGCCTACAGCGGAAACAAGTGGAAAATGTATGTTATTGAAATTTAAATATTGAATACTAAATATTGATGGATGGATGGATGGATGGATGGACGAATGGATGGATTGATTGATATATTGATACATTTATTTATTGATTGATTGATTGTACCTGGGAGGCCTGTATCTCCTGGAGGTCCTGCTGGTCCTCTGGGACCTGGCAGCCCATCTGATCCCTTGTCACCTGGAATGAGAAAGGGATCAACTATCCTATAAAAATCTAAAAGTTGTTATATGGACAACACTATTTTTATACCAAGCGATAGCATTGTGGTTTCTATCTACAAAAGGATGTTGTTGTTCTTACCTCTAGAGCCTTTTTCCCCATCAGCCCCGGGAGCTCCTGTTGAATAACACCCACACATACAGAATAGAAGAATTTCACTATTACGGTGTCTATATTAGGACAGCCTGAGATTATTCTAGCAGCACAATGTTTTCTTCACCTGCAGGTCCTTTGGATCCCTTTGCTCCCTCTGGTCCTGGAAGTCCTCTTTGACCTGGGTCACCTACGGGGATGGAGAGGGTACATAACCACTATTAAATGTGCTTACACACCAGTTTACGTACACTACCGTTCAAAAGTTTGGGGTCACTTAGAAATGTCCTTGTCTTCGAAAGAAAGCAGGTTTTTTGTCCATTAAAATAACATCAAATTGATCAGAAATACGGTGTAGACATTGTTAATGTTGTAAATGGCTATTGTAGCTTGAAACTGCTGATTTTTTATGGAATATCTACATAGGTGTACAGAGGCCCATTATCAGCAACCATCAGTCCTGTGTTCCAATGGCACGTTGTGTTTGCCAATCCAGGTTTATCATTTTAAAAGGCTAATTGATCATTAGAAAACCCTTTTGCAATTGTGTTAGCACAGCTGAAAACTGTTGTGCTGATTAAAGAAGCAATAAAACTGGCCTTCTTGAGACTGGTTGAGTATCTGGAGCATCAGCAATTGTGGGTTAGATTACAGGCTCAAAATGGCCAGAAACAAATATCTTTCTTCTGAAACTCGTCAGTCTATTCTTGTTCTGAGAAATGAAGGCTATTCCATGCGAGAAATTGCCAAGAAACTGAAGATCTCGTACAACGCTGTGTACTACTCCCTTCACGGAACAGCGCAAACTGGCTCTAGCCAGAATAGAAAGAGGAGTGGGAGGCCCCGGTGCACAACTGAGCAAGAGGACAAATACATTAGAGTGTCTAGTTTGAGAAACAGATGCCTCCAGGTCCTCAACTGGCAGCTTTATTAATAGTACCCGCAAAACCCCAGTCTCAACGTCAACAGTGAAGAGGCGACTCCGGGATGCTGACCTTCTAGGCAGAGTTGCAAAGAAAAAGCCATATCTCAGACTGGCCAATAAAAAGAAAAGATTAAGATGGGCAGTCTGAGATATGGCTTTTATTGCTTCTTTAATCAGCACAACAGTTTTCAGCTGTGCTAACATAATTACAAAAGGGTTTTCTAATGATCAATTAGCCTTTTAAAATGATCAGCTTGGATTAGCAAACACAACGTGCCATTGGAACACAGGACTGATGGTTGCTGATAATGGGCCTCTGTACACCTATGTAGATATTCCATAAAAAATCTGCCGTTTCCAGCTACAATAGCCATTTACAACAGTAACAATGTCTACACTGTATTTCTGATCAATTTGATGTTATTTTAATGGATAAAAAAAATTATTTTCTTTCAAAAACAAGGACATTTCTAAGTGAGCCCAAACTTTTGAACGGTAGCGTATATAGTGCACATTTCTCTCAATGATTATCCTAGACAAGGGGGAGAGAACAAATAAAGGGGAGACACAAAGTTTTGACAGATACACACCTGATAGTCCGCGGGGTCCTTTCTCTCCTGTCTCACCCTTATTTCCTGGAGGTCCAGCTGGTCCCTTCTCGCCTGGATGAGGAGAGAAACAATAGGCTTACTGATATGATCTTTGTTTAATGCTGCAATATGTAACTTTTTGGCCGACCCGACCAAATTCACATCGAAGTTATAGACATGTCATTCTCATTTAAAGTAAGTCTAAGAAGTACGCTATTTCTATCTTTCCATTCTTACATTTCTTAAATTACTTTCGGTTTATCAAACAGCTATTGAAAAGATACAGTATTTCACAGCGGTTTAGATCGTACAATGATTCTCTACACAATTGCTTGTTTTGTCACAAACTGAAATTAGGCGAACTATTCAAATTATTGCAACCAGGAAATGGCAAAGCGATTTCTGCATATTGCACCTTTAAAGCTAGAATCCTCCATTAAAACAATAACAAAGCCACCTCCCCGCTCCTCTTCCACTAAAAAAGTAAGGGATGGGGGCTGGAGAAATATAACCACTCTCAAATTCATAGACAGCACTATGGATGTGTAACTGTATTGCTTCCGTCCCTCTCCTCGTCCCAGCCTGGGCTTGAATCAGGGACCCTCTGCACACATCAACAACAGTCAACCTCAAAGCATTGTTACCTATCGCTCCACAAAAGCCACGGTCCTTGCAGAGCAAGGGAAACAACTACTTCAAGGTCTCAGAGCGAGTGATGTCACCAATTGAAATGCTACTAGCGCACACTGCTAACTAGCTAGCCATTTCACACCGGTTACAGATGCATACCATCCATGGTATCAAATGTATAGTTTTAACCATGTGTTGACGCTATATAGTGTTTGTTTACATTTACATTCTTTTAAAAATTTTAGTAAAGCAAGCTTATATTTTGGGTTCTGATGGGGTATGACAGTTGAACTAAGCTCATGAGAAATTAATAAGGTTGTCCCGCCGTCGCAACCTTCGCTCTCGCTCTCCTGCTACTCTCTCCTCTTCCATCCTATCATCTCTTCCCTCTGCTAAATCCTTCTCCCTCCGATCTCCTGATTCTGCCTCCTCAACCCTCCTCTCCTCCCTTTCTGCATCTTTTAACTCTCTATGTCCCCTATCCTCCCGGCCGGCTCGGTCCTCCCCTCCTGCTCCGTGGCTTGATGACTCATTGCGAGCTCACAGAAGAGGGCTCCGGGCAGCCAAGCGGAAATGGAGGAAAACTAGACTCCCTGCGGACCTGTCATCTTTTCACTCCCTCCTCTCTACATTCTCTTCCTCTGTTTCCACTGCTAAAGCCACTTTCTACCACTCTAAATTTCAAGCCTCTGCCTCTAACCCTAGGAAGCTCTTTGCCACATTCTCTTCCCTGCTGAATCCTCCTCCTCCTCCCCCTCCCTCCTCCCTCTCTGTGGATGACTTCGTCAACCATTTTGAAAAGAAGGTTGATGACATCCGATCTTCATTTATTAAGTCAAATGACACCGCTGGTCCTGCTCACACTGCCCTACCCTATGCTTTGACTTCTTTCTCCCCTCTCTCTCCAGATGAAATCTTGCGACTTGTGACGGCTGGCCGCCCAACAACCTGCCCGCTTGAGCCTATCCCCTCCTCTCTTCTCCAGACCATTTCCGGAGACCTTCTCACTTACCTCACCTCGCTCATCAACTCATCCTTGACCGCTGGCCATGTCCCTTCCGTCTTCAAGAGAGTGAGAGTTGCACCCCTCCTCAAAAAACCTACACTCGATCACTCCGATGTCAACAACTACAGACTAGTATCCCTTCTTTCTTTTCTCTCCAAAACTCTTGAGCGTGCCGTCTCTAGCCAACTCTCCTACTATCTCTCTCAGAATGACCTTCTTGATCCAAACCAGTCAGGTTTCAAGACTGGTCATTCAACTGAGACTGCTCTTCTCTGTGTCACGGAGGCTCTCCGCACTGCTAAAGCTAACTCTCTCTCCTCTGCTCTTATCCTTCTAGACCTATCTGCTGCCTTTGATACTGTGAACCATCAGATCCTCCTCTCCACCCTCTCCGAGTTGGACATCTCCGGCGCTGCTCACTCTTGGATTGCGTCCTACCTGACAGGTCGCTCCTACCAGGTGGCGTGGCGAGAATCTGTCTCCGCACCACATGCTCTCACCACTGGTGTCCCCCAGGGCTCAGTTCTAGGCCCTCTCCTATTCTCTCTATACACCAAGTCACTTGGCTCTGTCATATCCTCACATGGTCTCTCCTATCATTGCTACGCAGACGACACACATTTAATTTTCTCTTTTCCCCCTTCTGATAACCAGGTGGCGAATCACATCTCTGCATGTCTGGCAGACATATCAGTGTGGATGTCGGATCACCACCTCAAGCTGAACCTCGGCAAGACGGAGCTGCTCTTCCTCCCTGGGAAGGACTGCCCGCTCCATGATCTCGCCATCATGGTTGACAACTCCATTGTGTCCTCCTCCCAGAGTGCAAAGAGCCTTGGCGTGACCCTGGACAACACCCTGTCGTTCTCTGCTAACATAAAAACATTGACCCGATCCTGCATGTTCATGCTCTACAACATTCGCAGAGTACGACCCTACCTTACACAGAAAGCGACACAGGTCCTAATCCAGGCACTTGTCATCTCCCGTCTGGATTACTGCAACTCGCTGTTGGCTGGGCTCCCTGCCTGTGCCATTAAACCCCTACAACTTATCCAGAACGCCGCAGCCCGTCTGGTGTTCGACCTTCCCAAGTTCTCTCATGTCACCCCGCTCCTCCGCACACTCCACTGGCTTCCAGTTGAGGCTCGCATCTACTACAAGACCATGGTGCTTGCCTACGGAGCTGTGAGTGGAACGGCACCTCCTTACCTTCAGGCTCTGATCAGACCCTACACCCAAACGAGGGCACTACGTTCATCCACCTCTGGCCTGCTAGCTCCCCTACCTCTACAGAAGCACAGTTCCCGCTCAGTCCAGTCAAAGCTATTTGCTGCCCTGGCACCCCAATGGTGGAACAAGCTCCCCCACGACGCCAGGACAGCGGAGTCACTGACCACCTTCCGGAGACACTTGAAACCCTACCTCTTTAAGGAATACCTGGAATAGTATAAAGTAATCATTCTACCCCCCCCCCCCCCCTCCCCCACCCCCCCATAAAAAAAAGAAGAAAAAAAGTGGTTGTCCCACTTACTATCATAAGTTGAATGCACCAATTTGTAAGTCGCTCTGGATAAGAGCGTCTGCTAAATGATGTAAATGTAAATGTAAGAATCAATGGGTATATATCATAAATGTATGAGTCCAAAAATGTATGTAGCAACTAAGGTTTCTAGCTATAAGTGCTATATTTGTAGCTTTCTCTTCGTGAATCTAAATCAAGTAAATATGCCTGCATACAGCACAGTACTGTACATCATCTCAATATGTTGTTCTAGAATACCTTTTGGTCCTGGAGCGCCTGCTTCACCTCGGAAACCCTGTGGACCAGGAGTTCCTGGAGAAAAGTGACAAATACACAACTTTAGAAATCACATGCTTGTGTCTTCTTCCTATACAATGGTACACAAAAAGGGCAAAGAGCACTCACCTGGGATACCTGTAGCACCCTGAGCACCCATTGACCCTGGAAAACACAAAATAAATACACTTTCACAACGACGGCCAACAGTTACAGTCCCAGTATTGATGAATTACATTGACATTTTAGTCATTTAGCAGACGCTCTTATCCAGAGCGACTTACAATTAGTGATGGTTTAATGTATCTCATCAATCTAGACGTATTTCCTGTATTGATGATGACCTTTGGCCTTACCTTTAGGTCCAACAGGCCCAGCAGTGCCAGCAGGTCCGGAGCCTCCGGGTTCACCAGGAGAACCTATGGCATCACATAACATTACATAAGAGCTTGAACAGGAACCCATCATTTGAATATAGCAATTTGATGGATTTTGTCTCTGAAGATGTACTAACTGTGAGGCCATCAAATACACTTATGAACATACCTCTGTCCCCTTTCTCTCCAAACCCTGGAGGACCAGGCTCTCCACGTGATCCTGTTGGTCCTTCTCGGCCCCTCTGCCCTGGGAGGCCCTCTGCACCAGCTTCACCTATTCACAGATGAGAAGAGATGCATTGTGGGAGTGATAGTCTATAAGATTGAGATCTTGTAAGATAAGTCAAATTGTGTCCTTAAGTATTACCTGCATTTCCTTTAGGTCCCCTCGGGCCCTCCTGTCCACTGTGACCCATCTGACCTGGTGGACCTGAGGAAGAGAAGCCAAACATCAGTCTGCTATCATTAAGCAGAATATTATTAACTGTAGCCACTCCAGAATAAAACTAATTGTTTGTGTTCCTACCTGGTAGGCCAGGGAATCCATTATCACCTGAAATGAATGAATGAATTCCATTTGTACAGTATAACTCTAACATGTACGGTATTTGCTGTGTGACGTCATTGACATTAAATGTAGGTCTGTGGCTCACTGACCTTTGACTCCTGGACCACCTTGGTCACCTGAAATAAAACAGTTGTAATGTTAATCAACAGCCATAGCCAAAATTTGCTCTGCCAATGCAGTATGTTTCCATCTATGGATGGATGGATCCATCTATGTTTCCATGTCCATACAGTGGATGTCCTACAGTACCTTTGGTCCCAGGTTCTCCTCTTGCTCCTTTCATTGAGTGTGCAAGTGTTGCTGTAACAAATAAATATATATTTTTTCTATACATAGAATCCAATAAAAACCATACATGTATAAAATCTTTCAAAAACAATCATACAAGTTTGTTTGATTTTGGATTGTTGACTCCATCATTCCTTTGTTTTAATGGTTGAAAAGCTCAACATATACACACAAAACACAAGGCTGGTGCTCAGTGTAAGTTCTGGTTCTGGTTCCGTACCTCGTACAGTATCGGACTGCAGCTCCGTCCTGACTATCTGCTGTACTGCCCTCTGCAGAGCTACACGGTCCTGGCCTGGTCCAGTGGCTGTTCCTGGACCTGCTCTTGCTGATGCTCCCAGATTGATACCATTATCAGAGCGGAGCAGTGTGGTAGAGGAGAAAGAGGAGGTCTTGTCTATGTATGCAGACTCCAGAGGGTCTATGATGTTAATGGCTGAGGAGGAGGAGAGGCGACTAGAATGGGCTGAGGAAGAGCTGGAGGCTTGTTCCAAGGCGTCCACACGAGCTTTAAGACGTTTGACTTCTTCGGCTGTAAGTGGTTGGAAGAGAAAGAGAGGGAGGGGGAAAGGGAGAAAACAGAGAAGGAAACAGAGAGAAACATGGACAAAGATCGAGTGAGAGAAGCGAGAAACAGATAAATACAGTAGAGAAAGATCAGAGAAAAAGAGAGATTTACTTAGACACGGATGTAACTCTAGCTCTCTATAACAGAGACAACCACATCAATCAAACCACCCCAGTGCCCTGCAGCTCCGCTCCTCCTTTCTTACCCAGGGCGATGAGTCCAAAGAGGAGCCCCAGGAGGAGCAGGAGACCCAGCAGGAGGCCCAGCAGCCACTTCCACCAGGAGCAGCAGGACCAGAAGCCCAGACCTCCTCCAGACTCGTCCTTACGTATCTCTGATCGAAGAGAGAGGTAGAGGACACAGGGGTCAAGAACCAGCATCAGTAGAGGATCATGAAGAATACATAAGAACAGGCATTTAGGGCTGAATCCTAACTTGATACAGACATGTAACATGCTTTCACTGAAATCATCATTTAATGATGGCTATGACAGATTTGAGGTGAATTATGAATTGTGCTTATAGATTGTTACATTGGGATTCAGCAATTATGCAACTATTTCAATTTCAAAGTATAATTACACTATACCTGCATAGGTTGCCTTGTCTTTCGTTGACACTTTCATCAAGGATCCAGCTTTAAAAAACAGCAGGGGAAGAACAGAGTGTTAGTAACACAAGTCAAGGTGTGGTGAAAATGTCTATTCATTCTATCACTTCTGTTATCTACCGTTAGTTTCTGTGGTTCTGGCTGTAGCTGTCTCCTCAAAGCTGGATACCTTCTTCTTCTCCTTCTTCAGTGAGTCCTCAGAATAGGCTAGAAATAAATCAACTTAATGACTTCACCACAACTCAAAGACAAGGGCTAACACTAAGACAGTGGGACTGTAGTGTTTTATTGGGCATAGAAATATTTATGATCTCATAGGACAGGTACCATTTTCCATCAGAAGGTTCTTCTAATAGAGCAGACAATTGCATTTTTAGTAAATCATATATATTTAGTGAAAACCCTCCTTTGTGTGTACATTTCTGGTATTCTCACGTCTTGGATTGCAATATTCCGATGATGGGTTCTTCTAAACTTGAAATATTGTTAATCATCAGGTATCCTATGGAAATGCTACACCAGAAGTTAATGGTTATCTGTAGGAGGAATGTATATGGTGAGGTCAATTAAGGTTGGATATGAGCCAGGGCCTTGGAATGTACTGAGGAAAGGAAAGGCAGTCACATGGTTGCAGTCACTGATAAGGGTGGAGAGCTGTGGATTAGTCAGGAATGGGGGCCGAGGTCAGGTCACATTAAGGGAGAAGGAACAGTTTATTACCCATATCACTTAACTTCCTGCCTAGCAATAAAGATGTCATGTTTAGAGGGAAGGAGGAGTTCACCTAAATTGGAGTATATATATTTGTGATGGTAAGAACATGTCTTTGTCTGTTCAGCTGTCTGACCTATTGGGTGAATAAACTTGGTTTGAGCTTTTATAGTTGTCCGTTGGTTTTTACCCTGTTATTTAGAACCTAACACAGGTAACTTTCCCAAAATTCCCAGGTTCCTAGAAATCATGCCTAGAAGATTCCAAGAATAAGCAGGGAATCTGGAGTCCTCCAACCAAGATTTCAGGAAAACCTGGTAATTTTGGGAAAGTTACTGGAATTTTGCAAACATATTTATCTTACAACAACCTCTCCCTCAACGTCAGCAAGACAAAGGAGCTGATCGTGGTCTACAGGAAACAGAGGGCCGAGCACACCCCCATCCACATCAATGGGGCTGTAGTGTAGCAGGTCGAGAGCTTCAAGTTCCTCTGTGTCCAAATCACTAAGGATCTATCATGGTCCGTACACACCAACACAGTTGTGAAGAGGGCATTACAACGCCTCTTCCTCCTCAGGAGGCTGAAAAGATGGTGCAGCTGAAAAGATTTGGCATGTGCCCTCAGATCCTCAAAAAGTTATACAGCTGCACCATTAAGAGCATCTTGACTGGCCGCATCACCGCCTGGTATGGCAACTACTTGGCATCCGACAACAAGGCGCTCTAGAGGGTAGTGCGTACGGTCCAGTACATCACTGGGGCCGAGCTCCCTGCCAACCAGGACCTCTATACCAGGCGGTGTCAGAGGAAGGCCCTACAAATTGTCAGACTCCAGCCACCCAAGTCATAGACTGTTCTCTCTGCTACCGCATAGCAAGTGGTACTGATGCACTAAGTATGGAACCAACAGGACCCTGAACAGCTTCTACCCCCAAGCCATTAGACTGCTACAGTGAGGGAAAAAAGTATTTGATCCCCTGCTGATTTTGCACGTTTGCCCACTGACAAAGGCATGATCAGTCTATAATTTTAATGGTAGGTTTATTTGAACAGTGAGAGACAGAATAACAACAATCAAATCCAGAAAAACGCATGTCAAAAATGTTATAAATTGATTTGCATTTTAATGAGGGAAATAAGTATTTGACCCCTCTGCAAAACATGACTTAGTACCTGGTGGCAAAACCCTTGTTGGCAATCACAGAGGTCAGACGTTTCTTGTAGTTGGCCACCAGGTTTGCACACATCTCAGGAGGGATTTTGTCCCACTCCTCTTTGCAGATCTTCTCCAAGTCATTAAGGTTTCGAGGCTGACGTTTGGCAATTCGAACCTTCAGCTCCCTCCACAGATTTTCTATGGGATTAAGGTCTGGAGACTGGCTAGGCCACTCCAGGACCTTAATGTGCTTCTTCTTGAGCCACTCCTTTGTTGCCTTGGCCGTGTGTTTTGGGTCATTGTCATGCTGGAATACCCATCCACAACCCATTTTCAATGCCCTGGCTGAGGGAAGGAGGTTCTCACCCAAGATTTGACGGTACATGGCCCCGTCCATCGTCCCTTTGATGCGGTGCAGTTGTCCTGTCCCCTTAGCAGAAAAACACCCCCAAAGCATAATGTTTCCACCTCCAGGTTTGACGGTGGGGATGGTGTTCTTGGGGTCATAGGCAGCATTACTCCTCCTCCAAACACGGCGAGTTGAGTTGATGCCAAAGAGCTCGATTTTGGTCTCATCTGACCACAACACTTTCACCCAGTTCTCCTCTGAATCATTCAGATGTTCATTGGCAAACTTCAGACGGGCCTGTATATGTGCTTTCTTGAGCAGGGGGACCTTGCGGGCGCTGCAGGATTTCAGTCCTTCACGGCGTAGTGTGTTACCAATTGTTTTCTTGGTGACTATGGTCCCAGCCTCCCGTGTAGTTCTGGGCTGATTCCTCACCGTTCTCATGATCATTGCATCTCCACGAGGTGAGATCTTGCATGGAGCCCCAGGCCGAGGTAGATTTACAGTTATTTTGTGTTTCTTCCATTTGCGAATAATCGCACCAACTGTTGTCACCTTCTCACCAAGCTGCTTGGCAATGGTCTTGTAGCCCATTCCAGCCTTGTGTAGGTCTACAATCTTGTCCCTGACATCTCTGGAGAGCTCTTTTGTCTTGGCCATGGTGGAGAGTTTGGAATCTGATTGATTGATTGCTTCTGTGGACAGGTGTCTTTTATACAGGTAACAAACTGAGATTAGGAACACTCCCTTTAAGAGTGTGCTCCTAATCTCAGCTCGTTACCTTTATAAAAGACACCTGGGAGCCAGAAATCTTTCTGATTGAGAGGGGGTCAAATACTTATTTCCCTCATTAAAATGCAAATCAATTTATAACATTTTCGACATGCGTTTTTCTGGATTTTGTTGTTGTTATTCTGTCTCTCACTGTTCAAATAAACCTACCATTAAAATTATAGACTGATCATTTCTTTGTCAGTGAGCAAACGTACAAAATCAGCAGGGGATCAAATACTTTTTTCCCTCACTGTAAGTCGTTAAATAGTTAACCAAATAGCTACCCGGACTATCTGCATTTACCCTTTTTGCACAATTTCTTTTTATCTCATCACATACGTTGCTGCTACTCTTTATTATCTATCCTGTCTAGTCACTTTATTCTTAGTTGTATGTATATATCTACCTCAATTACCTCGTACCCCTGCACATCGACTCAGTACTGGTACCCCGTGTATATAACCATTGTGTATTTATTATTAATTGTATTATTTAGTGTTATTACTTTTCTATTATTTTTCTATTTTCTTTCTCTCTGCATTGATTGGAAGGGCCCGTAAGTAAGCATTTCACTGTTAGTCTACATCTGTTTTTTACGAAGCATGTAACAAATACAATTTGATTTGATTTGAGTGTTGCCTACCAATAGCAGTGGCAGCAGAGGAGAACTGTTTGCCGGTATCTTTGGTCATGATGAGTCTCTCCGTCTCTTTCTTGACTGGCGCGTTCTCTTTCTCCAGCAGTATGAACTTGTAGTCTTTGGCGAAGACATCTCCACTGGTAGGACTGCCAGGTGCCACTGAGAAATAGGCAGCAAAAACATTCAGTATAAACTGGTTAGTGTCATGAATACATGATAGGACAGAGTAGGAGAGGATGTCCTTTTACTGTAGTGGGCTAAATCAGGGTCACACAGAGTGTTTCTTGGTAGTCTTAAACAAATCTACTTTGAAACAAAAGTATACACCTCACACACATGGTCATGGGCTTAAAAAAATAAACACTTGTACCATGTCAGATATACAGTTGAAATGTATTCAATTTTGAGTTTGCATCCCAATATTACGCTTTATATACATCACAAAAGACTGAAATACAACAAAAACGTTTGACATAGAAACACCAGATTTTTGGCTTACAAAACAAAAAATAAGTGTATTAATTATGAAATTATGAAAAATATTAATAACATTCCACCAATGAGGCAACTAGAGGGCGATTTGGTAATTTGACTGCAGGAAAGGGCTACACTTGTCTTGGTGCTGCTGCTTCCACATATAATACATGTACATACAGTGACTTCGGAAAGTATTCAGACCCCTTGACTTTTTCTACATTTTGTTACGTTACAGCCTTATTCTCAAATGGATTCAAAAAGAAAAAATCCTCAGCAATCTACACACAATACCCCACAATACCAAAGCGAAAGCAAGTTTGTAGACATTTTTTAAAATGTATAAACATTTAAAAACACAAATACCTTGTTTACAGAAGTCTTCAGACCCTTTGCTATGAGACTCGAAATTGAGCTCAGGTGCATCCTGTTTCCATTGATCATTCTTGAGATGTTTCTACAACTTGATTGGAGTCCACATGTGGTAAATTCAATTGATTGGACATGATTTGGAAAGGCACACACCTGTCTATATAAGGTCCCACAGTTGACAGTGCATGTCAGAGCAAAAACCAAGCCATGAGGTAGAAGGAATTGTCCGTAGAGTTCCGAGACAGGATTGTGTCGAGGCACAGATCTGGGGAAGGGTACCAAAACATTTCTGCAGCATTTAAGGTCCCCAAGAACACAGTGGCCTCCATCATTCTTAAATGGAAGAAGTTTGGAACCACCAAGACTCTTCCTAGAGCTGGCCCCCCAGCCAAACTGAGCGATCGGGAGAGAAGGGCCTTGGTCAGGGAGGTGCCAAGAACCCGATGGTCTCTCAGACAGAGCTCCAGAGTTCCTCTGTGGAGATGGGAGAACCTTCCAGAAGGACAACCATCTCTGCAGCACTCCACCAATCAGGCCTTTATGGTTGAGTGGCCAGACGGAAGCCACTCCTCAATAAAAGGCACATGACAGCCCGCTTGGAGTTTGCCAAAAGGCACCTAAAAACTCTCAGACCATGAGAAACAAGATTCTCTGGTCTGGAGGAAACCTGACACCATCCCTACGGTGAAGCATGGTGGTGGCAGAATCATGCTGTGGGGATGTTTTTCAGCGGCAGGAACTGGGTGACTAGTCAGGATCGAGGCAAAAATTAACGGAGCAAAGTACAGAGAGAATGTCCTTGAGTGGCCCAGCCAGAGCCCGGACTTAAACCTGATCGAACATCTCTGGAGAGACCTGAAAATAGCTGCGCAGCAATGCTCCCCATCCAACCTGACAGAGCTTGAGAGGATCTGCAGAGAAGAATGGGAGAATCTCCCCAAATACAGGTGTGCCAAGCTTGTAGCATCATACCCAAGAAGACTCGAGGCTGTAATCGCTTCCAAAGGTGCTTCAACAAAGTACTAAGTAAAGGGTCTGAAAACAATTTAATCAATTTTTGAATAAGGCTGTAACCTAACAAAATGTGTAAAAAGTCAAGGGGTCTGACTACTTTCCAAAGGCAATGTATATACATAGAATCAAATGTTTTATGTATATGGTTGCCTAATTCTTATCTATGCAAAACAAAGTATTTTGGACTCACCAGTGGTTGTGGACACCCCTGTGCTTGTGACATTTCTCTGCACACCATAGACTGTCAAACACAGAAATACATGCAGGGTGAATTTAACATGATTTAAAAACATGTGAAACATACCTCCCACAATGAATATGGCCATTACCCTCTTGATCCAGGTGGATTTGTCAACACTCAACACTTCATCCATACCTGTTTGTGCGTTGACTCCGTTAGCTGTTAGGATACCACCAGTGGTGGTGGCCAGGTTATTCTGCATACCGTAAACTAGAGTAGGACAAAGGAGAAAAAAACATTCGATACACTACTACTGAAAGCATCGGATTGGTGTCGACATGGGCTAGAGGGAGTTTCTATAGATCAGCAGGGATGGGCAAAAATTAAGAAATGCAATTACAAAATACCATAAAGATCAATCTATCAACATTTTGAAATGTATTTAATTCAAATACAAATATTTTGTATTTTAAAATACAGAAATACATCTGCAAGTAGATGGCCCCAACAGCAACAACATTCTCAGTAACGGTTACAGAAATGTTTTACTTGCTATGACTGATATGTTGTTGTTTATAGACAGTACCTAAGTTGAATGCACTGACTGTACGTCTCTCTGGATAAGAGTGTCTGCTAAATTACCAAAATGCAAATTATGTGAAAATGAACATACCAAAATGAACTGCAAAGCACACTGGATATTATTATTGGCCTTGTTCCGGGGTGGAGCTCATTAGAATACTACTCAGCATGCTTTGCAATTGTACATTTTTACATATACATTTATATTTAGTTCATTTAGCGGATGCTCTTATGACACCATAGTGCCATCAGACTTCTGATATCAATGCAGGGTGAAAGGGGGCCACAAAATTGGGGGGGGGGTATTTTGTATTTTGAAAATACAAATTACAGCTCTCAAAAGTATCTTGTTACAAAATACATTGGAGTGTAGTTCAGCACAGGTAATACAAATGACTAAATAGTCAGGAGTAATTGAAATACATATTTCAAATACATGTAACAGAAATACTGCCATGTAACAGAAATATGTATACCAGTCACTTACTTTCAAATCCATGAAGGTAAAGGAACAAGTGCACATTTCGAGAGAAAGGAGAGATTATTGGGAAGCACCCATAGAGAGATGATAGATGTTGAGGGAGATGTTTACCAGTGCTAGAGGCGGAGAGTCCAGAGTTCATGGATGTAGAGCTGAGGGCCAGGTTGTTCTGAAGCCCTGTGGCTGTAGAAACATTGATAAACATCCACATCGATTGAGTAACACCCACAATAACATACAGTACATTGACATTTTCTTTTTAATACTTTCTTAGGTTTTTTATATCGCACACAAATCTAGTTCATTTTAATCATGTCCTTATTATCTCTTGGATTAAACCTGTTCAGTTATAGAAATATCCTCTATGATGGTGTGTATGATTAAATTCAGATTACATTTCTGTTGGCACTATTATCACTCCATATCATGTCAGTCTTATTAGAGTAATTGTGACTGTATATTTGGTGGTGTCTATTGCTGACCTGTGAGTGTGGTGGGTGAGTGTTGGAGGGTGGAGGTGGGGGACAGGTTGATGGCGTTGGTGTGGTAACCATAGCCTCCAGCCGAGGAGCCTGGCCACACGTAGGAAGGCATGCCTGAGTCCAGGGTGGCGCTTTCATACTGGCCTGGGAGAGAGGGAAAGGGTTAACAGGTTTTATGTATGTTTATGTATGTTTATAAAAACCTTTATTTAACCTTTTTTTAACCTTTATTTAACCAGGTGAGTCAGTTAAGAAGACATTCTGGCCATCTAATGTGTCAGTGATTATCAAACTGTTTATTTATGTATTTATTTCCTTACTTACTACTTACATATTTACATATTTCAGAGTGTATTTATTCATTTAAAAATGTATTTATTTATTACAGAATTTAAATATTTATTTATTTACCTGGTTTTATCATGATTATACTGGTGAGTGTGCGTACCTGACTGGGAGCTCTTTGACATGGTTCTGGTCTCCACGCTGGCCTTCCTGGGGATAGGGAGGGTGCTGGTGGGGGAGCGAGGGGGGCTGATGCTGCTGGAGCGACTCCCCTTCAGCAGACGCTTCACATCTCCCAGCTCCGTCCCTACACACCACGGAGGACAGACTCAAGTGTCAGCTAACATCGCTTAGGAAACATGTACAGTGTGCAGGCTTTTCAAATGTTTTTAATTATAAAGACAGATTTTTATCAAACTGTATTTATCTTCCATCTTCAAGCATCCACATTCCATTTCCTTTACACGTTTTCTGACTGAGTCATAATATCATTTTGCTCCACGTGTATTTTCCAGGGCAGATCGAGTGAGTCATAGGTTAGTGATAAGTGCCCGCGTGGTATTAGGCAACTCACATCTTTTGGCAGTGGGAGAGGCACTCTGCAGTCTGCATCTGATCTCACTCTCTGGAACAGGACACACATGGAATAGAATAGAAATGAATAGAATAGAGCAGAAAATTATAGATTAGAATAGAATAGTGTAATCAGATGTGTTGTATTTTATTCAAATACAGCCACTTAAAATGGCAAAAAATTATAATTGCGTTCTGCAGTAGTGTATGGTCTGATTGATGATGCTGTGCTCTAACAGCTTGTACCTCTGCTGTGGGTCCGCCCTCTGCTGGGTGCACTGGCAGCTGTACTTGCTGCAGCTGAAACAAAACAAAAAAACAGGAATCAGGAATCAATTATGTCATTTTTCATATCCACTTTTATTAAACATAGGAATGAAATACATTTTGAAACCACATTTAAGATTGGTAATTACCATATTCTCTCCTTGTGTATTCCGGAGAGGAGTTTTCACTGGAACTTCCTGAATACGCAGAAGAAAAACACCAGTATTAATGACTTTTCCTTCTTCATGTCATAACTGAAGTCGTACTTCAACTTCTTAATGATATTCTTAATGACATAATTATTGACTAAAGAGCATCAGAGGACCTTAGGTAGGGCCAGTAGTTTCCTGACCACATGACATGACCAGGAAATGGTTGCGCGCCCTTGCTCAGACGTTGCATGCATTAACCAATGGTTACGTGCCACGTCATCGACTGTGTCATTGACTGACAGATTGCTATAACATACGATGTGGTTAGCTAATACGTAAAATACCTATCCTGGCGTTGTAAGATCTGGCAGGTGTCAGCAACACTTGGGCAGAGGAACGCGCCCAATATCTGATCTTAGGCCCCAGAGGTCACGTGGTCAGGAAAAAAATCCTAGCCCTGGATATAATGCTACGTTCATAACCAAGTGGGAAAGTGGTATTTACCACATATGACTGGGAAAAGTCCACTTGAACGCCCCTCCAACTGGTAATTACTAGTGGGAACCTCGTCTATTATCCCTGAGCTTCGACTTCTCCCACATGCTGACCTCTGACATCTACTAAGGAAATTACCTTGATAACAGCATTTTCAGCAGTTAAATGCAACAACAAAACATTATTTATAAAAAGCATCTATTAATATGGTTTTTGAACACTGTAATTAGTTTACAAGCATGATAGCTATATGTTTAGTTTATGGTTGATGCAGCTTGTTGGCCATTAGCCAATCTGCATTTCTCAATGAGTTCAAAGCACTTGAATGCATCTAACTGGTATTTACGACTTCACAACTGGTAATTACCACCTTCCCACCTGGTTATGAACACAGCATATTAATAGGGTTAACCTTTGACCTTTGACCTTGTGACTGACCTTCGTAGCCCACGGAGCGGGCGGTCATGGTGGTGGTCATGCTCTTTCTCTCTGTGGGGGTGGGGGAGTAGCTGACAGCAGAGGATGCAGACCCCTGTGCCCCGCCCCTCTTCACGCTCCCTGACCCCACCCCTGCCAAAGAACTGTAGTTGGACTTGGTAACTGTGGAAACGGTCACAGAGCCCAAGCCGCCGGCCGACATTTTGGCTCTAGAAGAACCCCCTCCTCCGATTCCGGTACCAGAACTAGAGGCAAAACCAGAACTAGAACCAGAACTGTAATCAGTGACGGAACTGCCTCCTCCTCCTCCTTCTCCTCCTCCTCCTGCTCCCTTGGAACTAGAAACAAAACCAGAATTGGAACCACCAGAACTGGAACCAGTGAAGAAACTGGAACTGGAGCTGGAGCTAAGACCACCTCCAGAGATGGAGAGGGAGCCGCTGGTCTTGCTAGCCCCAAACGAGGCCCCGGCTGCAGCAGAGGAGGAACTACCAGATGAGGAGGATACTAGCACTGAGCTACTGCCTCCTGTGACGGCTCTACTGGTAGACTCTCCAACTCCAGTAGAGAGCAGCCCACTACTTGAAGAGAGACATGAGGCTAGAGGAGGAAAGGAGAGAAAGAATGATTAGGACTTATACAGAGCGGAGAGAGAGGGACTTTTTCTTATACAGTAGCCTGACATATAACAATATAGCCAGGGGCGTCATGCACCCCCAAAATCTGAGGGGGCACAAAGTATGTGAGGATAAATACATCTATTTTTCTGCATATCTAAGCATACTTCTTGAGCTGTCTGTATCCTCCTGACTGGTGGTTCTTTTTTTAAAGAAACAAAATATGCTTCTCTGCATTTCTGCTAAAAATGTGGGTAAAAGATTGAAAGGAATGTGAGTCTTATTTAGTACATTTAGTAATTGCTTGCTTTTCTAAAGTCTACCAACCTTGCCAGCAGGCATGCCAGCTAAGATAGTTAGACAAGCTAGCTACTCTAACTTGATTGATAGCCTGAAATGGCTTCTTGGTAGCTAGTTATGAGGTTGGGAGATTGGGAACATATCTGGGCTAGCTAAAGCCAACTAGTAGTATTACAGAGAAAAAACTAACAATCAACAAAAAAGTATATATATATTTTTTATATATGACAAATCTGAGGGGGCATGTGCCCCCGTGCCCCCTTTGGGCATGACGCCTCTGAATGTAGCTGTCTATGTATCTGTTGAATCCTATAAATCATGGATTATATATCAGTGACCATAGGAGTTCTATAGGAGCATCTAAGCTCTTTCATTGGAATAGTTTAGGCTGTGATTGACAGTACAAGAAAAACTGTATTTTACAGGATTCTGTGCCATAAAAAGAAAAATGCCACAGATGTTTTTTTGGATCGTTTTTTTTATTTTTATGTAATAATATGCCATTCAGCAGACGCTTTTATCCAAAGCGACGTACAGTCATGCGTGCATACATTTTTGTGTATGGGTGGTCCTGGGGATCGAACCCACTACCTTGGCGTTACAAGCGCCGTGCTCTACCAGCTGAGCTACAGAGGACCACTTGTACACTTTTTACACTGACGCTTTGTCTGAGCGAGTCTTAAACAGTGAACACTTACATGTTATGGGATAGCTACTGCTGCTGCTGCCACCGCTCTGAGTGATGAGCTTCCTCTCCACAACAGAACCTCCGCTAGAACTGCTGGACGACACACTCTTCTGGCTGGAGACGACTGAGCTAGTGACGCCCTCTAGTGGAGACATGAGGACTTTGGTCCTGTTAGAATACTTTGAAATGCATCCTCCCTTTTTTTAGTTCCTTGCGGTACGCACAGATCTATGAGTGATTGGATAGGTGTAAGCAGGGTTACCACCCTATTACTTCACCAATCTAACCAATTCAGATCTGTGATTATATCATTACATTACAAGGAAGGTAGGAAGGATGGATGCATTTCTGAAATATTCGAACACAGACTGCTGAAAATGATCATGAATAATCTTCACTAACAATAATGATAGCATGAAAAACATTTTTTTAAATGAATTATAGAAACTCTACATTTTGAAGGACAGAGGCTAAATTCGTATTTATGTGATATTACATTCACAGGTACATGTAATGTAATCACAGAAGAGGGCTCCGGGCAGCCGAGCGGAAATGGAGAACTAGACTCCCTGCGGACCTGTCATCTTCTCACTCCCTCCTCTCATTTACATTTACGTCATTTAGCAGACGCTCTTATCCAGAGCGACTTACAGTTAGTGCATACATTATTATTTTCATACTGGCCCCCCGTGGGAATCGAACCCACAACCCTGGCGTTGCAAACACCATGCTCTACCAATTGAGCTACCTCCCTGCCGGCCATTCCCTCCCCTACCCTGGACGACGCTGGGCCAATTGTGCGCCGCCCCATAGGTCTCCCGGTTGCGGCCGGCTACAGCAGAGCCTGGATTCTAACCAGGATCTCTAGTGGCACAGCTAGCACTGCGATGCAGTGCCTTAGACCACTGCGCCACTCGGGAGGCTTTACATTCTCTTCCTCTGTTTCCGCTGCTAAAGCCACTTTCTACCCCTCTAAATGTCAAGCCTCTGCCTCTAACCCTAGGAAGCTCTTTGCCACATTCTCCTCCCTGCTGAATCCCCCTCCTCTTCCCCCTCCCTCATCCCTCTCTGTGGATGACTTCGTCAACCATTTTGAAAAGAAGGTTGACGACATCCGATCCTCATTTATTAAGTCAAATGACACCGCTGGTCCTGCTCACACTGCCCTACCCTATGCTTTGACTTCTTTCTCCCCTCTCTCTCCAGATGAAATCTTGCGACTTGTGACGGCCGGCCGCCCAACAACCTGCCCGCTTGACCCTATCCCCTCCTCTCTTCTCCAGACAATTTCCGGAGACCTTCTCCCTTACCTCACCTCTTTTATCAACTCATCCTTGACCGCTGGCTATGTCCCTTCCGTCTTCAAGAGAGCGAGAGTTGCAGCCCTCCTCAAAAAACCTACACTCGATCCCTCCGATGTCAACAACTACAGACCAGTATCCCTTCTTTCTTTTCTCTCCAAAACTCTTGAGCGTGCCGTCTCTAGCCAACTCTCCTGCTATCTCTCTCAGAATGACCTTCTTGATCCGAACCAGTCAGGTTTCAAGACTGGTCATTCAACTGAGACTGCTCTTCTCTGTGTCACGGAGGCTCTCCGCACTGCTAAAGCTAACTCTCTCTCCTCTGCTCTTATCCTTCTAGACCTATCTGCTGCCTTTGATACTGTGAACCATCAGATCCTCCTCTCCACCCTCTCTGAGTTAGGAATCTCCGGCGCTGCTCACTCTTGGATTGCGTCCTACCTGACAGGTCACTCCTACCAGGTGGCGTGGCGAGAATCTGTCTCCGCACCACGTGCTCTCAGCACTGGTGTCCCCCAGGGCTCAGTTTTAGGCCCTCTCCTATTCTCTCTATACACCAAGTCACCTGGCTCTGTCATATCCTCACATGGTCTCTCCTATCATTGCTACGCAGACGACACACAATTAATTTTCTAATTTCCCCCTTCTGATAACCAGGTGGTGAATCGCATCTCTGCATGTCTGGCAGACATATCAGTGTGGATGTCGGATCACCACCTCAAGCTGAACCTCGGCAAGACGGAGCTGCTCTTCCTCCCGGGGAAGGACTGCCCGCTCAATGATATCGCCATCACGGTTGACAACTCCATTGTGTCCTCCTCCCAGAGTGCAAAGAACCTTGGCGTGACCCTGGACAATACCCTGTCGTTCTCTGCTAACATCAAAGCGGTGACCCGATCCTGCAGGTTCATGCTCTACAACATTCGCAGAGTACGACCCTACCTTACACAGAAAGCGGCACAGGTCCTAATCCAGGCACTTGTCATCTCCCGTCTGGATTACTGCAACTCGCTGTTGGCTGGGCTCCCTGCCTGTGCCATTAAACCCCTTCAACTTATCCAGAACGCTGCAGCCCGTCTGGTGTTCAACCTTTCCAAGTTCTCTCATGTCACCCCGCTCCTCCGCACACTCCACTGGCTTCCAGTTGAGGCTCGCATCTACTACAAGACCATGGTGCTTGCCTACGGAGCTGTGAGGGGAATGGCACCTCCTTACCTTCAGGCTCTGATCAGACCCTACACCCAAACGAGGGCACTACGTTCATCCACCTCTGGCCTGCTAGCTCCCCTACCTCTACGGAAGCACAGTTCCCGCTCAGCCCAGTCAAAGCTATTCGCTGCTCTGGCACCCCAATGGTGGAACAAGCTCCCCCACAACGCCAGGACAGCAGAGTCACTGACCACCTTCCGGAGACACTTGAAACCCTACCTCTTTAAGGAATACCTGGAATAGTATAAAGTAATCCTTCTTCCCCCACCCCCATAAAAAAAAAAAGAGAAAAAAAGGTGGTTGTCCCACTAAGTTGAATGCACCAATTTGTAAGTCGCTCTGGATAAGAGCGTCTGCTAAATGATGTAAATGTAAATGTAAATGTAATGTGTATATATGATGAAAACCTTCAGAGAGGACAAAACTTACTTGGCGGCAGTGATGTCAACCGGGTTGTTGTGGTTACTGTTTCTTTGACGACTATGAACAACAACAAAAAATACATTGACAATTCAGAAATAGGTTTCATGTTAAAACGTATTCCTGGCCAACAAACTTGTAATAATCAATTTGAATAGTACCAGGTTCAATATCATGGTACACTGCTATAATGTGTTGTGGCTGATAGGTGACATCTATAGACCATATTTGTGTATCATTCCAAAACTTCAGTCTGTATCAAAATCAAAACAAGCTTCTATAAAGCCAAATAAAAGCAAGGCTAAATAAAATATGTATTTTCTCTAGAATTTTCAGTGACTTCTTACCCATGCCACCAGCGCCCCCACCGCCACCAGCATTTACAATCTTGGTTGTCGTTAGATTGTCCATCCCATGTTAACTGTTTCAAAACAGAACATGGATTGCTTTTTACATAATTTATCACACTGGTGCATGCAGAAAAATCTAAGGAAGATACTGTATGGAAATATCAAACTAAGAAACAGGACTTTAAACTGTATAGATTTGTCTGAATTTATATTTTCTACGGCATTCCCCCATATTTGGCATTATGTACTACTAGGACTCGTTCTCTCTCTCTCTCTCTCTCTCTCTCTCTCTCTCTCTCTCTCTCTCTCTCTCTCTCTCTCTCTCTCTCTCTCTCTCTCTCTCTCTCTCTCTATCTCTCTCACTCTCACGCTCTCTCTCTCTCTGCTATAAACATTCCAAAGTTCCCTGATTGAGAATGTTTTGTTGATTTAAGCGGGGACCCTAGCCTTGGGCAAGCCAAGGTGTGGTACTGTACTGTATATTGTATTCACCTGATAAATGAGAGCTCTTTTTATAAGGAGCAGTGATTTACTGGCGGTGCCTATAGATTTTCCTGTGAAACTGGAAGTGACTCAGACTGAAATCAGATCTGGGTGCTGAAATAGTTTATAACTTTAGTTCACTATACCACTGATGCAGGATTTCAGCCATGGACAAAACATAGCATAACATAGCATAGCATAACATAGCATAGGATAGCATAACATAGCATAGCATAGCATAACACAGCATAGCATAACATAGCATAACATAACATAACATAAGATGACATAACATATCACCTGACACAACAGCATCTCTTGGACAGGTTATTTCAATAGCATTGACTGATGGATGTAGTGTGGACAGGTTCTAAAGCAAAACCATGGTCAGCATAATGATTTAGCCTACACTAGGAAGGATAAAACTGTGAAAATGTACAAATACAAAGAAATGGCCCAAAATGGATGCTAATGCATATAAATATTTGGAAAATACTGTGTATATTGGTCTAACAGAAGCTCATCTTCTTATTAAAGAACAAAAATGTAATCCTCTCTCTAACATGTCAATGTTATTTATTGTGGACGCTAACATGAACAAGGCCAGACCTGTGTGGATTCCTTATTGGCTGCCTCAATTATTCTCATCATCCTCATCATCCAATAAGCCTGAACTTACAATTTACATGTAGATTCTTGAAATGGATTACTTGAATCATTTGAATACATTTTTGAATACTGAATTCTATATGATATTATTATGTATTATAAATACTGGATAGGCTACTACTTGAATCACTGTCATTCAGAAATGCATATAAACTATTGAATATGAAATATGACCACTTGTAAAGTAATTAATGCTTTATAGCTACCCCACATGGTACACAAAGGTGTCATGTTACATGGGAGATGATGTATGAGCTCTAATTAGCATCACCAGGTCAGGAGGGCAGTCTGCATCCAAAATGGCACCCTATTCCTATAGGCAATCCAGAGCCCTATGGGCCCTGGTCAAAATTGTGCACTATTTAGTGACTATTTACTCTAGGGTGCCAATTCAGACACAAATAGGCAAATAAGATGATCTACACAAATAGATACAGATGAAATCATCACTATGTGGTGGTAATTGACTGTCAAACATAGTTCAATCACCTTTTTTTTTGCCCTCAAGTAAAGCGGAGAAAGACATTGAGGTTGAGAGAAGGAAGTAACAGTTGATATAGGCTGTGTGCACATGTATATCACACCTGTGTATCACCCCTTCAGTTACAGGCTATTTAGGACCATTAATGAACACTTGCTACACTCTCCCTTCCACAGCCACATAGTGGTGAGAGGAGACCTCTTGCAGCTGCAGATGTATCAGTTTACCTCTTTGATGTATAAGAAAAAAACACTAGCATACTAAGCACTGAATCCATCACAGTCTTAATATGGTGCGACATAATACTATACTACCTAATTGGCACATTGGATTTGGGATTGCAATTAAGTGAGGAAATTATCATTATGGTAGGCATAATTACCGGAAGGCATAATTAGGCAGCAATTAGGCATAATACCTAAAAGAGCTTAACTATGCAGACAGCAACACAACTGTCATTATTACAATCGGCACTTGAACTTGGAGGGATGAACTTGTGAATGTGATCCATAACAATCAATCAGCATTCCTTCCCAAAATGTGTAATTAATGTGTTATTAGGTATACACAGGGGAAACATAAACAGGGGATAGATTGGTGGCAGTAAACTATTTGGATTGTAAAAATAAAAATAAATAAATAATGTAATGCCTACCTCAGCCTGTTCTCCTGAAATTACCTTCCTCTCCTCTCTTCTCTATTTTCACAGAAAATTATTTGATAGCACCAGCGATCCTACCTTCTTCTGCAGTATCTCCAGGTGCGTTATGGATACGGTCCGTGGTGTTCATGCGCTGTATGTGCCTGGCCCGTTTATGTATGAGTCTTTTCTGACTCATAGCTTCTACCAACATGTTGGAACAAAACAGCAGGAACGGGGCTGTAACTTCAGCCTGTGACAGACACAGCGTTTGGATAGGCGGGTGATGCCCAGGGAAAGGAAAAGTAGAGTTGACACCTGTGGGTGGATGAAATACTGTAAATGAGTTGATAAAATATGGATGGCTTTGGGTAATTATTTATATTTTTCTCAATAAGAGACAGAGGCTATTCTAGTCCATTTGGGATATTTTAATTTTCTAGAGCAAGGAAGTAGCATATGCATTGCTACATTTTGCACGATATTTACATTTACATTGTAGTCATTTAGCAGACGCTCTTATCCAGAGCGACTTACAGTTAGTACATGGCCTACTATGCAGTTTAATTTGAACTTTAAGTTGAAAAGGTAAAAAATACAATTAAAACATTCCTGGATAATTCTGAATGTCAACATGGACTTGCTTTGTTTATTTAGGCATAGTTAAAGCTGTGAGTTGTCTAGACCTATGGAGTTGCAAAGTTGAGAGAGGAAAATAACTTTCTTCTTTTAAATCTGGAAATCTGAAAAATGATACATTGGCTACTCATACAGTGCATTCTGAAAGTATTCAGACCCCTTCACTTTTTCCACATTTTGTTATGTTACAGCCTTATTCTAAAATGGATTAAATAAATATAAATTCCTCATCAATCTACACACAATACCCCATAATGATAAAGCAAAAATCGGTTTATTTAAATTTTAGCACGTTTATTTAACATAAAGAACAGAAATACCTTACGCTACCGTTCAAAAGTTTGGGGTCACTCAGAAATGTCTTTGTTTTCGAAAGGAAAGCAATTTTTTTGTCAATTAAAATAACATCAAATTGATCAGAAATACAGTGTAGACATTGTTAATGTTGTAAATGGCTATTGTAGTTGGAAACGGCTGATTTTTAATGGAATATCTACAGAGGCCCATTATCAGCAACCATCAGTCCTGTGTTCCAATGGCACATTGTGTTTGCTAATCCAAGTTTATCATTTTAAAAGGCTAATTGATCATTAGAAAACCCTTTTGCAATTATGTTAGCACAGCTGAAAACTGTTGTGCTGACTAAAGAAGCAATAAAACTGGCCTTCTTGAGACTAGTTGAGTATCTGGAGCATCAGCAATTGTGGGTTCGATTACAGGCTCAAAATGGCCAGAAACTAAGATCTTTCTTCTGAAACTGGTCAGTCTATTCTTGTTCTGAGAAATGAAGGCTATTCCATGCAAGAAATTGCCAAGAAACTGAAGATCTCATACAACGCTGTGTACTACTCCCTTCACAGAACAGCGCAAACTGTCTCTAACCAGAATAGAAAGCGGAGTGGGACGTCCCGGTGCACAACTGAGCAAGAGGACAAATACATTAGAGTGTCTAGTTTGAGAAACAGACACCTCACAGGTCCTCAACTGGCAGCTTCATTAAATAGTACCCGCAAAACACCAGTCTCAACGTCAACAGTGAAGAGGTCCCGTGTAGCTCAGTTGGTAAAGCATGGCGCTTGCATCGCCAGGGTTGTGGGTTCGATTCCCACGGGGGGCCAGTATAAAAATAAATAAATAAAATGTATGCACTCACTAACTGTAAGTTGCTCTGGATAAGAGCGTCCGCTAAAGGACGTAAATGTAAATGTAAAGAGGCGACTCCGGGATGCTGACCTTCTAGGCAGAGTTGCAAAGAAAAAGCCATATCTCAGACTGGCCAATAAAAATAAAATATTAAGATGGGCAAAAGAACACAGACACTGGACAGAGAAATATTGGAAAAAAAGTGTTATGGACAGAAAAATTGAAGTTTGAGGTGTTCGGATCACAAAGAAGAACATTTGTGAGACACAGACCAAATGAAAAAATGCTGGAGGAGTGCTTGATGCCATCTGTCAAGCATGGTGGAGGCAATGTGATGGTCTGGGGGTGCTTTGGTGGTGGTAAAGTGGGAGATTTGTACAGGGTAAAAGGGATCTTGAAGAAGGAAGGCTATCACTCCATTTTGCAACGCCATGCCATACACTGTGATATTGATTAGAGCCAATTTCCTCCTACAACAGGACAATGACCCAAAGCACAGCTCCAAACTATGCAATAACTATTATGGGAAGAAGCAGTCAGCTGGTATTCTGTCTATAATGGAGTGGCCAGCACAGTCACCGGATCTCAACCCTATTGAGCTGTTGTGGGAGCAGCTTGACAGTATGGTACGTAATAAGAGCCCATCAAGCCAATCCAACTTGTAGGAGGTGCTTCAGGAAGCATGGGGTGAAATCTCTTCAGATTACCTCAACAAATTGACAACTAGAATGCCAAAGGTCTGCAAGGCTGTAATTGCTGCAAATGGAGGATTCTTTGACGAAAGCAAAGTTTGAAGGACACAATTATTATTTCAATTAAAAATCATTATTTCTAACCTTGTCAATGACTACATTTCCTATGCGTCTTGCTATATTTCCTATTCAAACTCATTTCATGTATGTTTTAATGGAAAACAAGGACATTTCTAAGTGATCCTAAACTTTTGAACGGTAGTGTAAGTATTCAGACCCTTTGCTATGAGACACGAAATTGAGCTCAGGTGCATCCTGTTTACATTGATCATCCTTGAGATGTTTCTACAACTTGATTGGAGTCCACCGCTGGTAAATCCACTTGATTGGACATGATTTGGAAAGGCACACACCTGTCTATATAAGGTCCCACAGTAGACAGTGCATGTCAGAGCAAAAACCAAGCCATGAGGTAGAAGGAATTGTCCGTAGAGCTCCGAGACAGGATTGTGTCGAGGCACAGATCTGGGGAAGGGTACCAAAAAATTTCTGTAGCTTTGAAGGTCCCCAAGAACACAGTGGCCTCCATCATTCTTAAATGGAAGAAGTTTGGAACCACCAAGACTCTTCCTAGAGCTGGCCCCCCTACCAAACTGAGCAATCGGGGGAAAATGGCCTTGGTCAGGGAGGTGACCAAGAACCCGATGGTCACTCTGACAGAGCTCCAGAGTTCCTCTGTGTAGATGGGAGAACCTTCCAGAAGGACAACCATCTCTGCAACACTCCACCAATCAGGCCTTTATGGTAGAGTGGCCAGACGGAAGCCATGCCTCAGTAAAAGGCACATGACAGCCTGCTTGGAGTTTGCCAAAGGGCACCTAAAGGACTCTCAGACCATGAGAAACAAGATTCTCTGGTCTGATGAAACCAAGATTGAACTCTTTGGCCTGAATGCCAAGCGTCACATCTGGAGGAAACATGGCAACATCCCTACTGTGAAGCATGGTGGTGGCAGCATTATGCTGTGGGGATGTTTTTCAGTTGCAGGGTCTGGGAGACTAGTCAGGATCGAGTGAAAGATGAATGGAGCAAAGTACAGAGAGATTCTTGATGAAAACCTGCTCCAGAGCGCTCAGGACCTCAGACTTGGGCGAAGGTTCACCTTCCAACAGGACAACGACCCTAAGCACACAGCCAAGACAATGCAGGAGTGGCTTCGGGAAAAGTCTCTGAATGTCCTTGAGTGGCCCAGCCAGAGCCCGGACTTGAACCCGATCGAACATCTCTTGGCAGACCTGAAAATAGCTGTGCAGTGACGCTCCCCACCCAACCTGACAGAGCTTGAGAGGATCTGCAGAGAAGAATGGGAGAAACCTTTAGAATAAGGCTGTAACGTAACAAAATGTGGAAAAAGTCAAGGGGTCTGAATACTTTGCGAATGCACTGTATATCCAGTGTAGCTGAGAAAAACAATACATATACAGTGGGGAAAAAAAGTATTTAGTCAGCCACCAATTGTGCAAGTTCTTCCACTTAAAAAGATGAGAGAGGCCTGTAATTTTCATCATAGGTACACGTCAACTATGACAGACAAATTGAGAAAAATAAATCCAGAAAATCACATTGTAGGATTTTTTATGAATTTATTTGCAAATTATGGTGGAAAATAAGTATTTGGTCACCTACAAACAAGCAAGATTTCTGGCTCTCACAGACCTGTAACTTCTTCTTTAAGAGGCTCCTCTGTCCTCCACTCATTACCTGTATTAATGGCACCTGTTTGAACTTGTTATCAGTATACAAGACACCTGTCCACAACCTCAAACAGTCACACTCCAAACTCCACTATGGCCAAGACCAAAGAGCTGTCAAAGGACACCAGAAACAAAATTGTAGACCTGCACCAGGCTGGGAAGACTGAATCTGCAATAGGTAAGCAGCTTGGTTTGAAGAAATCAACTGTGGGAGCAATTGTTAGGAAATGGAAGACATACAAGACCACTGATAATCTCCCTCGATCTGGGGCTCCACGCAAGATCTCACCCCGTGGGGTCAAAATGATCACAAGAACGGTGAGCAAAAATCCCAGAACCACACGGGGGGACCTAGTGAATGACCTGCAGAGAGCTGGGACCAAAGTAACAAAGCTTACCATCAGTAACACACTACGCCGCCAGGGACTCAAATCCTGCAGTGGCAGACGTGTCCCCCTGCTTAAGCCAGTACATGTCCAGGCCCGTCTGAAGTTTGCTAGAGTGCATTTGGATGATCCAGAAGAGGATTGGGAGAATGTCATATGGTCAGATGAAACCAAAATATAACTTTTTGGTAAAAACTCAACTCGTCGTGTTTCGAGGACAAAGAATGCTGAGTTGCATCCAAAGAACACCATACCTACTGTGAAGCATGGGGGTGGAAACATCATGCTTTGGGGCTGTTTTTCTGCAAAGGGACCAGGACAACTGATCCGTGTAAAGGAAAGAATGAATGGGGCCAAGTATCATGAGATTTTGAGTGAAAACCTCCTTCCATCAGCAAGGGCATTGAAGATTAAACGTGGCTGGGTCTTTCAGCATGACAATGATCCCAAACACACCGCCCGGGCAACGAAGGAGTGGCTTCGTAAGAAGCATTTCAAGATCCTGGAGTGGCCTAGCCAGTCTCCAGATCTCAACCCCATAGAAAATCTTTGGAGGGAGTTGAAAGTCCGTGTTGCCCAGCGACAGCCCCAAAACATCACTGCTCTAGAGGAGATCTGCATGGAGGAATGGGCCAAAATACCAGCAACAGTGTGTGAAAACCTTGTGAAGACTTACAGAAAACGGTTGACCTGTGTCATTGCCAACAAAGAATATATAACAAAGTATTGAGAAACTTTTGTTATTGACCAAATACTTATTTTCCACCATAATTTGCAAATAAATTCATTAAAAATCCTACAATGTGATTTTCTGGAAATTTTTTCTCATTTTGTCTGTCATAGTTGACGTGTACCTAAGCCTCTCTCATCTTTTTAAGTGGGAGAACTTGCACAATTGGTGGCTGACTAAATACTTTTTTCCCCCACTGTATGCACTGTTTGCATCCTGATCTTACAGTGACTAGACAAAAATATATATTTAAATATATATTTTAAGGTTGGAGATAGAGTAATTTGAGATTATACAGTGAAAGGACATTTGAATACAAGCATGTGCACACCCACACGTTTCTTCTCTCCTAAGGTTTAGGCTATTGTTATTGGCTGTGCATGGAGCACTGACTGCATTTGTCTTTCCCTAACTGTTAGAAAAATAACTGAGAACAAGACATTTACGTCAATACAGCCATTTCCATCATGTTTAAAACTGCTAAAGCTGTCTGTCTCCGACCCTGTTTCTGCAACCCACTTATCTCTCAAGTTGTTAGCTTCTTAGAAGACTAATTTGTTGTTTAGCCAAGTCTTTCTAAGAATTTTGTAAGATTTTCTACTTTTGATGGAGTTGAAATCTTTCAACAAGACAATGTCGTTGTCTGAACAAGTCTGAGTGAAATATCCTCAGTGAAATTATTATTAAATTATTTAGTGACAGACAAGCGTCCATTTTGATCTTTCAAAACTCATGGAGTTTTCTGGACTATAAAAATCTATACAGTAGACTCAAATTATTTTTTTCACGTTTTTTTTTTACATTCTTTGCAATCATATCTAGGCCTATATGTTATTTAAGCAATAAGGCATGAGGGGGTGTGGTATGTGGCCAATATACCATGGCTAAGGGCTGTTCTTACGCACAACGCAATGCGGAGTGCCTGGATACAGCCCTTTGCTGTGGTATATTGGCCATATACCACAAATCCCAGAGGTGCCTTATTGCTATTATAAACTGGTTACCAATGTAATTAGAACAGTAAAAATACATGTTTTGTCATACCCATGGTATATGGTCTGATATACCACGGCTTTCAACCAATCAGCATTCAGGGCTCGAACCACCCAGTTTATAATCCTCTTTATTTACTCCAACAACAAAAACTGGTTGGTTGGTTGGTTTGATGGATAGCATAGTTATCTTGGCCTGTTAGCCTGGTTGGGCTAAACTGAGCTGTCATTTCAGCACCCATAATATGAAGATTTACTATGTCTTAATTTATAGCCTAGGCCGAGCGTGAAATTAGTGACGGTATTAAAAATACCAAACTCTTAACCTAAAGGCAAAGAAAAATCAGACAGGCATGTTCGAGTCTAGGCAGGCATGGATTGTGGATTTCAACCCACTCATCACTGCTATTACATTATAGAGAGAGGATAAACAGTGTCTATGTTTGTGTCCCAAATGGCACACTATTCCCTACAGCGCAATACTTTTGACCAGGGTTCTGGTCAGGTGTAGTGCACTATAGAGGGAAAAGGGTGCCATTTGGGATGCAGTTATCTATGTATGTTCTATGGGCGTAGAAGGATAAAAAATAGTATAGATATGTATTTGAATACTAGTTTTAAACATGGGAGTGGGTGTAACAGTTAGTTTACCCAACAGAAACATACGTATAGATAGTACTGAATTCTGAAACATGCCACAACGTTTTCAACCATCTCCCATCATCTCTCTGGCAGTCGTAATTAGTTGTCAAGAAAACTACTGAGGTGCTAAGCAGGTGACAGTTATAGGCCCTCGCCAGATTTAGGGGCTGCTAAGGTTGCGTGAAGTATTGTGCCAATGTGCCAACATCCCTCAGCGGCATCAATTTGGCTGGCAAAGGTGATCTTCAAACACTGCAGCCAGGAATAATACATTGCTCTGGGTAATCTTATGAATTCCATGACAGGACAGAAACTACGTTCCCCTGGCTGCTTCTGAAGACATGTGGTTGTAAACAATGTTTGGGAAAAGCCTGAGAGATATACATATTCTACCTACATGTTGTGTGTGTCTTAAGAAATGTATGCAGCTTTGTGCCAGATCCTTATCACACTTGTAGTCCTTGTTTTTGAAAAACAAACAGTAGAATAGAATAGTTAGTCCTCCGAGAAGGAAACTATTTTTTTCTCACAAAGCACAAGAAACAGTAAAGTTTTCATGTACTTTGTGGTTCAATCCAAGCCATACAGTACGTAACTGGTTGTGTGTGTATGAAGGTAACCTAAGGGGTTAGATATTCTGAGGACTTTATAGTGCTTATTTGATGAATCACTGATTTTAATAGCATCTAATACTATATGCCTTAGGACAGCCTTAGTAGGACTGCTATGAATCTTCTCCCATAATGCACTCTGGTTAGTCATTTGGCCTCTGGGTGATTTTGAAACTAGGTCCCACTCAACACCTGTCCTGTACAGTGCCCTAAGTCCTATAGCATTCATGTGGCTATATATATTTATTTTATTTATATGAATCATCTTTTACCATTTACAAGAAAAACAAGTGTTTTCGGATTAGGCCTATAGGCTTCTTCTAAATATTTCAATGTGATGCAGCATTGTGAAGTTCCTTCTCTGTTATGTGGTTGTATGTGTCAAGCCTGAAGCAACGCTTAGTCTTAGTCCGTTTTTGTTCTGCATTGCCTCAAGAAATGACTGACTAGCTGAGTCACACCTTGTAACAAATTGGGTACAAGATCCTGAAACCACAATGCACCACAGACAGGGATTTACAGTCGTGTCAGAGAGCAGCAGCAGGTGGCTTACCTGTGAGATTCCCTAGTATCTTACATGTAGTCGTTGTGACATTAGCCTAAATGTTACAACCTCCACAGACATACAACCAAGCAAGGGTGCACCTTATAGCATGTCCTATCTCCACTACCCTAACTATATAAGGCTATGCTGCTAACCCACAGCTTTGGGACATACTGTACACTGGATTTCTGTGAAAACTGAGAGACTATATTAAATGGGGAAACTACAAGGAATATGCCAGGGGGATTTCGACTGGCGATGTTGAGGCTTGCATGGCATGCTATTTAATTCATGTTATGGATTTCTGAAGGGTATGAATCTCATGAGGTTGACAGAGGTGCATATGACTTACTAATGACCTCACCCAGTTTATTTACATTTTTACATTTTAGACATTTAGCAGATGCTCTTATCTGATGTGGAGAGTGGAATCCATTCCAGCAGATGTTAGGGAGAGAGTATTGGTGGAGCTTTCTTTCTTTCTTTCTTTCTTTCTTTCTTTCTTTCTTTCTTTCTTTCTTTCGCTCGCTCGCTCGCTCTCGCTTCCAGTAAAAAGAAGGTAACGTTGAATAAAATTATTTTTTTAATCAGCTATCACATAGCTGCTTTTATACAACTTTATACTTTATACAATAGTGATGCAAAATTGCATGAATATAATAACGTATGAATCATCTGCATTAACAATAAAGACATTAATAATTCCTAATAATATAATCTATAATTAAGTTAATTTATCATTTTCACTAGGCCTATTTATTAAGTGACGAACACTATGTAGAACCCTTCTTGACTTCCAAATAATCTGTTCTTAGTTCTTAGCATTGCAGTTGCCAAGGATTATGAAAAAATATCATATAAATTCAAACAGTGGAGAAATCATGTTTTTGCCCTGATTGTGGCACAGGCTTCAATCCAATGGGACATCTAAAGATACACATGAAGTCCCACACAGGGGACAATAGATATCAGTGCAGTCTGTGACATACTGTATGTTTGAAGTACACATGAGGACTCACAGGACAGAGACCATTTAGATGCAATGATTGCAGAAGGCTACACACACCACGTATACAAAAGTATGTGGACACCTTCAAATTGGTGGCTATTTCAGCCACAGCCGTTGCTGACAGGTGTATAAAATCAAGCCCACAGCCATGCAATCTCCGTAGACAAACACTGGCAGTAGAATGGCCTTACATAAGAGTTCAGTTACTTTCAACGTGGCACCGTCATAGGATGCCACCTTTCCAACAAGTCAGTTCGTCAAATATCTGCCCTGCTAGAGCTGCCCCAGTCAACTGTAAGTGCTGTTATTGTGAAGTGGAAACGTCTAGAGCAACAACGGCTCAGCCACAAAGTGGTAGGCCACACAAGTTCACAGAACGGGAGCGTCGAGTGCTGAAGCACCTACCGCGTAAAATTCATCTGTCCTCGGTTGCAATACTCACTACCAAGTTCCAAACCGCCTCTGGAAGCAACGTCAGCACAAGAACTGTTCGTCGGGAGCTTCATGAAATGGGTTTCCATGGCCAAGCAGCCACACACAAGCCTAAGATCACCATGCGCAATGCCAAGTGCCGGCCGGAGTGGTGTAAAACTCGCCGCCATTGGACGCGTTCTCTGGGGTGATTGAATCACGCTTCACCATCTGGCAGTCTGACGGACGAATATGGGTTTGGTGGATGCCAGGAGAACGCTACCTGCCCCAATGAATAGAGCCAACTGTAATGTTTGGTGGAGGAGGAAAAATGGTCTGGGGCTGTTTTTCATAGTTCGGGCTAGGCCCCTTAGTTCCAGTGAAGGGAAATCTTAACGCCACAGCATACAATGACATTCTAGATGATTCTGTGCTTCCAACATTGTGGCAACAGTTTGGGGAAGTCCCTTTCCTTTCATCATGACAATGCCCCTGTGCACAAAGCAAGGACCATGCAGAAATGTTTTGTCGAATTTGACTGGCCTGCACGGAGCCCTGACCTCAACCCCATCGAACACCTTTGGGATAAATTGGAACGCTGACTGCGAGCCAGGCCTAATCGCCCAACATCAGTGCCTGACCTCATTAATGCTCTTGAGGCTGAATGGAAGCAAGTCCCTGCAGCAATGTTCCAAAATGTATTGGAAAGCCTTCCCAGAACAGTGGAGGCTGTTATAGCAGCAAAGGGGGTATCAACTCCATATTAATGGCCATGATTTTGGAATGAGATGTTCGACAAGCAGGTGTCCACATACTTTTGGTCATGTAGTGTACATTTACTTTTGATACTTACGTATATTTAAAACCAAATACTTTTAGACTTTTACTCAAGTACTATTTTACTGGGTGACTTTCACTTTTACTTTAGTCATTTTCTAGTAAGGTATCTTTACTTTTACTCAAGTATGACAGTTTGGTACTTTTTATACCACTGGCAGTGGATTTCTGAGCAACAGGGGTCTCTGCTCATTAGTTATAAGATGACAAAAGAATAAAACAAATATTAAATAAAAATGGGGGTGAATACTTATCTAGTAAGTTAGATGTTCCATTAATTCCATGGCTATTATAATTTATTTTTCAGTTGCACTAACCATAATGTAAAAATGCCTATGTAATTATATTATTAAGCTACTGTTTTACATTTCAATTTTTTATTTATGTTATCTATTTATTTATTTTACCCTGGAAGTTATCGGCTAATAGGATATATAAGTTATCCAGTATGACCTTATGTACCGAATGCATTACGATGTTACAGGTGTCAAACTTATGGGCATGTAGCAGCAATGTGTAGGAGGGAGGTTCCAAGGTGTGAGAAGTGTGCAGAAGGGCATGAGACAAAGGAATGTGTAGCATTGGGGAAAGTAGCGGTATGTGCTTATTGTAGGGGTGCCCATGGGGCTGGGGATCAGAAATGTCCGTGCGAGAGAGGCAGGTTGAGGTTTCCAGGGTAAGAGTAGTGCAGAAGTTGTCATATGCTGAGGCAGTGAAGAAAGTAGAGGAAAATGGGTCAAGGGGGAGGAGTGGTGAGAGAAGTAGTTATGTACCAGTACAGCGGGATAGGCCAAGAAGTGATATACAGTGGGGAGAACAAGTATTTGAAACACTGCCGATTTTGCATGTTTTCCTACTTACAAAGCATGTAGAGGTCTGTAATTTTTATCATATGTACACTTCAACTGTGAGAGACGGAATCTAAAACAAAAATCCAGAAAATCACATTGTATGATTTTTAAGTAATTAATTTGCATTTTATTGCATGACATAAGTATTTGATCACCTACCAACCAGTAAGAATTCCGGCTCTCACAGACCTGTTAGTTTTTCTTTAAGAAGCCCTCCTGTTCTCCACTCATTACCTGTATTAACTGCACCTGTTTGAACTCGTTACCTGTAAAAAAGACACCTGTCCACACACTCAATCAAACAGACTCCAACCTCTCCACAATGGCCAAGACCAGAGAGCTGTGTAAGGACATCAGGGATAAAATTGTAGACCTGCACAAGGCTGGGATGGGCTACAGGACAATAGGCAAGCAGCTTGGTGAGAAGGCAACAACTGTTGGCGCAATTATTAGAAAATGGAAGAAGTTCAAGATGACGGTCAATCACCCTCGGTCTGGGGCATGATCATGAGGAAGGTGAGGGATCAGCCCAGAACTACACGGCAGGACCTGGTCAATGACCTGAAGAGAGCTGGGACCACAGTCTCAAAGAAAACCATTAGTAACACACTACGCCGTCATGGATTAAAATCCTGCAGCGCACGCAAGGTCCCCATGTCCAGGCCCGTCTGAAGTTTGCCAATGACCATCTGGATGATCCAGAGGAGGAATGGGAGAAGGTCATGTGGTCTGATGAGACAAAAATAGAGCTTTTTGGTCTAAACTCCATTCGCCGTGTTTGGAGGAAGAAGAAGGATGAGTACAACCCCAAGAACACCATCCCAACCGTGAAGCATGGAGGTGGAAACATAATTATTTGGGGATGCTTTTCTGCAAAGGGGACAGGACGACTGCACCGTATTGAGGGGAGGATGGATGGGGCTATGTATCGCGAGATCTTGGCCAACAACCTCCTTCCCTCAGTAAGAGCATTGAAGATGGGTCGTGGCTGGGTCTTCCAGCATGACAACGACCCGAAACACACAGCCAGGGCAACTAAGGAGTGGCTCTGTAAGAAGCATCTCAAGGTCCTGGAGTGGCCTAGCCAGTCTCCAGACCTGAACCCAATAGAAAATCTTTGGAGGGAGCTGAAAGTCCGTATTGCCCAGAGACAGCCCCGAAACCTGAAGGATCTGGAGAAGGTCTGTATGGAGGAGTGGGCCAAAATCCCTGCTGCGGTGTGTGCAAACCTGGTCAAGACCTACAGGAAACGTATGATCTCTGTAATTGCAAACAAAGGTTTCTGTACCAAATATTAAGTTCTGCTTTTCTGATGTATCAAATACTTATGTCATGCAATAAAATGCAAATTAATTACTTAAAAATCATACAATGTGATTTTCTGGATTTTTGTTTTAGATTCCGTCTCTCACAGTTGAAGTGTACCTAGATAAAAATTACAGACCTCTACATGCTTTGTAAGTAGGAAAACCTGCAAAATCGGCAGTGTATCAAATACTTGTTCTTCCCACTGTATGCTTCAGTAAGATTGGATTTTTAGCATTTATAGCAATGGTTATTAATTGTACTGCAGGGATGGAACATAAGTCGAAGAAAATTGAGGTTGTGGTGGCAGCTGCAGAGAGGTATTTGGGTGTGTGAGACTTTACATCAGAAGAGTTACATGGTGTGATAAGTGGTGATGTCCCATCCTTTCAGGTTGAGGGCATGAGGTAGGAATAAATAGATTTAAATAGCGGAGTAGGGTGGTGTAAATGTTATTTTATCATTTTTTTTGTTGAATTTGTGAGTGTAGTGTTAGATGGTAGTGTATTTCTTAATTGTATTTTATTTTTCAAGCAAAATCTAAGGAAGTTGTACTCCAGTCTAGTAGGTGGCGTAATGCAACATATTGGATCCCAACCGCCGTTAAACCTCATCAAAGAAGAAGAAGAAGTTATTGGCTAACTAGTTTTTCTTCCGGATTAGTCCAACATGGTCGCGTCCTTATGATTTACGATATATGTACAGTCAAGCTGCAAAAAACTTGAAAACATGCAAATCAAAGAAATAGTAAAGTGGAATGTACGGGTGTCCATGCTGTACGCTTTCGGTATATGGACATTGCTCGGCACATACGGATATTATCAGTACATGGGGCGCAATGAAGAAAAGCCAGGTAGGCTACTCGCTTCACAGCCGCTCAGCTAGCTAACGTTGGCTAACTAGCTAGCTAGCGGTCACAGCTTGTCTAGCTATCTATCTAAATACCAATACCATAGCTACAGATCACATAGCTACAGATCACATTATATTATGGACTGTTATTGAACAAAGTTGCTAATGATTTCTAATGAAAGTGTTTCCAAAGATTGACTATTACATTTCCTCGACCTTGCAATTGTTGATAAGCTCAAGTTAGACTTTGTCAGAAATGTATCAGCTTTCAGCACAGATTTACCTTCATTGAATGACAAAATTGCATGTTTAGTAAATTCTGTATGTTTCTTCGTCTTGTCTTCCGGCAGTCAAAGTAGAGAAGGAGGAAGAACCTCCAAATCCTAGAGAAGTGACTATCCAGAGTGCCCACATGAAAACCACCATCATATACAAAGAAAACTTTGTTCCTTATTCTACAAGGATCTACAATTTTGTCAGCTCGCTCAGTGGGGACTCGGCATCGGCAGACAGCCAAGACAATACAAAGTAATGGTGAAAATGTACATGGACAGATGCCATTGCCTGCCTAGGCCATCATGCCTAGGCTACCACATTTGAGATGTGTGTAGCTAAATACTTAGTGTTAATTCCTATCTTGTAAATTGTACTTTGATTATATCTCTGTGTGTAAAATACACTGATTGAAATTATTTGTTACTTGTACAATTAATTTAAATACCACAGTATCCCTCTGTTCGAGAACCACTCTGCAAGCCTTGAAACCCTCTCTACCTACACTGCATACATTCTCAATGCGATGTGGCAGTGATAACCTGTCCTGTGCATTGCTGCTGTATTACATTAAATCCAAATTTAGCAAACATCTGAAATAGGAGCATAACCTTTATACCACTAGCAGAGTGTCTGACAAGCTGGCCTATATCATGCATGATTTTCAGGACTTCAAGATAAATCAATACTTCTGTCAAATACACTTGATTTGTAAATTAAGTGCAACTGCTTCTTAAATGTTTGCTATCGTCTGTGATCACAGTAATGTTATATCCATTTATCTGAGGATGTCCTCTACACATTAGCCTATTATGATTTGTGGATTGTGTCTGCATGATTACATTGGGGGAGTACCAGTACCACTCAGCACTTTTTAATTGGAGACAACTGTTAGCAGTAAAATATATTACTGTTGAAAATGTTCATGATTTGAAGAGGGAATTCAACAACTTTTGGAGGGTAGTGAAAGTTGATAAAAACGGCTCTTTATTGAGACAAAAGCAGTATGGATAAAATCAACGTGTCTCTGCCTTTAGCTCAGTCAGCTCTTCTCTGTCCATTTCTTAATGCTTGCTTGGATTGGTTTTACAGAGGGTAAAATGATGGCGGCTTTAGAAAAATAAATAGAAATGCATTTTCAAAATGGCCTCTTACGGGTTCAGTGACCAATCACAATCTGGATACAAAACGTTGGTTCTCATGTGATTGGTCCCATCCCTAAACCATTTAGAAATATATAAAAGCCTTAATCAATTTTCCATCTGACTGTAAAACTAACCTGAGCATGAAACAATGGCTACTCTATGCCGCTACACAAATGCAATGATAGATCTATGCAATGCTTTATTATTAAGGTTAAATGTTTTTTCACCCCATGCATTCCGGTGTTACTGATGGTTTCTCTGAACTGATGGCTTCCACCGTTGTGGCTAAATGGAGTACAGCGCCATCTAGTTGTCGCGTCGGGGACAACTGTAGCATTTTAGCTAACCATAACCTAATTCTCCTTACCCGCTGCGTTAGTTCTCCTAACCTGCTGCGTTAGTTCTCCTAACCTGCTGCGTTAGTTCTCCTTACCTGCTGCGTTAGTTCTCCTTACCTGCTGCGTTAGTTCTCCTAACATGCAGTGTTAGTTCTCCTTACCTGCTGCGTTAGTTCTCCTAACCTGCTGCGTTAGTTCTCCTAACCTGCTGCGTTAGTTCTCCTTACCTGCTGCGTTAGTTCTCCTAACCTGCTGCGTTAGTTCTCCTTACCTGCTGCGTTAGTTCTCCTAACCTGCTGCGTTAGTTCTCCTAACCTGCTACGTAAAGTCACTGCTGTCCGTAGCTGAACTCCATCTAGCCACAACCATAGAAGCCATCAGTTCCAGAGAAGCCATCAGTATCACCACACCGGTACCTCAGAGCCTGATTTTTTGCAGGTAAATTCATTAACACTTCCATTGTTTAACACCTCCCTAATTTGAAATGCAAACATCCCCCATGATTTAACAACACCTCACCCTTTTAATTTTCCAGTTACTCACTGATATGTATAAAAGGGGTATACTGACTGCAAGAAAGTGGTAAATAAGAGGCTGTTTGAAAGGGAGTCATATAAACATTGCCATATATATATATATATTTTTTTTTTTTACAGGTAATATACCAAGTTTTCTGTCTGAAATGGGTATTACATTGCCCTCCAAGAGTTGCTGAATTTCCTCTTCATTTTGCTCCACAATTCATGCACACTGGTGTGGAGAGCGAGGTAGTAGCAGTGCTCCCTTCCCTTTGAAAATTTTTATAATGACAGTACAGTAGGTGTGCAAAACCCAAATTTCACCCCAGGAATCAGTACAAAAGGTCTTTGTAGCACTTTCATCCTCTGTCTGATATGGTCCCATGTAGCTCAGTTGGTAGAGCATGGCGCTTGCAACGCCAGTGGTGTGGGTTCGATTCCCACGGGGGACCAGTATGAGAAAAAAAATTACGCACTCACTAACTGTAAGTCGCTCTGGATAAGAGCGTCTGCTAAATTACTTAAATGTAAAATGTAAGAAAATGTATCTACTGCCACCTGCTGCCGCTAGATGCCTCTGACAACGCAGCAAGGTTTCATGGGAAAAGTGCACCACTTCAGTCTGATTCATTCTAAGAAGCGAGCTAATCAAAACAATGAAGGCAATCATTCAAAGAGTGACAACAGCGAGCGTGTCAGGTGAGTAACGCTATCTACTTATTATTATTATTTTCTATATCGCTCATAGTGTCAATGAATGGTAATTCTTCACCGGTAGGCATGTTGCAGGCAGCACAGAGGATTGCTAACGTTAGCTAGCTTGGTAGCCGCACGGCTATCCAATCATTTATTTATAAAACCCTTTTTCAGTGGTGTAAAGTACTTCAGTAAAAACACTTTAAAGTACTACTTAAGTCGTTTTTGAGGTATCTGTACTTTACTATTTTTATTTTTTGCCAACTTTTACTTTCATTTCACAGCATTCCTAAAGAAAATAATGTACTTTTTACTCCATACATTTTCCCTGACACCCAAAAGTACTCGTTACATTTTGACAGGAAAATGGTCCAATTCACACACTTATCAAGAGAACATTACTCTACTCTACTCTACTCTACTCTACTCTACTCTACTCTACTGCCTCTGACTCACTACGGTAAACACAAATGCTTCGTTAGTAAATTATGTCTGAGTGCCCCTGGCTATCCGTAAATATAATAAAACAAGAAAATTGTTCCACAGGTTGACTTAATATAAGGAATTTGGAGTGATTTATACTTTTACTTTTGATACTTAAGTATATTTGAGAAATTCCATTTACTTTTGGTACTTAAGTATATTTCAAACCAAATACTTATAGACTTTTACTCAAGTAGTATTTTACTGGGAGACTTTCACTTTCTATTGTCATTTTCTATAAAGGTACAGTATCTTTACTTTTACTCAAGTATGACAATTGAGTACTATTTCCACCACTGCCGATTTTACATCCGGTGATGTCACAAATTGCTTATACAGAAATTCAGCCTAAAAACCCAAAGAACAAGCAATGTAGATGTAGAAGCACGGTGGCTAGGAAAAACTCTCTAGAAAGGCAGGAACCTTGGAAGAAACCTAGAGTGGAACCAGGCTCTGGGGGGTGGCCAGTCCTTTTCTGATTGTGCCGGGTGGAGATTATAACAGTACATGGCCATTAAGACTGGATTGTTCTTCAAGATGTTCAAACTTTCATAGATGACGAGCAGGGTCAAATAATAATCACAGTGGTTATAGAGGGTGCCACAGGTCAGCACCTCAGGAGTAAATGTAATTCCCACTTTTTTGTTGAATCTCCCAGATACTGTACTGTAACAGCCTACCACTACTTGCAAGACTGTCAGTGTGTGCTAGATTAACCACACTTTTTGAGGAGGATGTGTCTGCCACTGAATATGAAAAGGACTACATTATTTTATTGATTTGATAATTCTGTCCTGTGTTGTTACAGTGGGAGAGCTGCAGATCAGCTCAATAGGCAGAGGACTGTGTGTGTTGCTGGGTATATCCATGGAGGACACACAGAAGGATGTTGACTACATGTGAGTGTGGGTTCATTCAGTCACAAAACATTGTCTGTGCACTACAGTATTGTAGGCCTTCGCCTACATAGGCAGGGCATATGGGCCAGGTCAGGTTCATATCTGTAATAGGAATTTGTAAGAAACAGTAGCATTCACTTAGAGGTATTCTTTTGTATTTAGCCCAATAAGTTTGTATTTAGCCCAATAAGATTCTATTAAATTAGTTCTATATTTCTACAAATTCTATGCCCCAAAATGCATCTCTCTGCTTCTCAGGGTTCGTAAGATCCTCAACCTGCGTCTGTTTGAGGATGAGAACGGCCGGGCGTGGAGCAAAAGCGTCATTGACAGGGAATATGAAGTCCTATGTGTCAGTCAGTTCACTCTACAGTGCATACTTAAGGGTAACAAGCCTGATTTCCATGCTGCCATGCCTGCAGAGCTGGCCCAGCCCTTCTATAATAACATCCTGGAACACTTGAGGAGCACCTACAAGCCTGAGATGATCAAAGGTGGGTGAACACACAGAACTAAATAGAAAACAATATTACTATGGGTGAACATCACTGACTGACACTGCAGGCATAAAGTCTGCTACATAGGTACTAGGCCTATATCAGCTGCTATAACTATATCACAAGCTACTATACAAGCCTGAGATGATCAAAGGTGGGTCGGTATCACTGGCTAATACACGGCAGGCAGCCTAGAGGTTAGAGCATTGGTACAGTAACCGAAAGGTTCCTTGTTCGATTCCCCGAGCCGGCAAGGTGTAAAACTCTGCCGTTCTGCCCTTGAGCAAGGCAGTTAACCGCGACAACAACTGCTCCTCGGGTGCCGATGATGTCGATTAAGGCAGCCCCCCGCACCTCTCTGATTCAGTGGGGTTGGGTTAAATGCGGAAGACACATTTCAGTTGAATGCATTCAGTTGTACAACTGTCTGGGTATCAGTGTTCCCTCTAAGCTGCATGCAGCTCCCATCAGACTGCCGAGCAGAAGAAATATCCGCCCGGCCAGAGAAGCATGAGTTTAAACTTCACTCACCGTTCTTGAGTTTTCCCCTTTAGTTAACACTATCAACATTTCGCTCTACTGTGGGAATTGTGACCGAATCAACGCAATGTTAACCAATTTCAATGTAACATACCGACATAAAACAAACTATGCAAGACTTGGTATACAAAACTAACTATGCAAGATATTTTCTTGTAGGCAGAGCGCATTGGAGTAGGATTCTGTTGCATTGACAGGCAAGACTCAGGCCCATACTCTACACAGACCGGTGCGCCATAACCAATCAGAGCTGCAGTAGGCCTATATGCAAATATACATTGCCATATATGGATCTGTGTCGTTCAGTTTGAACTGGTCCGTATTAAGGCTACAGTATGAGCTGTCGCGAGTAGATGCGCTAGGGGGGGGTCCTAATGTTTGTTATACTCAGTGTATATTACAATATTACTATATCTATCTACAGGCCTGGGCTGATAAAGAGTTGGGCTGGGTGAGCATCCCTGGCTAACACTACAAGATGAGCCATATATAGAGTTTTAAAAATAGACTACTATTGAACAGAATTTCACATCCAGTGGCCCGAAAGTGTTGAGGACACGTTGCTGTGTAGGCAGTTTGTGGGCACAGAGAAATGGACTCTCATAAGACACTAGATAGGAAAAGCCTAAATGAAGATATCAATTTGATAGCTAATAGGCACAATTATCTTGGGTATTTAATAGATGGTAAAAGCGTCAGCATTCTTCAAAGTGTGTGGTTTTAATATTTAATAGCATTGGGTCAATGTTTTGCTCGATCAGGGTTATGATGGATTGCAAAAGGTCATTTGTTCAAGCAAAGATGTGAAGCTACACTGAACAAAAATATAAACGCAACATTTCGAAGATTTTACTTAGTTACAGTTCATATAAGGAAATCAGTCAATTGAAATAAATTCATTAGGCCCTAATCTATGGATATCACATGACTGGGCAGGGGCGCAGCCATGGGTGGGCCTGTGAGGGCATAGGCCCACCCACTGGGGAGCCAGGCCCATCCACTGGGGAGCCAGGCCAAGGCAATCCGAATGAGTTTTTTCCCACAAAAGGGTGTTATTACAGACAGAAATACTCCTCAGAAATGTGTGCCCAAAATATGAGAGAAATCAGCTTTTTGTGCGTAAGGAACATTTCTGGGATTTCTTTTTTTAGCTCATGAAACATCAAATAAAATCAAAATGTATTTGTCACATGCGCCGAATACAACAGGTTTTCACCTTCACCTTACAGTGAAATGCTTACTTACAAGCCTTTAACCAACAATGCAGTTTTAAGAAAGAATACCCAAAAAAAGATATATAAAAAAATAAAAGTAACAAATAATTAAAGAGCAGCAGTAAAATAACAATAGCGAGGCTATATACGAGGGGTACCGGTACCGAGTCAAAGTGCGGGGGCACCGGTTAGTCGAGGATGGGACCAACACTTTCCATGTTGCGTTTATATTTTTGTTCAGTGTAATTGATAGCAAAAGGTCAATATCACAAACACCTGGAGAACTCTAGTGAATAGAAGGGTTGCTGTTCATAGCTTGGGGAATTGAGACACTAGTTTAAGGATTGACCAGGGTTAGGGTAGATAAGCCAATGCATTCCTATGGGAAATAGCCCAGACTACAGGGTCACATGCAGTAGCCTATATCCTTAAGGTCACTCCTTACCTGAAAGGCTCGGAATCAGTTTAATCGCCTGCTTTCCGGTAGAAACAGAGGTTACATACATCAGTCTATAAGGTCATAGTTCACAGTGTAAAGGTTATGGTGGTTCCACACATCTAATTTACGTAGGGGGTGGTTTTGTCAGGCCATGTTTGGTGGTGAATTGGGTCTATAAAGTCGTTGGTCACAGCATATAGATAAACAGTGTTCTATTTAATTCTATGGGTCACAGTGCAAGGATTATGGTGGTTCCACATTGGGGTGGTTTTCTTTTATCAGGTTGTAGTTGGTGATGGTGTTTGGTGTTGAATTGGGTCAAGCCACCAGGGAGAAGGTGTAGTGGAGAAACTCTGTGTCCCTGCTTGTAGTGGGACACAAGCTCTCTAATTAATCTTCTCATTGCCAAGGTCCAATCCCCTGAGTGGGAGAAACAAGATGATTCGGCACTTTTTAGAACACAACACCCAGCCACTGGTTTCGTGGGCAGATGGTGTAATAAATCTAAGCATACCTGGGCGAAAGGGGAACATTTAAGTATAAACTTCCTGTCTTATTGTGTCTTAACACCCTCCACTCCCATATCCCTGTTGTACTGAAATGCCACCTGCTTATACAGTGGGGAAAAAAAGTATTTAGTCAGCCACCAATTGTGCAAGTTCTCCCACTTAAAAAGATGAGAGAGGCCTGTAATTTTCATCATAGGTACACGTCAACTATGACAGACAAAATGAGAAAAAAAAATCCAGAAAATCACATTGTAGGATTTTTAATGAATTTATTTGCAAATTATGGTGGAAAATAAGTATTTGGTCAATAACAAAAGTTTCTCAATACTTTGTTATATACCCTTTGTTGGCAATGACACAGGTCAAACGTTTTCTGTAAGTCTTCACAAGGTTTCACACACTGTTGCTGGTATTTTGGCCCATTCCTCCATGCAGATCTCCTCTAGAGCAGTGATGTTTTGGGGCTCTCGCTGGGCAACACGGACTTTCAACTCCCTCCAAAGATTTTCTATGGGGTTGAGATCTGGAGACTGGCTAGGCCACTCCAAGACCTTGAAATGCTTCTTACGAAGCCACTCCTTCGTTTCCCGGGCGGTGTGTTTGGGATCATTGTCATGCTGAAAGACCCAGCCACGTTTCATCTTCAATGCCCTTTCTGATGGAAGGAGGTTTTCACTCAAAATCTCACGATACATGGCCCCATTCATTCTTTCCTTTACACGGATCAGTCGTCCTGGTCCCTTTGCAGAAAAACAGCCCCAAAGCATGATGTTTCCACCCCCATGCTTCACAGTAGGTATGGTGTTCTTTGGATGCAACTCAGCATTCTTTGTCCTCCAAACACGACGAGTTGAGATTTTACCAAAAAGTTATATTTTGGTTTCATCTGACCATATGACATTCTCCCAATCCTCTTCTGGATCATCCAAATGCACTCTAGCAAACTTCAGACGGGCCTGGACATGTACTGGCTTAAGCAGGGGGACACGTCTGGGTCTGCAGGATTTGAGTCCCTGGCGGCGTAGTGTGTTACTGATGGTAGGCTTTGTTACTTTGGTCCCAGCTCTCTGCAGGTCATTCACTAGGTCCCCCCGTGTGGTTCTGGGATTTTAGCTCACCGTTCTTGTGATCATTTTGACCCCACGGGGTGAGATCTTGCGTGGAGCCCCAGATCGAGGGAGATTATCAGTGGTCTTGTATGTCTTCCATTTCCTAATAATTGCTCCCACAGTTGATTTCTTCAAACCAAGCTGCTTACCTATTGCAGATTCAGTCTTCCCAGCCTGGTGCAGGTCTACAATTTTGTTTCTGGTGTCCTTTGACATCTCTTTGGTCTTGGCCATAGTGGAGTTTGGAGTGTGACTGTTTGAGGTTGTGGACAGGTGTCTTTTATACTGATAACAAGTTCAAACAGATGCCATTAATACAGGTAACGAGTGGAGGACAGAGGAGCCTCTTAAAGAAGAAGTTACAGGTCTGTGAGAGCCAGAAATCTTGCTTGTTTGTAGGTGACCAAATACTTATTTTCCACTATAATTAGCAAATAAATTCATTAAAAATCCTACAATGTGATTTTCTGGAGAAAAAAAATCTCAATTTGTCTGTCATAGTTGACGTGTACCTATGATGAAAATTACAGGCCTCTCTCATCTTTTTAAGTGGGAGAACTTGCACAATTGGTGGATGACTAAATACTTTTTCCCCCCACTGTAAATCATTGATATAGATTAATATGCACAATAAGCAAACTGCAGTGGCCATTACTGGATGGAAACGTTAAGCGTTGTCATTTATATTGGCCTATAGAGGAAGGGGGGGGGAAACAGGAGGATGTATTAAGGTTAACCTTTACATTCTCCTTTTGTCTTGTGTTTTTAGACGGGCAGTTTGGGGCCAAAATGCAGGTTCACATCCAGAATGACGGACCAGTCACCATCGAGCTGGTGTCTCCTTCTGCTCCCATGGACCCCAAACAGGTACAGTTGATGTTGTTGATGCTGTTGATTTCTGCAAGAAGAAGTTGGCCCATGGTGTATGATGGTGTCATATTGCGGAGTCTCCCTTTAGTAGGCTATGTATATTGCTAGACTATATTTGTTTGGAGTGGTTCAGAAGTTCTCTCAGCACTCACTGTCTATCCTGCTATCCTCCAGCAGGTGGTGATGCAGGTCTAACTTCTCCTGGTAGTAACAGATGGAGAACAGATCCTGATCAACATGCAAACCTGCACTATTGCTTTTCTTAGTGCAGTGTTAGTCAATCTCTGGTCCATAGACCGGCACCGCTCCATGGAATGTGGCTTACTGGTTCCTGAGATAGCTGTCGGACATTTAGTTGGTCAGTTTTCTGTTGTAATATTTGTACCTGGCTCCAAGGAGGAGAACCATAGATTTCCCAGTCCCTGGTACAAAAAACGATCCTGATACTGTAGATGTGTACTGATTTATCCCATGAATCTGTCCTGCTCTGTCCCAGCACCCCTCTGGCCTAGCTGAAAGACCACTGATTGGCCAAAACACACTCTGAAAGGTTTGAGTTGTCATGTGTCAGAAGTGTGTGTGTGTGGGCGACATAACATATGATTGGCAGGTCAGGGCAAGGGGGAGGGGGCGAGTCGCCACCACATGGGTGCCCCCACTCTCCCCACAGGGATCGGTTGACTCCTGAGTGACTGTGCACTCTGTTACCATGACGACAGCCTCCGCAGGGGAGACTCGGGCCATGTTGGCTAAGAAATATATTTTAATGTGGAATAATGATTTATGAGATCTGATGTATAGCCTAAGAGTGACAAGTTCACCCACAATGTTATATTAATAATGGATGTCCTCTCTTAGGGCCAGTTTCCTGGCTCAATCTAAATTCACCATTGAACATGCTTTCAGGACTAGGCTTAATCCTGATCCATGAAACCAACCTTTGTGTATTACTGTGCATCTGTTTTTGAATGGTAAACTATGTGAAAGGTCATTTAACTTTATTTTAGGCAATCGATCCATCCTTAAACATGACAAATGGATAACCATTGGGTAACACTGCTGATTCCACAGTATCTCCCAGTCCTGTTGTGTAACACAGTAGGATTTGAAGGACCTAAAGCCTAGATTAATGTGTTACACCACCACATCTACTTTAAGACATCGCTCTACCATCCAAACAGCAGAAAGTAGTCTGGACCACTGCAAATAGCAGCAGCCATGTAGGGACATCCCTCCCTGCTTCTCCTAAACTGTCCGCTTCACATTGTATTTTATTCAGTGAGTCATTTGAAATTGTAGTGTTTTAGTTATTTAAGCATTTTTGAAGACCTCCTGAATGTGATTCCAGTCACTTCCGTGTGTGTGTGTATGAGCGTGTGTGCATGCGTGGTCTTTGTGTCTGTGTGTGTGTAAACTTGGCTGACTGCTCGATCCAATGGATGTAAGCGGCAGTCCTCAGAATTTTAATCTTGTCTGTTTTGGATGTTTGGGATGTTGTTGTGCAGTTAGAGGGGAGTATGCCAAGACTGAGAGGATCACGGGTCAACTGGGGGAGCAGCTTAAACACATACACACACACTCTCCCTTTCCATGAATCAGAAGCTTTATCCTATACTAGGAGAGGGACAGCAGAGCCTAGAAAACAATAGCATTAAATCAAGTTATCCTGTTTCCATTGTTCAGTGAAAGTAATTTTGACTACGAAACAGTGGTCTTAATCACTGAAATGTCATGTGATCGTTTTTGTAATCATTTTTATTGGGGTTTTTCAAAGCAACACGACACCCTGGGTAGGATGGTATCATTGAGAGGTGTAATGAGAAAAATTTGCTAGCTAGCTAACCGTGATGGAGTTGGTACGGGGATAACTAGATACATAGTGGTTTTGGAGTCTTATTCCCCTTAAATAATGAAGGGATGTTGTGGGATGTTGTTTGTGGGATGTTGTGGCTTTAGCATGACATTTAAGTCATAAATATTTCCTGTGGTGCTCATGAAAGTTTTAGCATGTATGTTTACAGCCCTTTTCAGGGGTAGTTGTGTACCTTTAGTGTAGAGTTGTTGTTTAATGTTCACTGAGCAGAACAGAGATGGCTGCTACAGTAGTTTCCTCAGAGAGGAGTTCAGTAGATTAGCCTTGCAGCTAACCATAGATGGTGAGTGAATGGGAAGATGAATCAGCTCTTTCTGAGTGTGACCGCTTTATATTGTCAAGACAGTTATTGCTTCATGGAAATGATCATGGCTTCTGAAAATAGCAGCACGGTGGAAAAAAAGCTCTGATGTTTATTTCTCTTTCTTGTTCTGCCCTTGTCTTTTCTTTTTCATCCTCTCTTCTGTGAACATTTGTTTTTATGTAGGCAATTATTTTATACAGTTATACATAGCTAGGTCCCTGGGTTTTTCATGGACTTGTGACTTGACCAGTAAAAACAGGTCACGTGACCATGAAAAACTCAGGTCCCAACTAACGCATTAGATCAATCAAAGTTTTGTCCTTCTCTTTTCAACACTTTATTTCTGTATTTCTTCTCAGCTTGCTAAGCAGGAGAAACAGCAGCAGCGGAAAGAGAAGACGCGCTCTAAAGGACCCTTGGAGTCAGGCAGGGAGAGGGCCGCCCCGCACCCCAGAGAACAGGACCCTAACGCCAGCAGTGGAGCAGACGGAGACGTGTCGTCAGAGAGGGAGACCTAGGGCAGCACGGTGAGCCTGGAGAGAGACACGCACACACACACACACCCAACCTGCTGTACAGTTAGTGCTATAGTACTAATAAAAAAACTGTACAAATAAATAACCAATAAAGTTGTCCTCTGTTTTGGAGGGGTGAGGGCGGGTTAAAGTAGTGGTACAGTGAGGGAAAAAAGTATTTGATCCCCTGCTGATTTTGTATGTTTGCCCACTGACAAAGAAATTATCAGTCTATAATTTTAATGGTAGGTTTATTTGAACAGTGAGAGACAGAATAACAACAACAAAAATCCAGAAAAACGCATGTCAAAAATTTTATAAATTGATTTGCATCTTAATGAGGGAAATAAGTATTGAGGGTAAAAACGTACAAAATCAGCAGGGGATCAAATACTTTTTTCCCTCACTGTATCTAGTGCTGGTACAAAACACTTTACGTCGCTGGTCCTTTATTCAAGCCTCTGGAGGTCCTCTATGTATTGCACATACATGGATGAAATGGAACCACTTCAATCCACATTGGTGAATGTTGTACTACACCTGGTCGTGAATGGCTCCATGTTATTGTTGCCATTGTAGTGAAATCCAAAAGGAGGCTGTTTCTTATACAATTGTTCAGATCCCCAGATTAGAGGGCTTTGCTCTTATTCATTACATTTTTTACATTTTTAGTCATTTAGCAGACGCTCTTATCCTGAGCGACTTACAGTCAGTAAATGCATACATGATTATTATTATTAATTTTTTTATCATACTGGCCCCCCGTGGTAATCGAACCTACAGCCCTGGCGTTGCAAACACCATGCACTACCAACTGAGCTACATCCCTGCCGGCCATTCCCTCCCCTACCCTGGACAACGCTGGGCCAATTGTGCACCGCCCCATTCATCCCCAGCGTTTGTTTGTTTACTCGTTTAAAAACCGAGAAGTGAAGTCACTGACTTAGTCAGTCAGCCTCTGCTTGCCCGAGCCTGTGTTGTGGTGTATTCGCGACCCCGCCTTACCCCGTGTTGGGGTCAAAGTGCAGTGACCTGTGGTGTAGTTGGTGTGGCATCGGAGCGAACACACCACCACACGACGTCACTACTGGGTGACGCATTCTCTCTTTCATAACCATGCACATACATACACAGATACATGCACACTCACACTTACATCATGCGTACGCAAACACATTATACACACACGGTACATACAATATATGTAATTTACACACACACCCCATGTCCCTCATGGCTCTTCGTACTCTGCCTCCGGCGGTATCCCAGACTCCCCGGTGGTGAGGACACTGTATTCCCCTCACTTTGAGAGAGAGAGAGGGAGAGAGACTAAAGAAATATGCCGCAAGACATCCGCAAGGCCTCCCCGAGATGGTTACATAAGGGCACTTTGTCTGACAGAGTGCGAAAGCCCAGAGGGGGACAGAGAGGGGTAAAGTGAGGTAGAGTGTGACAGATTGAGAGTTGTTGTTTTCACTTTCGGGGGGGAAACGCAAAGGCAGCAGTTCTCTGTGTGTGTGTGTGTGATAAGCGAGCTCAGACTTGAACTTGAAGGTAGAGAAATGCTCTCTCTCATCCTCATCTCTTACTCTCCTTTCCTCTCCTCTCTCTCGCTTCCTCAGTTCAGTCACTTTATTTTTAAAGGGGATATTTGTCTCCCTGAGGTTTGCTTACTATGACTTAAACATGAGCAGTGTGCACCACTGTGTGTCTCAGAATGATTAGAGTCATTTTGTGACAAGTTTCCGCCCTATCTTCCCTCACTTCCTTCCTGCCTACAATGTTCTATTTAGATGAAACGTTCTTGTGGTACTGTTACTGCAAGAATCGCCCTGCTCTCACCACTACAACTACTGCTCTTTACACTACCACCACTCCTACTAATGCTACAATGTCCAATGCTACTATGTCCAATACAACAACAGACTAGCTGCTTCAGTAGTTTCCTCAGAGAGGAATTCAGTAGATTAGCCTTGCAGCTAACCGTAGATGGTGAGTGAATGGGAAGATGAATCAGCTCTTTCTGAGTGTGACCGCTTTATATTGTCAAGACAGTTATTGCTTCATGAAAATGATCATGGCTTCACGGTGAAAAAAAGCTCTGATGTTTATTTCTCTTTCTTGTTCGGCCCTTGTCTTTTCTTTTTCATCCTCTCTTCTGAGGACATTTGTTCTGGATAATGGCACCTGCTAATTGATGTTCCATATATGAATATACTGATAATGATGTGTGTTGTATCTTATAGATTTACTATATTGATGATGGGAGGAGCCCAGTCTGCCAAAATGGACTTAATCTACAGAGACTGTGAGACGTGACTCTGGACTGTCCTCCTGTAAGAACTTATTGGCCTCTTCCTCTCTATCTTTCTCTACAACAGTGGCACTCTCTGCCTTGTACCCTCTCTGCCACTGTCTTCCTCTACTCAAAGACATGGAACCTTCCACCCAAAATGCGATGGCACCTATGGCAGAGAGGGAAAGTGGCATCACAAGATGGAGATGGAGGAGATTCCCTCACCTTACTTTTGGAGTTCTTGTCTTAATTTGATATTTATGAATGTTATGAACATTATATGCTATGCTGTTGTTTAGTGGATTCGAATGGAAATGTTGTCATTTTATAAAAGAAAACATGGTGTGTGGACCTATGCTGTGTTTCTTGTCTGTGTGTGAGTGTGTACATGCTCTTAGGGAGGAACACACCTACCTTCCAATTGAACCCAAATACCTTCAAAACTCCAGTATTTAGTTGACAGAACATCTATTCCTGGCCTGCAGGAACTGCTGCGCCCTCGCAGCGTGATGTTGTGCTGGGATGAGATTTCTCTCCCATGTTTTTCTGGTTGAGAACAGAACAGGAGGAAACTGAGAAACAACGTCAGGCTCTGGAGATATCATATGAGGGGGAAGACAAGACATGACCCAAATATGTCTGGCTCTACTGCTGTTTTAGGAGGCTCTACGCTCCACCACCATAGTATGTGTGTGTGATCCCAAAAAGGGTAGACAGCCCCCGACTATGTTTCATCACAACAGGGGAAGTGACTGCTGGATTATGGATGTAGACACCAATCAAGACAGTACAGCAGAAGTGATGAAAGCTATTTGGATTTTAATGGTGCATAGTTGAGACTGTGTGTGTGTGTTTCCAAGTGTGTATTGGGGTCCCTACTTGCCATGACTCATTGATGGTGGGGGGGTATTCTACAGTTTGTGTGAGTTGTTCCGTCTTTGATAATGTTTCATTGTGGATCTCAGTACTGTACTACAAGTGTGCACGTGCATGTGTGTGCGTGTGTATCAACGTCTGTGTCTGGGCGCGGTGTCAGTTCAGTTGGACATGGGAAAGTGGGTTAAATTCCAGGCATTCTGCTACATCTGAGACTGCTACAGCGTCTGGGGTTGTCTGTTTATTTCGGAGGCTTTATCTTACCCCTCGTGTGTGAGCCAGACTCTTGCCAAACCCCACTGGCTATGGAAAAACAATTTAACTGGATTTAATTTGTGCCCCCCCCCCCCCCCCCCTTTCCTCCCCCTCTTTCTTTTCTTTTGTGCACCTCGGAGACTTTGGGAATTCATCTTATTTAGTATACTAAATAACTCCATGCCCGGGTTGAGTGCAGGCTTCCTCTCTACAGGTTATAGGCAAGCGTCCATGGCAGGTTTGGTTTTATGCACGAAACCACATCTGGGTTGCGTCCATGGCAGGTTTGGTTTTGTGTGATGTCTGGCTTTTGTTTCTAGTGTATTTTCTCATGACAGTACAATGGCATACTTCCTTCTGTAGTCAGGTAGCTTATAAGATACTAGTGTGAGAGGACAACCCTTTTGAGACATAAAGCATTATCTTTCTTGTTTGTTGCATTATTATGCTACTTTTTTCAATTTTTCTCACCACCTTTTGTCACCTCTTTTTACTTTTTTTTTTCTCTCTTTCATTCTCTGGTTCTCTCTCTCTGTCTGCCTCTCTCACTCTCTCTCTCTCCCTCTCTCGCCAGTCCTTGCCTCAAAGGGTTAAAGGAGGCACAATGAAACCTAGTTGCCAAGAGCCCTAACCACTTTTTCCACTCTTGCTGGAAACTTTCCAGTGCTATTTATAAGAAAACTCAAACCTCACAATCAAGAGTGACTGTTTGCCAGAATTAAGATATTATCCTAAAATTATAAATATCCTAGAAACATTATTTATTTTCATAATTTATGTGAATAACCTAATATAATTTGCTTGGAGGAAAAGTTGTCTTATTTCATTTCATATAATTTACATTATGTGAAGCCTTTCACTAGGCTAGGCCTGTTTATTCAAAGCATGCATGTCTAATGATTGCCCACTGTAAAGTAATCACAGTCCATCTTATTTGATGACATAGATAGAAATGAATGTAAAATCCATGAGCAATGCATTCATAGATATATTATGTAATGTAGCATAATAGGCTATAGCCTACTCAAATATTCAATAAGGTGGCCTTGGCACAAACAACTTTTGAATATATGTTTATGTTAACTTATGTAATTCAGCTATCATGTACTAATGCCAACCTCACGCAAAAAACCTTTCCAAGAAGAGGGTAGTGATAGGCGTGTACCGAGCCTTGAAAAAAAGGAATGTTATACTCTCTCACTGTCTCTAGGCAATTTCTACATCAAACAGCTTGCACATTTGATATCTTTTTCTCTCTCTCTCTCTCTCTCTCTCTCTCTCTCTCTCTCTCTCTCTCTCTCTCTCTCGTCGGACACAGCATCCAACAATCACATCACCATACAAATCAGTGAGCAATCTCGCAGTCGCATCCATGGAGCGCTCCTGCCGCCTGTCCTATATTGCATGAGATAAAAATGTAATATGACATAGAAGCAAGAAGCCCTGGCACTTCAAAAGGAAAACAAACCTTGCAGTCCACACCTCAACACTCGCGACTTTCCAACGATACCGACTTGAAACTTTTACGGAAAACAAACCTTGCAGTCCACACCTCAACACTCGCGACTTTCCAACGATACCGACTTGAAACTTTTACAAGACACCCCCCCCGGCCGCTACATGGACGAGGAAGAAGCCGCGGAAAGGATGCCTCCAGCCGGCGTCCGACCCCGGAATCGCCCGCCACAAGTGATGCTGAACCAGAAAAAGATCAAAGCGAGACGGAAAAAGCGGAAGGAGTTGGTTTTGATCCAAATATGCTTGTTGGGAGGGATGCTTCTCTTCGTCAAGGGGTTCTCCTACCTAGCAGAAAATTCAGGTGAGGGTAGGCTTATCAATTTACCCCTCTGTTGGGGGATGGAATGCTGAAGAGGGAGTTCCATATGGCTGTAATGTAGCCGATAGAGTCCATTGTTTTGTTACCATGTTTTGTAACAATACAATGTTACATTGATTTCGCACATCATGCAAATTGTGTTTAACTGTAGGCTACTTTTGAGTTGGTCTCATTTTTCACAGTTGTGAACTGGACTGGAGTGTGGTCAGGGGCGTCATGCACCCCCAAAATCTGAGGGGGCACAGAGTAGGTGAGGATGGATATAATATAATATGCCATTTAGCAGACGCTTTTATCCAAAGCGACTTAGTCATGTGTGCATACATACATGGCTGGTGTGTGTGTGGTTAGGGGGGGGGGGGGATTTTTCATTTTTCAAACACCTGAAACAGCTTTTTCCCTGCAATCTAGAGCAGGGGTTGGAACCAAAATAATTTTCCAATGGTTTCGTTCTGAACAGAACCATTATTTATTTTCGTTCCGTTCCGACCTGCAAACATAAAGTTCTGAACCGGTTCCAACCAAAAATAGTAACGCTTTACATCGTTCCTTTCTGTTCCTTTTTAAAACGTTGAAAAAAAAAATATATATATATAGCTCGACATTAAATTACTTCACCAATCAGTGCGGATAGAGCAGTTTGCTGTGGAGCAGGTAAGCAATTTATTCTGTATAGGAAAGTCATTAAGAGCAAATTGTATTTTGACGCAACAGTATGGTTTAATCATAATGAAAGACAAACACACACACTGTGCTGCATGTCACAGTGTAGAGCGTGCGATGCAACTGAAGTTTTGAGGTTGAGGATGGAGGAAGCTTGTTTTGAAGCGCTGGGCATCTTGTTATGACATTAATTATCTGAATTAGGCCCACATAATTATACCTATGGAGGAGTGGCTTCTATAGGGAAACTTTGAATGTCGTTGAACTTCCGAGTTGGTTTAACGTTGGACCAGCACAAATGTTAGCTAGCTAGCTAACAAGCTTGTGTGTGCAGAGCAGCACTAGAATTAAAAACACGTTTACCTTTTTTGTAGTTAATAAATCCAATGGGAAACGTGATAAGTATAGGATCCTTAACTAGCATTGAAAAGTCCATCCATTCTTCTCTAATTAAACATCTCTCCCTAATTTCTGAATCACTCTTGTAACGTCAGTAGGCTACAGTAACCTATGCTTCAGAGAGGAGAGGCACGTAGCCTGCACACACACGCACACACACTGGCAAAGATTTCCAGTTGCCAGGCAGACTCTGGAATAAGTTTGAGCGATAGAGTGAGGGCTTTGCATAGGCACTATGTTGCGATTATTTTGGGACTGGGAAGATAGCCCTATTTGGTAAAAGACCAAGTCCATATTATGGCAAGAACAGCTCAAATAAGCAATAAGAAACGACAGTCCATCATTACTTTAAAACATGAAGGTCAGTCAATACGGGAAATTTCAAGAACTTTGAAAGTTTATTCAAGTGCAGTCGCAAAAACCATCAAGTGCTATGATGAAACTGGCTCTCATGAGGACCACCACAGGAATGAAAGACCCAGAGTTACCTCCGCTGCAGAGGATAAGTTCAATAGAGTTACTAGCCTCAGAAATTGCATCCCAAATAAATGCTTCACAGAGTTCAAGTAACAGACACATCTCAACATCAACTGTTCAGAGGAGACTGTGTGAATCAGGCCTTCATGGTCAAATTGCTGCAAAGAAACCACTACTAAAGGACACCAATAATAAGAAGAGACTTGCTTGGGCCAAGAAACACGAGCAATGGACGTTAGACCGGTGGAAATCTGTCCTTTGGTCTGGAGTCCAAATTGGAGATTTTTGTTTCCAACCGCAGTGTCTTTGTGAGACGCTGTGTGGGTGAACGGATGATCTCTGCATGTGTATTTCCCACCGTAAAGCATGGAGGAGGAGGTGTTATGGTGTGGGGGTGCTTTGCTGGTGATACTGTCTGTGATTTATTTAGAATTCATGGCACACTTAACCAGCATGGCTACCACAGCATTCTGCAGTAATACGCCATCCCATCTGGTTTGTGCTTAGTGGGACTATAATTTGTTTTTCAACAGGACATTGACCCAACACACCTCCAGGCTGTGTAAGGGCTATTTTACAGAAAAGGAGAGTGATGGAGTGCTGCATCAGATGACCTGGCCTCTACAATCCCCCGACCTCAACCCAATTGAGATGGTTTGGGATGTTTCGGATGGCAGAGTGAAGGAAAAGCAGCCAACAAGTGCTCAGCATATGTGGGAACTCCTTCAAGACTGTTGGAAAAGCATTCCAGGTGAAGCTGGTTGAGAAAATTCCCAAGAGTGTGCAAAGCTGTCATCAAGGCAAAGGGTGTCTATTTGAAGTATCTAAAATATATTTTGATTTACCACTTTTTTTGGTTACTACGTGATTCCATATGTGTTATTTCATAGTTTTGATGTCTTCACTATTATTCTACAATGTAGAAAATAGTAAAAATAAAGAAAAACCCTGGAATGAGTAGGTGTGTCAACTTTTGACTGGTACTATATATATATATATATATATATACACATACACAGTGGGGAGAACAAGTATTTGAAACACTGCCGATTTTGCATGTTTTCCTACTTACAAAGCATGTAGAGGTCTGTAATTTTTATCATATGTACACTTCAACTGTGAGAGACGGAATCTAAAACAAAAATCCAGAAAATCACATTGTATGATTTTTAAGTAATTAATTTGCATTTTATTGCATGACATAAGTATTTGATCACCTACCAACCAGTAAGAATTCCGGCTCTCACAGACCTGATAGTTTTTCTTTAAGAAGCCCTCCTGTTCTCCACTCATTACCTGTTTTAACTGCACCTGTTTGAACTCGTTACCTGTATAAAAGACACCTGTCCACACACTCAATCAAACAGACTCCAACCTCTCCACAATGGCCAAGATCAGAGAGCTGTGTAAGGACATCAGGGATAAAATTGTAGACCTGCACAAGGCTGGGATGGGCTACAAGACAATAGGCAAGCAGCTTGGTGAGAAGGCAACAACTGTTGGCGCAATTATTAGAAAATGGAAGAAGTTCAAGATGACGGTCAATCACCCTTGGTCTGGGGCTCCATGCAAGATCTCACCTCGTGGGGCATCAATGATCATGAGGAAGGTGAGGGATCAGCCCAGAACTACATGGCAGGACCTGGTCAATGACCTGAAGACAGCTGGGACCACAGTCTCAAAGAAAACCATTAGTAACACACTACGCCGTCATGGATTAAAATCCTGCAACGCACGCAAGGTTTCCCTGCTCAAGCCAGCGCATGTCCAGGCCCGTCTGAAGTTTGCCAATGACCATCTGGATGATCCAGAGGAGGAATGGGAGAAGGTCATGTGGTCTGATGAGACAAAAATAGAGCTTTTTGGTCTAAACTCCACTCTCCGTGTTTGGAGGAAGAAGAAGGATTAGTACAACCCCAAGAACACCATCCCAACCGTGAAGCATGGAGGTGGAAACATCATTCTTTGGGGATGCTTTTCTGCAAAGGGGACAGGACGACTGCACCGTATTGAGGGGAGGATGGATGGGGCCATGTATCGTGAGATCTTGGCCAACAACCTCCTTCCCTCAGTAAGAGCATTGAAGATGGGTCGTGGCTGGGTCTTCCAGCATGACAATGACCCGAAACACACAGCCAGGGCAACTAAGGAGTGGCTCCGTAAGAAGCATCTCAAGGTCCTCGAGTGGCCTAGCCAGTCTCCAGACCTGAAACCAATAGAAAATCTTTGGAGGGAGCTGAAAGTCCGTATTGCCCAGCAACAGCCCCGAAACCTGAAGGATCTGGAGAAGGTCTGTATGGAGGAGTGGGCCAAAAACCCTGCTGCAGTGTGTGCAAACCTGATCAAGACCTACAGGAAACGTATGATCTCTGTAATTGCAAACAAAGGTTTCTGTACCAAATATTAAGTTCTGCTTTTCTGATGTATCAAATACTAATGTCATGCAATAAAATGCAAATGAATTACTTAAAAATCATACAATGTGATTTTCTGGATTTTTGTTTTAGATTCCGTCTCTCACAGTTTAAGTGTACCTATGATAAAAATTACAGACCTCTACATGCTTTGTAAGTATGAAAACCTGCAAAATCGGCAGTGTATCAAATACTTGTTCTCCCCACTGTGTGTGTGTGTGTATATATATATATATATATATATATATATATATATATATATATATATATATATATATATATATACTGTGTATATATATATACTGTATATATATATACTGTATATTTTTTTAAACAGGACAAATCTGAGGGGGCATGTGCCCCCTGTGTCTATTTGAGGAAACAATCTTGATCAAATGTTATAATTGCAGGAAGTCCTATATGCCACTGGCACAAATTGGTTTTAAAAAACATTCAATGCGTTGCAGTAACCTTAGTAAGTTCAGGTAAACTAAATTACAATGGAGTTCATCAAATGGAATTCATCAAATGTTGACCTTGAACAAACAAATGCATTCATGTGTCAGATAATTACTGCCTATACAGCTCCTGTAAAGCTCAGGTGTTTTATACTGCAGCTCAGCTGAAATCAGGGCAGAGTACCCAGGGGTATACTAAAAACACTTCTCCAGGTTACAGAGAGAGAAAAGCTGTCCACTCCTTCTCTCTTCCTCTCCTACTATATACAAAGCACTTTAACTTTAAAACAGCTTGCTATTCAAGGTCGACGTTTGCTTTTAGTGAGCTGTCACTTATATCCCATTGAATCTTCATTACAGAACAGGGACAGAAGGCTTGGTGCTTGTATATGAATATTCATATTTCATACTCATGATTTGTGCATCACTGCTATGTCAGTGTGCGCATCCTGGTAACGAAAGAATGCAATGCAACAGGGACACACACTACTGTGTGTGTGTGTGTGCGTGTGTGTGTTCAAACCGAAAATGACACTCCAGCTAATGCATTTCTCCACATCCCATTGTGTGCCTGTCTGTTAAACTCTTAATTAACGTGCCCGAATTTCAATTAATTGTGTTGATTATTTATGATCCACTTAATGAAGTGTGTGTGTGTGTGTTATGTTCTCTGAGCTTAGCGAAGAAGTACTCAACGCCTTTCAGGCAGTGACACGTTAGTCACTGGTGCGTTATGCTTGTTATTTCTGTGTGTTTGTATGTGTGTGTGTGTGTGTGTGTGTGTGTGTGTGTGTGTGTGTGTGTGTATGCATGGTCTGTGCATGTGTCTGTGTCTGTGAGAGGAGGTAAATACACATTGAATGTTGGCACGCAATGCCCTTTGCCCGCTGCCTGCCTTGTGAGTACAGAATCAAAGGTGATGATGCCCGGTGGAAAGTTCAGCCATGCCTCAAGGTCTAACTATAGGACAATTGAATGCCTCTGATTTTTATTCAAAGCATTTCTATTTTGTGTCTGTCAGGCATGTGGTCAGCAAGCTAAAAAGGTTACTGTGGGTTTAGCATTGTCCAAAGAAGAAAATGAATGAATCCTGTGCCCTGTTTTTTGCCACTAGATGTGCTCTTTATTCAGAGTGCATTCATGATTAAAGTGGCATTTTGTGTGATTCAATGCAATGTATTCTGCCCCCAGTCCTTTCCCTTTGTTTCATTTCTCAGTGCATAATAACTTGACAAATATAACTTCAACATTCTCCAAAGACACTGACATAAAAGGATCCTCCTCAGACTATTACTGAACTGGTCCAATAACAAATGCTTGTTTTCGTTTTGTGTTGCAAAACATTTTGCTTCGATGTGCCCTGATGAACATGCCGTGGTTACCGCTTTTCAAGCCCCCTCTACCTGTGTCTCGTAGGTTATGACATATCCAGCCCCACCACGTATGATAATGAGCGATGGGGAGGCAGGAGGCTGCTGCAGGAGGAGGACACATTGGACAGTAATAGCAGCATGGAGGAGGAGGAAAATAAAAACTGCACTGAACCAGGTAAGAAAATGAAAGAAAGAAAGAAGGGAACGTCCCATTGCCCCTGCTCCAGGTAAGAGAGAAAGAAAGTAGGAAGAAAGAGAGCACCCCGTATCCTCCCTCCCTCTGTGATTCCCTCTCTCCTTATCTTCCCAATCTGGGGTAAAACAGACAGTTGGGTCAGATAGGCTCCCATGAGCCTATGGGACATCACATACAGAGACACACACGGTAGTGTTCTTTCTGGGTGTTTCAGCACTTTTCCCACTTCTTCTCGGTCACATTCTGGGACCCTGTAGCTTTTCTGAAAAGTGAAAGTCCCCAGTTTCCATGGCGACCTCTTATCTGATCATCAACTAGCGACTTGGGCTTGTCTGTTCAAGCCGGCTCTCGTCAATGGATGAATGGGGTGTAAGAATGCATGAGTTACATGTTACACACTGCTAGATGTAATAGTGCTGTATAGAACCAAAAAGGGTTCAATCGCTTGCGTCATAGATGTCCCTTAAATAGATACAACTATATATGTAACTGCTAAGCACCATTATTCTTAGCAATGTACTTGACAGGTTTAGAAGCGCATTCCCCTACAGAGATAATAAAGTGACTCAAATCACAGGCTAAGACTGAGTGAATTTGAAGCAGGTCTCTTAGATGTGCTTTGTCATCAAAGTCCCACATCTCTTCCTTCCCCATATGAACCACAGCTGCTACTGTGTTCTTATTGGTCAGCTGCTTACGCATTTATGGACTTTCATCATCATCTTCCAGACCGGCCTATCCTGGATCATCTAGCCCAGTGTCTATTTATAGCCCTATATGGATGGAGGAAATTTGACTTTCAACTCTGTGTGTGTGTGTGTGTGTGTGTGTGTTAATGATGGGTTAAACTGAAGTTTGGGAGAAAGGAAGAGGGGATGGAGAGGGTTTCACTGAAGGATTGCATTGATGTTTGAGATAATGATGACACACACACACACACACACACACACACACACCCTTCACCCTTTACCTCACCCACCACATTCCCCCTCCTTTCCCTCACTCTCTGGTGTGCTAATTAAGCAAAATGGCCACCATCAATCTCCCCTCTCATCCTCCTCCCTCAAGGTCACCCCTGTGGTCTATAAAAGGGAGATAGGGGTCGGAGGTCAAGTTATTCTCCTTTCCCTGCCTATTATAGTTCACCTCTCCTTCTCCTTGTTAAAATTAAAGCGAGCGTTTAAGAGGCCAGGACTCTGGAGTGACTCCAGTGACGCCTGGCGTAAAGGCAGAGGTTGAACTAAATAATAACCTCTCCTTTAAAAATGTACCCACACACACAAACACTGTTTGGACTAATAACCTCTCTTAAAAGTGTACCGTCTTTCACCCGTTTTCGTCATTTAATTTGCGAGTCCTGTTCCTGGTAAAGATAGATGTAGTATGTGTTCGTGTTAAGAGTGAGTCATGTGTTGATTTTACCTTTTGGGAAAGTGCTTTTGAGGGGGGGTGTATGATTGCTTGTATAATTCTGTGAGTGTGTTAGTGTACATGTACAGTGTGTGCAAATGTGTGTGTCTGTGAGTGCATCTTTTCTTGTTTTGTCTGTGTGTGTTTTTGTCCGTGTGAGAGAGAGCAGCCTGTATGCGTGTCTGTGTCTGAGTACCGGTACCCCTGTGGAGATGGACATGTGTACAGTGCAGGCCTAGATGATGCTCCCCGTGAGCTCTCCTGTAGTACCTGCAGAAAGCTTCTCTGATTGTTCTGTTCCAACCACCAACGTCCTGCTGCTCCTCCACTTCAGACGGAACCCCTCATTTCACTAACACACACGTGCACGCCCACACACACAAGAACACACACATTACACACACAGACACAAACAAACACACATGCCGCCAGAAAGACATGAAATTACCCATAACCCATCACACCCGTCATTACGCCCACCTCCCCTGATTTTAATTGTGGGGACCCCGCTGGGTGAGTTGATTTCTGATGCTTGTTTTTTGGGGGATGAGGAGAGGAGAGGAGAGGAGAGGAGAGGAGAGGAGAGGAGAGGAGAGGAGAGGAGAGGAGAGGAGAGGAGAGGAGAGGAGAGGAGAGGAGAGGAGAGGAGAGGAGAGGAGGAATGTTCAGTAAAAGATTAGAGTAGATATAGGGATAGAATAGGCCAGAAAATAAGTGAGGGAACAAGCCACAGCTATGGGTTCAGAGATTTCTACCCTTCATTATTTTTAGAGGCGTGGCGGGGTGGTGTAGGCGGATGGATGCTCTCACTCTTCTCAGGGACGGGAGATGATTCCGATGAGGAGGGTTGGATTTGAGGAGATGGATTTGGTGCTCTGGGGTTTGTAGGTAGGGGAATTTGTCCTATGCCCTTCTAGAGCATAGGACTATGTAGCAAAGGAGGCTGGTGGGAGGAGCTATAGGAGGATGGGCTCATTGTAATGGCTGGAACGGAATGAATATGTTTGATGTGTTTTGATACCGTTCCATTCATTCCAATCCAGCCATTACAATGAGCCCGTCCTCCTATAGCGCCTCCCACCAGCCTTCTCTGTTATGTAGGCTATTTTCACACAGCATCTCGCCAGAGTAGGGAAGAGATGTGATGTGTGAGATTGCTGAAAGGGCTATGGGGTTGAAGAATAGGTGACAGACAGACAGAGAAAGAGAGAGACCCAAAGGGTGTGGGTGTTTTTAACACACTTTCATGGCCTTTGATTTATTGCTGTGAGACTATTGGACATCAGACTTGTGTAGTTTGTAAGAGAACAACACAAAAGGATGTTCTTAGAACTTGACCTTGTTCTAGTCTTTGAACATAAGTGTTTTCATTAGAACTTGGTCATTCAACTCATCCGTCGAAAGCCAAATCCTGTTACATTTTAAACGTGATATGATTGAAAACTGTGTCTCTTTTATAACTAATCCTTGTGTTCTTTAAGTCCTTCATTAGGATACTGTAGACAGTTCTAAATGCATTATGCACACAATCTATAATGAATCCAAAACGTTCTAGACAACTGCATGCCCATATGATACAGTATGTGACGATAGAATGAGAACCCAAATGCCGCCGCTGTAGAGGGGACCCAGTGCATGTGGCTGCGACAGTACACTGCTCTCTCCAGGGGTCTCCTTTCCTCCCGGAGGCGTTCAGTCTTCAGCACACACACTCTGTTTTGGCCATGACTTAATCAGGGTTCCCTCTCTGAAGGGTGTGTGCATGCACAGTGTGTGTGAAGGAACGATTGATTAATTGCAGTATGATGCCCCAGATGTCTGCAGAGGTGGGCGATAGCTAGGTAGGTAGGTATGTGTGCGTGCGTGCGTTTGTGTACCTGTGTGCGCATGTGTGTGTGTGTGTGTGTGTGTGTAGGACTCCTAGCACTTTGCCCCGTAGGCTCACTAGAAGAGATTAAGCTTTGTCTAACTCCATGTACTGTTGATGAATTAATAAAAAATTAAAATAAACTCTTATGACTTCTAACTGACAGCTCTAACATCGTGAGAAACCTCAGTCCTGGGTTCAAATACTATTCGAAATCTTTCAAATACTTTAAGTGTTTGCTATAGCCTGCCAGATGGGTGGGGTGGGCGGTTGCAGTTTTAATTCTAGTGGTCCATTAGCCAGGCAAGCTCAATCAAGCAAAGATAAAGTATCTGAAATGATTTCACACAGTATTTGAACCCAGGTTTGCTAATCATATTCATGTTGGTGATGACCCGTCTATCCCGAGAGAGATTTCCTTTGAGAAATCAACTGCTGGTTATTGTGATGCTTGAGGGGGCTGAGGTTGGGGTTTTCATAATAACATAACAACAACAGCTACAGATGGTGGTTATTTAATAAGTGTGTGTGTGTGTGTGTGTGTGTGTGTGTGTGTACTTTAGTGTGCAGATTTGCAGAAGCCATATAGTTATTGCATGAGGAATAAGGAGGAGATCGTTCCTCGTGGGAATAAGACCAATCCATCTCGGTAATTAGCTTAGCAAGTTTCCCCGAAACTGTCACTGGGGTCACCACCTCTTTCTTTGCTTTTATCGTTCTCTCTCTCTCTCTCTATCTCCCTCTCAATTTCCCATCTTTACCTCTCTCTCCCACCCTATCCCTCCTTCTAGCTCCTTCCCTCTCTTAGCAGCTCACCGTTGAATTATAGAACCAAGGATGTTGTCCTACAGTGGAAGTCACTCCACACACCTTTAAAGATTCATCTGAAAGTTAATGAGATGGGAGATTGGGGGGGATGTTCAGCAGTGTTCCTGACTGCTAGGAACATCCTATTCCTTTAACTGTTTCCCCAGAGAGGTCAGAGGAGCTTAAAGAAACCTGTCTTTTTACATTTTTACACATTCCTCTTGAGTAGGTTGAGTAGGCGTAATGCTGTGGCTCAGTGCAGTACAATGAGTGTCCCTGAGTTAGATAGATAGTGTAAGTGAGGCCAGGGATTTCAGTAGAAGATACTGGGTCACGTCAGCACATACCTTTCTCTCTGTGGTGTCGATAGTGTTTCCCCTAGTGATAGTGATGAGTCCTATGCACTATCTTAGGTTAGCTTATTTCAGGTTTGATTAAGATGCTGGGCATTTAAGGTGATACAGATGTAGGATCTTAATTTGATCACTTTTGTTGCTGAGGATTTTCCTGCCACTGCAGGAAATGCAGATAAGCTTTGTGATTTACATAAATTCACTGAAAACTCACACTAACACACTGTTATATTAACAGTGTTGCACTTTTCATTTATCCTACTTTTGGCCAGCTATTAGCTAAACCACTGATCAAGCAACATTATGGTCTAAACGTTCAAATCCTGTTGCTGCAGGATTATTTTGCTGTGACAATACTAGTCAATTGAAGCTCCCACATCTGTAGGTTCATGATGGCCTTAATGGTATCACTCGCTCTATATCACCTTGAGCATCCATAGCTCTATCTGTATATTGGAGAGTGGTTACATTTCCCGACGACATACCTTCCCAAACAAATGACCCGAAGAGGGTTCTTTTAAGTTATTTTTAGTCTCTCTCATTGTCTCCCCAGGCGTGTGTCCAGCTTGGCACGCGATCCTAGTGCCTAACTGACCCTTTTGACTGAGAAAACTCTTCCAAACTGCATGCAAACACACACACACACTTAGCTCCCGGTATAGGTCAGTTGTCACTTAATCTCTGTTAACCCAGAAGTAAACGCTAGAGTATTTTGGTCAGCTGCGTGATTCACTTCTGTGTTCGTACCTGTTAAAAATGTAGAGTTCCGGCAAAAACGAAGTCTCCACACTCGCAAAAGGAAACTCTCAGCCAAAGCCCCCTTGTGAAAGAGGTGCTACTGTACTGTCTCTCACACCTAGTTGTCTTGTTACTGTAACTGGATAGAAAGCAGTTTAAGCACTGCCTTCGCCCAATCCTGAAACGTCCAGATAACCAGTGACGAAAACCCCAAAACCAGAACTAATGTTGCTCATGCATCCCATTCAGTCCCGGCAGATTCTTCAGTCTACACGCAGAATCTGCCCACGGGAGATTAGTTCTCACTTAGAGTGAATTCACTCATATGTCATTGGCTGGGGGTGGATGTGATATGTCAGTTCGGAAGCCCGCTTTGACTTGTCATTGACTGGAGGGGATGGGAGGGGAGGGGCCCGATGTCATATCGCGTTCAAGGATAATTGGTGTCGATTCAAGCAGACAGCTAACAAATAACATCAAACTAATGTTGTTTTTATTATTAATTAGGGATGGGGGCAACTTCTTGTCGCGCGTGGTGCTCAAGTTCAGAACAGCTGTCAGTCAAAACCCATACAGCGCTGTGAAGCACAGAGCCTGAGCTCTGATGTCATGTATAGCATGTTACTGTACAGCCACTACGTTCCAATGTAGGTACTTATCAGTGCCCAAATCTGCCATTTTCAACCTGTATATGGGTACGAGTGTAAACAGCTACATGAGAAATAGATATTTTATCATTATCCATTTAGCATTTTAAAGTAGATTTTGACAACGATATGCTTCCATAAGATCATAGTAGGCATCCTATTGCATAGTACATTTTAAAAGAATGGTCCTCTTAAGATACAGCAAATGTATTAAATACATTACAAATGTAGTATAGTATAGTGTACTATAGTGTATAGTGATGAGTTATTAGTGCTTTTTGAGCTCGTTTCGGTTTGATTATTAAAAAAGAATCAACATTTTCTATTCGGTTTTGATCCTTTTTTTTAAACATTAAATGCACTATGCATTATGTGGGTTGAATGATGTAACAACGCAGAATAAAACAATTAGTAAAAGTCCCTTGATGGTAGTGACTGTCCATTACTGCTTATCACTTATTAACCATCATTTATTCACATTACTTTAATAAAATATTTCAGTTGTTGTGTATATTACGTTTGTTTTATTTGTATATATATTATATTATCTCTATAGAGCTGCTGCCTATGCTGTCAATCAAAATCACTATTTTAGTAGTTCAATGTAAATAAGGCATACTTTTATGGCTTCTGAATACCAATACCCCTCGATGTAACTGCTCTCTATATCTCCTCTTGATCATGCATTCGTCTGTCTCTTACATAGCAGGCATAAAAGAAACACGGACCGGACAAGTAGCAACGTAATGGGTTATGGTCATTGTAGTTAATTACCACGTTTTCTGCACTAAACTGTGTTGAACATTGGCCTGTTGGAAACTACAACTCCCTACTACATTGCACAGTTCGGGCATGATCTGATTTATCTCTAGATAAACTGCAGTGCAATATGCACATGGAGTTTACAGAAAAAATAACTAATTATTCTAATAATTGAACCGACATAGGTCAATTAGTTGTTTAAAAACCAAAAAATAACCGACATTTCAGTTAATCACTCAGCACTACAAATGTAACATACAACTGCAGGAAAGCATTACCATGAGGACTAGTAGAGGATATGTGTTCAGAAGTGGAGGTTTTATGCTGTAGAGAAAATGTGGTTTGGCACACACACACATCTTATTTTGCTCAGCACAGATTGTGTGTGTGCGATGCAGCACAGAGACCTGAAATGTCACATTACTCAGCAAGGTAGCTACACTCACGACACGCAATGTGTCACCACGCATCAGCGTCTGCTGAGCATGTGTTGAGAGGAGGCCCCTAACCCTCCACGTGCACAACCAGGATGCACACTAGACCGGCCGTGCACGGTGCACATACATGAGCCTGACTCCAGAGAGCGTCATTTTAATCCAAGACTGAAAACTACTGTATAGACTCTAATGATGTTGTTGTTGTTGTTTTGTCATTGTTGTCCTCAATATCCTCTAACCATACTAAATGTCTGGTGATGAGTGTACACGGATAGGGTACCATGACTATTTGTTTTCGTCATAACCAAATTCTGTCGACCTATGCATGAGAGAGATACTGTACTGTACGTGCTATTGTATCACTTTTCTCTTGTCCTTGTTTTAACACCATCTCTCTTCTACAATGTTCTAGTTCCCCCACCGCGTCAAGTCAGTTCCCCAGAATCCTTTGCAACGTAGCCGTATGGTGCATTGGGCTGAAGTTCAGTGTCTATTTCTATCCCAATGATGTATGTCATTTTTTAAGCAGCAGTGCTTTCAGCTCGTATTCTGTTTTGTTTCTTTCTTTGACAATAAAAGGTCTCCCAAATGGAACCGTATTCTTTTTATAGTGCACTTCTTTTGACTAGAGCCTTATGTGCCTCAGGGTCTTATAGTTCTTTTTATTCTTTTTTTTCTTCCACAATAAAAGACAGTTGAAGATTAAAGACATAGGCTGCGTCCAAAATGACACCCTATTCCCTATATAGTGCACTACTTTTAATAATAATAATAATAATAATAAAAATAATATGCCATTTAGCAGACGCTTTTATCCAAAGCGACTTACAGTCATGCGTGCATACATTTTTGTGTATGGGTGGTCCCGGGGATCGAACCCACTACCTTGGCGTTACAAGCGCCATGCTCTACCAGCTGAGCTACAGAGGACCCATATAGCTCTGGTAAGAAGTAGTGCACTATAAAGGGAATAGGGTGTCATTTGGGACGTTACCATAGACCGTGTGTAGGAGTGATCAACATCCAATCACAAACACCGTTGCTGCTCTGCTGTGATCCTATGGGATTCCGCAATGACGGATTTGAACAGCATGCAAACAGATTCAAGATCTCTTTCTCTTCTCTCCAGTGCCAGTGAAATTGATGTGGTGTGTGTCTGTAGGACAGAGCGCGTTGGATGGTTGGGTTGGATGGTTGGCCTACTTCAGGGTTATTTGAGGCTATTGTTAATCTACCAGGCATACAGGGATACAGTACTGTAGGCTGGGCAATATGAATCTGTGTTTTATCCATAGTGTTAAAGGATTGGAAGGAACAAGTGGCCTGAATGGTCTAGAGCCCTCAAACTCAACTCTGGACCTCCAAGCCAGTTCCACTCTAATCAGAGACTGATTTAGACCTGGGACACCAGGTGTGTGCAATTAATTCTCAGGAAGAACAGAAAACCAGCAGGCTCCGGACCTCGTAGGGTAAGAGTTGAGTACCCCTGGTCTAGAGGTTTAGGCTACAGCCTCCCGCATGCATGTGTAGACGGGTTGGCATAGGTTCGAATCAAGCCTACTGCCTTGTGTCGCGTTCTCTCTCTAGCCTCCATCTCTCTGTCATCCATTCTCCATCTCTTCAATAAATAAGAAAAAAAGGAATGGAAGGAATAAGGAAACGATGACTTTCTGGAGCGACTAGTTTACATCATGCTTCAATCAACATATTCCCTTTGATGAGGTTAGAAATGAGTAGGCCTATAGATGCTGTGGTGCCTTATCATTTTCATTGGTTAGATTTCTGTTTTGATGATAGTGAATATGTTAGTCTAGATTTTAACATCCCTTCAAAGACCAGAAGATGAATTGAATAACATTTTCAATTCACCTCAGGGTGAACCAAATCTCCCTCTTCTGAAGTTCCAAAAACCGGACTCCGTTCCTTTCGAAGACCTTCTTCAAACAGATATGCCTCAACCACTACTCCTTTAAAGACTCTTCTTCTCTACCCTACCCTCTCCATCTTCCTTCCATCGTTCTCGTCGATAACAAACTTTCTTAGCCAAGCAATTACACAGTAGGATTAAAGGTGGCTACACCAACCTCGTCACTTGGGGGTTGCTGTTTGTGTACTTTGTGTTTTTCCTTTCACACACAAAAACAACCTCTCCCACCGTGCATAATTATCCCGCAGTGTGAAATGCTGAAACAAGCACACGCAGGCGCGCACACACAATTATTCAGGACTGTGAGATGCCGAAACGCACAACTCATAATTGGCTGGATCGCCTCCAGTAGCTGATGATCGTTGATAGAAGTGTGTGTGTGTGTGTGCGTCTATAGTAAATCTATAGTGCTTGATGTCCTGTTAAGAAGAGCTAGTTAGCGAAGAATTCATTAGCTCTGCGTTTAGCGGTTATTTATCATCATTATTTATCATTGCCATGACGCCCATACATTAGAGGCTTCACCGCAACAACAATTAATTATGTTACAATTTGATACAATTATAATGAATTATATGGAGACTCAGTTAACACATTATACAGATATAGTATATTCCCAAAACGCTAATCAAATCCACAATCCTGGTGCTATAAGAAACTTCTACTGGTTGTCTCCTATTCACCCTTAGTAATGTTAAAATGGACTTTCATAGTGTTTCCCTGAACAGTTAGATGACTTGTGGCAGATGGGTAACCCTTTGTCATACAGAGGGGAAGGGTCAACCCCTGTTAGTGTCTGCTTCCCATCTCTCTGCTTTAGCGGAAGAAGGTTTTCCCTCTCTCTCTCTTTCTCTCTTTCACTCTCTATCTCTCTCTCTCTCTGTTGCTTCTTGGGGGGTTAACAGTAACACAGATATTTTATTAAGCTTTTCAGTGACAAACGACTTAATGAATCAAAAGTGTAAAACAATGGAAGGCGGTGATTATATTTGACAAATGGATCTGGCTATTACTGGTTTGGTAGAAGAGAAATGAGACATGAAATTCATGGAACAGGCACAGACAGTACATCTTGTCGTCTTCCCAAATGTTTTTAAATGTCACAGAGTTCACCCTTCAGTGTATTTCTCTCTCTCTTTTCTTATTTCGCTCTCTCTCTCTTTCTCTCTCCTTCTTTACTTCTCTCTCTTTCACTTTATGCCCTTTCCATCTCTATCTTGCTTGCCTATCCCTTATCTCTGTTTTTTTCTCCCTTTCCTCTATCTGTCGCACTCTTTCTGTCTCTCTCTCTCTCTCCTCCATCTCTGACCACACACTAATACAACATGCTTAGTCAACAGTCCAGTACAGCCCACCACTGGTTCTCTTCCCCTTTCATAATACCCCCCCCCCCCCCCCCAATAGAAATGACTACACATAATCCCCCCCCCCCCCAGCAGTGTGCCCGTCCGTTTCCATGACAACGGTCTAAAATAATTATATAACCGTTAGCGACGACAGGAGATGGGGGGGGGCGGTAGCCCCCCTGGAGCATACCGACACGTGCGCACACACACACGAACAGAGCATTGCTCACGTTACATAACAAACCCGGGCCTCGGCTCAGGAGAGATGACATCACCAGGAGGAGAGAGAGGAGGAATATTTGGGGGTAGCTTTTTCTGCTGTAACTGCTGCTCTGTTGCTTAGACAGCGGAATGGGTCCTCTCTTTCTCTGTCTCTCTGTCGCTCTCTCTTTCTCTCTGTTAGTCATATTTCAGAGTGTTTGCACCAGGCTTATGGTATTTAATATACAATATTTCCAATGTGTCTATTAATTAATTATCTGTTAAGGGAAGGACTGTGTGTGTGGATGGATCAATATTGTATGAGTGTGTTTGCATGTTTGGGATGTTTGTGTTGATACATTTGACATTTGCTTTATTTAATATCCCAGTTAATGCAATCAGGGTCGAGTTCTAAACAACAAGATAAAGAAAGAGAAGTTGACTTGTATGCTATGCATCAGGCCCAGAGTTTGTCCTGGTCAGGTCACATGGTGAAGAAAAATTCCTGTCCCTAATTTATGCATATTGTAAACAATTGTATGCGCTAATCACAAAGTTTTGCTTACATAGAAGAACACCTGGAAAAGTAGTTTCAATAATATCTGAAAACCTCATCATCAACATTGTTAATCACTTAACGCACTTAATGGAACGTTTAACAAGCATGTAGCGGTTACCACGGTAATTATACACATCACATCTCGCTTTTAACAAACCCATGAGAGCGATACAGTGCTGTACTGTACTCGTACACTTTCAGATTGCAGCTGGTATCTCTTGCAGCTAGCTAACTTGCTGTGACAGATTCATTTTAGTGAGTGAGTGCAAACACACACACTCTCTCATTAGGTCCTGTTTGATGTACATGTGGAGATATTAGTTGTGATGAACAATATGAAATATGCAGTAGTGGCATTAGTTTCATTGTGTTTCATCTTCTCAGTGAAGAAGAGCGGGAGGGAGAAGGGAAGCGAGGGAGAGAGAGGAAGGATGGATGGAGCTCTCTATATTTAAACTGCAGAGATTGCAGGATGGATGGATCTCCCTAAAGACTCTCAGAACGTCGCTCTCTTACTCTCCAACTTTTCATCCCCTCGCTCCAACTGTGGTTATAAATAAATGAAACAAAGAGCAAGACAGGAGTGATGGAGAGAATATGAAAGAGGTAGAGAGAGGAGGAGAGAGAGAGAGAGAGAGGGAAGGAAGGATGGAGAGTGTAAAGGATGAGAACTCCAGTGGGACATATGGACATGTGAGGCTGTGGGATACACTGAGCCAACTGAATATCTTACACACATACAGTACCCACACATACAGTACCCACACATACAGTACCCACACATACAGTACCCACACATACAGTACCCACACATACAGTACCCACACATACAGTACCCACACATACAGTACCCACACATACAGTACCCACACATACAGTACCCACACACAGCACATGGCGTGTTTCCCAAAGTGATGAACTATCCCTAACAATCTGTTGACCTCTGACACTGTACATCTCATCAGAGAGGAGAAAACCAAGAGTGGTGAGACTGACAGTCTGTACTGTAAGAGACAGTGAAAGAGAGAATGGTAGAAAGAAGGAAGCAGCATGACACTGTATTAATCAGGAGAGAGAGAGGTGGAGAGAGAGGGGGGAGAGAGAGAGGGGGGTGGAGAGAGAGGGGGAGAGACAGTTGGAGAGAGAGGGGGAGAGACAGTTGGAGAGAGAGGGGGAGAGACAGTTAGAGAGAGAGGGGGAGAGAGAGAGACCGTTAGTGAGAGAGGGAGGGAGGGGGGACAGTTAGAGAAAGAGAGGGGGGAGAGAGAGAGACCGTTAGTGAGAGAGAGAGAGAGAGAGAGGGAGGGTGGACAGTTAGAGAGAGAGGGGGGAGAGAGAGAGACCGTTAGTGAGAGAGGGAGAGAGAGGGAGGGGGGACAGTTAGAGAGAGAGGGGGAGAGAGAGAGACCGTTAGTGAGAGAGGGAGAGAGAGGGAGGGGGGACAGTTAGAGAAAGAGAGGGGGGAGAGAGAGAGACCGTTAGAGTGAGGGAGAGAGGGGAGAGAGAGAGACAGTTAGAGAGAGGGAGGGGGGACAGTTAGAGAGAGGGAGAGAGAGAGAGAGAGAGAGAGAGAGAGAGAGAGAGAGAGAGAGAGGGGACAGTTAGAGAAAGAGAGGGGGGAGAGAGAGACAATTAGAGCGAGGGAGGGAGGGGGGACAGTTAGAGAAAGAGAGGGGAGAGAGGGAGAGGGATGGAGGGAGGGGGAGCAAGAGCAGCAGAGGGAGGGTGGGAGAGAGACTACAACTGACTGAGGTCTGATTGCTGATTGATGCAGTGACTTCCTCTGATTGAGCTTTAGTGAGGAGTGAACTGGGAGACTGGGTTATGATTGCAGAGAGAATGGAGTGGGGCGGTGGCAGTGTTTGTGTGTGCACGTGTGTGTGTGCACGTGTGCATGCATATTGAGCCAGTGTTATCTACCAGCTCTCACAGTCTCACGTCAGAATTAGACGTTCATCCATGTTTCTCAAATGTAATATTTCAAGGTTGTTCCAAACGTCAAATTTCAAGGTGTTTAAGGTTAAGTTTAGGCATGAACTCTGAATTTTTAATGTTAGGGTTAAGTTCAGGCATTAACTCCAAATTCTTAAGGTTAGGCATTAACTCCAAATGGTTAAGGTAAGGGTTAAGGTTTGGGATAGGCTTAAAACAAAAATATCAAAAACAACTTTCTATCGCTGGACTCAAACTTGCAACCTTTGGAAACAGAGGTTTACCGAAACCTACTTGAAGGTAACAGCGCTCACTAGTGGCCGGTTTCCACGTCATCTCCCGACGTCCTCAAACATGGATGGACGTCGAATACTGACTTGTATCACGGGTGACCTGGCTGTGTGTTATAGCCAACACAGAGTGTGTGTGTGTGTGTGTGTGTGTGTGTGTGTGTGTGTTTATTATAGCCAGTAGGGGTGGCCGCTGCAGCAGAGCAGAGCAGCTATAGAAGGGTAGGGCCACCCCAGCTAACCTGGTGCTAATTACCATGGTGTTCCAGGCCAGGCTCAGACAGCCTGGAGGAGGATCTCTGTCTTGTCCTTTCTTGCCCTCATTTTCCCCATATCTCTTTCTCTCCTATCTCTTTCATGTGCACACTCCCTTCTTTCTCTCTCTCTCTCTCCTTCTTTCTCTCTCCCTTTCTTGTGAGGCCATTAGCGAAGTGGAGAAGGTAGCCTGGAGAGAGAGATACATAGAGAGATATGTCCACTCTGGAAAGTCAAAACTCTAAGTGGGGGTTTTCAGTTGAGGCTAAGAGAAAATGGTGTTATTACAGTGAAGTGGGTTTTAAAAGGCCTATTATACTGTACATGATGCAAAGACATGGAAACAGACACAAACACACACGTTATAGACCATAACATATGTCTAGATGAAAACATGTCTTGGTTACTGTATACATTTTCTTACTGACATTCAGGCATAAATGCTTTCCATATCTTCTACCCACAGTAGCCATTATTCTGACAATGAATACTCTCAGTACCACATCTTTCCATATATTGTATTTCTTCACCATTCCCTTGCCATAATATACATCTGGATCTTTTAGAAACGTTAAATCAATACAGACACACACACTCCGCCAACCTTCTATACAGCAGGTCAATGTGAATGACCAATGTACTGTATGCTAGTGAGTGTCTCCCCCCAGGTTAAAGATGTGTATTATTTTGTGAACCTTTCTCCCTCTGCCACTTAAAACCCACTCGCTCTGAAGAAGACATAGTTGGCGGAAGTGTGTGTGTGTGTTAAACCGACTCACTCTGAAGAAGACATGGTTGGCGGAAGAGTGTGTGTGTGTTAAACCGACTCACTCTGAAGAAGACATGGTTGCTATGGAGTGGGTCGCTGCCTCGGCTTGCACTTGGCTCCGTCGCCAGCTAGCACTCACTCCAACACAAGTAGTGGAGTTGATTTATGTCAAGTAGGAATGAGTGAAGAGATGTGTACTCCATTCAACGCAGATTGAAGGGTGGAAGATTCTGTCCCTTAAATATTACATAGATATAAAGTAGTATAAAGCTATGGTAACTTTATTTTATTATAACAATATTATAATTAACATGACATAATATCTGTCATTTAGATCGTAATATCTGTCATTTAAATCTTGTCATTTAGATCTTAATATTTGTCATTTAGATCTTAATATGTCATTTAGATCTTATCTGTCATTTAGATCTTAATATCTGTCATTTAGATCTTAATATCTGTCATTTGGATCTTAATATCTGTCATTTGGATCTTAATATCTGTCATTTAGATCTTAATATCTGTCATTTAGATCTTAATATCTGTCATTTAGATCTTAATATCTGTCATTTAGATCTTAAAATCTGTCATTTAGATCTTAATATCTGTCATTTAGATCTTAATATCTGTCATTTAGATCTTAATATCTGTCATTTGGATCTTAATATCTGTCATTTGGATGTTAATGTTTGTCATTTAGATGTTAATGTCTGTCATTTAGATGTTAATGTCTGTCATTTAGATGTTAATGTCTGTCATTTAGATGTTAATGTCTGTCATTTAGATGTTAATGTATGTCATTTAGATGTTAATGTTTGTCATTTAGATCTTAATATATGTCATTTAGATGTTAATATCTGTCATTTAGATCTTAATATCTGTCAATTATATGTTAATCTGTCATTTAGATGTTAATATCTGTCATTTAGATCTTAATATCTGTCATTTAGATGTTGTCTATGTGTGACATGAGTGGTCATGTGTTACTTACCTTTTAAAAGCCAGAGGGCATGATGTGAAATACCTCTACTGTATGTAGTCATCTAGAATCGGTGTGTGTGTGTGCTTGCCTGTCTACAGTATAGGCATGTACATGAGTGAGTACAAAACAGTACAGTACAAGGTAGACAAGATATGTAGTTTCATGAGTCTACTATCATTAATCCACCACATTCCCTTTGTTGAAAGGATAACCTTCATACTGCAACACTTTATTCAAGTCCCATTTCTACCTCTCTTTCTCTCTGACCTCCTTTCTCTCCTATCTCTTTCATGTGCACACTCCCTTCTTCCTCTCTCGCTTTCTCTCGCTTTCTCTCTCTCTCTCTCCTTCTTTCTCTCTCCCTTTCTTGTGAGGCCATTAGCGAAGTGGAGAAGGTAGCCTGGAGAGAGAGATACATAGAGAGATATGTCCACTCTGGAAAGTCAAAACTCTAAGTGGGGGTTTTCAGTTGAGGCTAAGAGAAAATGGTGTTATTACAGTGAAGTGGGTTTTAAAAGGCCTATTATACTGTACATGATGCAAAGACATGGAAACACAGACACAAACACACACGTTATAGACCATAACATATGTCTAGATGAAAACATGTCTTGGTTACTGTATACATTTTCTTACTGACATTCAGGCATAAATGCTTTCCATATCTTCTACCCACAGTAGCCATTATTCTGACAATGAATACTCTCAGTACCACATCTTTCCATATATTGTATTTCTTCACCATTCCCTTGCCATAATATAAATCTGGATCTTTTAGAAACGTTAAATCAATACAGACACACACACTCCGCCAACCTTGTATCTATACAGCAGGTCAATGCGAATGACCAATGTACTGTATGCTAGTGAGTGTCTCCCCCCAGGTTAAAGATGTGTATTATTTTGTGAACCTCTCTCCCTCTGCCACTTAAACCCACTCGCTCTGAAGAAGACATAGTTGGCGGAAGAGTGTGTGTGTGTTAAACCGACTCACTCTGAAGAAGACATGGTTGCTATGGAGTGGGTCGCTGCCTCGGCTTGCACTTGGCTCCGTCGCCAGCTAGCACTCACTCCAACACAAGTAGTGGAGTTGATTATGTCAAATAGGAATGAGTGAAGAGATGTGTACTCCATTCAACGCAGATTGAAGGGTGGAAGATTCTGTCCCTTAAATATTACATAGATATAAAGTAGTATAAACTATGGTAACTTTATTTGATTATAACAATATTATAATTAACATGACATAATATCTGTCATTTAGATCGTAATATCTGTCATTTAAATATTGTCATTTAGATCTTAATATCTGTCATTTAGATCTTAATATGTCATTTAGATCTTAATATCTGTCATTTAGATCTTAATATCTGTCATTTGGATCTTAATATCTGTCATTTGGATCTTAATATCTGTCATTTAGATCTTAATATCTGTCATTTAGATCTTAATATCTGTCATTTAGATCTTAATATCTGTCATTTGGATCTTAATATCTGTCATTTGGATCTTTAATATCTGTCATTTAGATCTTAATATCTGTCATTTAGATCTTAATATCTGTCATTTGGATCTTAATATCTGTCATTTGGATCTTTATCTGTCATTTAGATGTTAATATCTGTCATTTAGATGTTAATGTCTGTCATTTAGATGTTAATGTCTGTCATTTAGATGTTAATGTCTGTCATTTAGATGTTAATGTATGTCATTTAGATGTTAATGTTTGTCATTTAGATCTTAATATATGTCATTTAGATGTTAATATCTGTCATTTAGATCTTAATATCTGTCAATTATATGTTCATATCTGTCATTTAGATGTTAATGTCTGTCATTTAGATCTTAATATCTGTCATTTAGATGTTGTCTATGTGTGACATGAGTGGTCATGTGTTACTTACCTTTTAAAAGCCATAGGGCATGATGTGAAATACCTCTACTCTTATGTAGTCATCTAGAATCGGTGTGTGTGTGTGTGCTTGCCTGTCTACAGTATAGGCATGTACATGAGTGAGTACAAAACAGTACAGTACAAGGTAGACAAGATATGTAGTTTCATGAGTCTACTATCATTAATCCACCACATTCCCTTTGTTGAAAGGATAACCTTCATACTGCAACACTTTATTCACGTCCCATTTCTACCTCTCTTTCTCTCTGACCTCCTTTGTCCTTATACAAGTGCTACTGCTGTCTCCTGACAAAGAACACACACACACACACACTCAGTATATTCACCTTGTTTATGGACTTTGAAAAGCCAGCTGTACCTTTCTTCTAAAGAACAGGCATCTTTTGTGCTCTTGAAATGGCCCTCCTATGCCCTACTGTTGTACACTGACTGAATAGAATCAGGTGACTCATATCTCAAATGCAACAATTACATAAAAATCAGGAGTTGTTACGCAGTACAGATGGATTGGCATCTGGTGGGTTTTATATTCACTTTCTGCTTTTAGTCAGTTCAGAGTCAGACAAAGATCAAAACTTTAAAAGAGATACTGTACCGTCTCTCCATGTGTGGTGTATCAGGGTTTTTAAGATTCCTATTGGATGTAATGTAAGGGTAAAACTCTCTGCAGGCAATGCTTTAGAGTGTTTGTGCCATTGGTGGGAGTGTGTGTGTTTTCTCATACCTCGTGTGTGTGAGTGTAAATGTGTGTGAGTGAGTGTGTGTGCGTGCGTGTGCACACGCGCCTGCATGTGTGTGGAAGGGTGTGTACTTGGCTGTGAGTTGGTATCTGGCGTTGTAGTACTGTTCACAGCAGAGAGGGCCAGAGTGGTAGAGTGTTGGACATGGCTGGGCGCATCTGCTGCCTGTATCCCCCTGGCACTGGGCATTAGTCTGGGCACACTGACTCCAATGCACTCTGCCATGCTACACACACACACACACACACACTCCGTTGTAGTACCCATTGCCATGCCATGCTCTGCCAGCTAACCCCTCCAACCACATTTAATATACCCCCCCCTGTCCACTTTCCTCCTGCTTACAACTACGTTTTCAGTTTGATGCATAGAGATGTACTAGAGAGCTCATCTCCTATCTTTGTAATGGCCTCCTCTGTGGCAGCATGGGCCCATGCTAAAACAGGCCCTCTATACAACTCTATGGTTTGACATTACTTGACGTTAAAGATGAAGGGGGATGGTGGAATTTTTGTGCGTCAGTAGTAATGTACTCATGCATGAACTTTATGTATGTATGTACACTACCGTTCAAAAGTTTGGGGTCACTTAGAAATGTCCTTGTTTTCGAAAGAAAAGCAATTTTTTTGCCCATTAAAATAACATCAAATTCATCAGAAATACAGTGTAGACATTGTTAATGTTGTAAATGGCTATTGTAGCTGGAAACGGCTGATTTTTTATGGAATATCTACATAGGCGTACAGAGGCCCATTATCAGCAACCATCAGTCCTGTGTTCCAATGGCACGTTGTGTTTGCTAATCCAAGTTTGTCATTTTAAAAGGCTAATTGATCATTAGAAAACCCTTTTGCAATTATGTTAGCACAGCTGAAAACTGTTGTGCTGATTAAAGAAGCAATAAAACTGGCCTTCTTGAGACTAGTTGAGTATCTGGAGCATCAGCAATTGTGGGTTCGATTACAGGCTCAAAATGGTCAGAAACAAATGACTTTCTTCTGCAACTCATCAGTCTATTCTTGTTCTGAGAAATGAAGGCTATTCCATGCAAGTAATTTCCAAGAAACTGAAGATCTCGTACAACGCTGTGTACTACTCCCTTCACAGAACAGAGCGAGAGAAGGATGCCGGGCACCTTGAGCATCCTTCTCTCGCTCTCTCTCTTTCTTTTATTTTGTTCTGTCTCTCTCGCTTTCCATTCTGTCTATCTTTCTTTCTGTCTTTCTTATCATTCTGTGTCCTTCTCTTTCTCTCTAGTACACCCCCATTTAACTTTCTCATCTCCCTGTCTGTCTGTCTCTCTCTCTCTCGCTCTCTTTCTCTCTCTCGCTCTCTCTCTCTCTCTCTCTCTCTCGCTCTCGCTCTCGCTCTCTCTTTCTCACTCTCTCTCTCTCTCACTCTTTCTTTCTCTCTCTCCTCTCTCTCTCTCCATTTCTCTCTCTGGTTCCTAGAACAGATCCCTTTATCCTCTATATAATGTTTATTTCCCATCATCATGATGTGTTTTCTTTAGCAAACAGAACAGAAAATGCGTAGGCAGGGCAGGCGTGTTGGTCTGTGTGTGTGTGTGTGTGCGTGCATGCGTCCGTGCATGCGTCCGTGCGTGTAGCCCTCGTAGCTGTAAAAACTAAACACATCCAGCTGCCGACGCCGTGATACACACACACACACACACACACACACACACACCATGAGTTAGGCAGTCCTCCTCCTCCTCTCTACTCTCTGTGTTGTTTTACTGTGTGTGTTGTGTTAGACGAGGTCCGTAATATAATATAGGAACAGACCTGTGTTCAATCAAACACATACAGAATGTACAGTACATGGGTCACCAAAGAACTATACCCCTTTCACACTACTGAGCCGAGCAACAGCTGAGCTGTACTGTGCTAGCCTGTGCTGGAAAGGACAACATCTGAACCAGAACAGTATGGCTCAGGTCAGCAGGATAGTGTGAAAAGGGTAATAGAGTGCATCCACTCAGGCACATAGAGTTGATGAGAGGTTGACTTAGTTTGCAGTGTAAATGGGTCAGGGAAAGGTAGAAGGTAAAAGGTTGGGAAGATGTGAACTAAGTTTATGCAGGTGAGGAGGAAAAGCCATTTTAGAGTGTTGGGATTCAGCCCTTGAATGAATTAAGGCATTTGCCGAAAGTGAAGAGACAGCCATTTGTAGACATTTCAAACATCAAACTTCTAATTTCCTCCACTCTCCTCAAAGTACCTAAATGAGCAACAGGCATCTGTTCAAGCCTTATGACCACAGATATGCTAGCTTGAGTTAGCAATAGCATCGCTTATGTAGCAGAGGAGGCTGGTGAGGGGAGGATGGCTCATAATAATGAATGGAATGGAGTGAATGGAATCGTATTAAACACTGGAAATCAGGTGTTTAATGTGTTTGAGACCATTCTATTGATTCCGTTCCAGCCATTACTATGAGCCCGTCCTTCCCAAAGTGCCACCAGCCACCACTGTTATGTAGCAATAGCATCACTGCTGTAGCTAGCTGACTTTCTGGCTGGCCTTTTTCAGTGGAAACGTGTTGAAATCACCACAGAATGCTAGCTTAAGTTAGTAATAGCATCGCTACTGTAGCAATAGCATTGCTGCAGTAACTACTATAGTTAGCCTAGCTCTCTGACTGTCTGTCTGGCTTTTCCAGTGGAAAGTGGTGAATTTACATTTTAGTTAGCAATAGCATCACTGTATTAGCACCTATTAGCATTAGTGGAAGCAATGGTTGTGCTAGCTACTAGCTATAGCTACTAGCTAGCACAACTTTGACCGTCTGGCTGGCCTTTAAAGTGGAAACGTGGTGAAATCCGGAGCAGATGTTAGCAGTGGCCCATGAAAATACTGTTGATTGGTGGACGAGGTGGGATAATGAAGGGAGAAGAGGAGGAGAGAGGGGTCTGGAGAATGAATGGAGGGAGAGGGAAGGAAAGAGAATGAATGAATGGAGGGAGAGGGAAGGAATGAAGAATGGAGGGAGAGGGAAGGAACGAGAATTAATGAATGGAGGGAGAGGGAAGGAAGGAAGGCATGGAAGTGTGGAGTGAGAGGATAACATAGGTATTTTTGCTGTCTTTCTTTCTCTCTTTTCTTATTCTCTCTCTTTCCCCCTCTTTTTTCCCCTCTCTCTTTCCCCCTCTCTTCCCCTCTCTCTTTCCCCCTCACTCTTTTCCCCTCTCTTTCCCCCTCTCTCTTTCCCCTCTCTCTTTCCCCCTCTCTCTTTCCCCCCTCTCTTTCCCCCTCTCTTTTTTCCCCTCTCTTTTCACCCACTCTTTCCCCCTCACTATTTTCCCCTCTCTTTTCCCCTTTCTCTCTACCCCCTCTCTCTTTCCCCCTATTTTCCCCTTCTCTCTTTCCCCCTCTCTCTACCCCCTCTCTCTTTCCCCCTCTCTTTTTCCCCCTCTCTTTTTCCCCCTCTCTCTTTCCCCCCTCTCTTTCCCCCTCTCTTTTTTCCCCTCTCTCTTTCCCCCTCACTCTTTTCCCCTCTCTTTTCACCCACTCTTTCCCCTCACTATTTTCCCCTCTCTTTTCCCCCTCTCTCTACCCCCTCTCTCTTTCCCCCTATTTTCCCCTTCTCTCTTTCCCCCTCTCTCTACCCCCTCTCTCTTTCCCCTCTCTCTTTTCCCCTCTCTTTCCCCCCTCTCTCCCCCCTCTCTCTTTCCCCCTCTCTCTTTCCCCCTCACTCTTTTCCCCTCTTTTCACCCACTCTTTCCCCCTCACTCTTTTCCCCTCTCTTTTCCCCTCTCTCTCTACCCCCTCTCTCTTTCCCCCTCTTTTCCCCCCTCTCTCTACCCCCTCTCTCTTTCCCCCTCTCTTTTCCCCCCTCTCTGTCGCTTCTAGCACTTCTTGTACCCCTTCCCCTTTACTCTCTTTCCATTAATAATTCCCCTCTCTCCTCCTCATCCCCTCTCTCCTCCTCATCCCCCTCTCCCCCTCTCTCTACCCTCCTCACCCTACATATCCTAACCCTGAGCTCTATTTTTACTCTTTCTCTCTCTCCTCTCTGCCCTCTCTTTGTCCTCTTCTTCACTCTCACTTTTTCCATCTCTTTTTCTCCTCTCCTCTGGTGGGTCTTTCAGTTCTCAGAGGAGGCGTGCACGCTCACACACTCTCTCACACACACACACAATCCTTGGCAGGATGCTGCAGGACTGTCATACAGACACACACAGACGGACGCACACACACTCACAGATGGACGGACGCAGGCACACACACACACACACACACACACACACACACACACACACACACACACACACACAAACACACACAAATACACATTTCGGCAAGGTGCTGCAGGGCTGGCCCTTGTCAGTTCATGTGAGTTCTGTGTCCTCCATTAGCTTGCTAGTAGCATTGACCTCACAGGACGTCAGAACATAGACACACGTCATTCAAACAAACACACACTCTCTTGCTTGTGTAACCCGATGTCTCTGTCTCTTCCAGCTCTGCACGAGTTCCCTACAGATCTGTTCACCCACAGGGAGAGGACAGAAGGAGCTGTGGCCCTGCATGTCCTGTGTGTGAGTTCAGTCTTCTTTACTTTGATCTCACACTGTCTGTCTGTCTGTCTGTCTGTCTGTGAGCTTGTGCGTGTCCAGGGGGCGGCTGGTAGCCTAGCGGTTAAGAGCGTTGGGCCAGTAACCGAAAGGTCGCTGGTTGGAATCCCCGAACTGGCAAGGTTTAAAAATCTGCTGTTCTGCCCTTGAGCAAGGCAGTTAACTCCCAACAACAACTGGACGTCAATTAAGGCAGCCCCCCGCACTTCTCTGATTCAGAGTGGTTGGGTTAAATGCGGAAGACACATTTTGGTTGAATGCATTCAGTTGTGAAACTGATTAGGTATCCCCTTTCCTACTAGGTATCCCCTTTCCTACTAGGTATCCCCTTTCCTACTAGGTATCCCCTTTCTCACTGGGTGTATCCCCTTTCCCACTGGGTATCCCCTTTCCCACTAGGTATCCCCTTTCCCACTGGGTATCCCCTTTCCTACTAGGTATCCCCTTTCCCACTGGGTATCCCCTTTCCCACTGGGTATCCCCTTTCCCACTAGGTGTATCCCCTTTCCCGCTAGTTATCCCCTTTCCCACTAGGTATCCCCTTTCCCACTGGGTATCCCCTTTCCTACTAGGTATCCCCTTTCCCACTGGGTATCCCCTTTCCTACTAGGTATCCCCTTTCCCACTGGGTATCCCCTTTCCCACTAGGTATCCCCTTTCCCACTGGGTATCCCCTTTCCTACTAGGTATCCCCTTTCCCACTGGGTATCCCCTTTCCCACTGGGTATCCCCTTTCCCACTAGGTGTATCCCCTTTCCCGCTAGTTATCCCCTTTCCTACTAGGTATCCCCTTTCCCACTGGGTATCCCCTTTCCTACTAGGTATCCCCTTTCCCACTGGGTATCCCCTTTCCCACTAGGTGTCTCCTTTCTGGCTAGGTATCCCCTTTCCTACTAGGTATCCCCTTTCCCACTGGGTATCCCCTTTCCCGCTAGGTATCCCCTTTCCCTCTAGGTGTCTCCTTTCCCATGTCTGTCTGTGTGTCTTTAATCAACCTTTCACATTCACAACACCTCAATCAACTATTTTAAGTTCCCGTAAAAAATAAATAAATCACACACTCAACACAGTGGAAAACTAACAACTTCTCAGTCAGTCCCCCTGTGTTTCTCGGCTGGCTGGGTGTTTGTGCATAGTGCAAACCATGGGATAATTGTTAGCGGGCCGCCGTCCAAGGCTAAACAAATGGCCCCCGAGTCCAAACTATCCTGCTTGGAGGAACAGAACAGAACACAGCATCTGGTACTATACCGAATGAGGCCTGCCAACTGTGTGTGCGTGTGTGTGTGTGCGTGTGTGTGCGTGTGTGTGCGTGTGTGTGCGTGTGTGCGTGTGTGTGTGTGTGTGTGTGTGTGTGTGTGTGTGCTCCCCTCTCTAGCTGGGGTCCTGTCAGCACAGCCGGCATTTTATTTATTGCCTGCTGGAAATACACACCCAATTACAACCAGGTTTAGGTGTGGACTCGGAGCAGCGTGTGTGTGTGTGTGTGTGTGTGTGTGTGTGTGTGTGTGTGTGTTTGTGTGTGTGAGAGAGAGCAGAACTTCCATCAAATATAGTGGACTAGTTCTGTGGACTAGCAGAGTAGGCAGGGTTGGGGAATGTGTGCGTGCGTGTATGTTTGTAATTTTGTGTGTGAGGCCTGTGTGTGTAGTGGGAGGATGAAGCAGAAGGCTGGGCATTTCTGTAGGCTGGGTTTTAAAGGTAGGGTGAGCAGGCAGGATGTGTGGAGGTGTGTAGGGCAGAGGGCTAAACTGAGGTGTGGACTACAGAGGTACTAGGGATGTGGAGGTGTCGAAGATAGAGGGCATTGGTGATACAGAGGATGGGTAGATGTAGGGAAGGAGAGGAACAACTATGAAGGGAATAGGTCAAATGTACCATTTCCATTTGTTTGATGGGCCTCCTAAATCCTCCTGCCTGTCTGCCTTGCAGGGTTCAGAGCATAGACATAGAAGGCTATTTATCTATGTTTTTGATTCTATTTCTATGTGGGGTGGACAATTTAAGTGGCCTAGTTACAGTTTTGACTTAAATCTGCTTGAAAATCTGTGGCAAGACTTGAAAATGGCTGTTTAGCAATGATAAACAACCAACTTGACAGAGCTTGAAAAATATTTCAAAGAATAATGTGAAAATATTGTACAATCCAGCTGTGCAAAGCTCTTAGTGACTTACCCAGAAAGACTCACAGCTTTAATCGATGCCAAATGTGATTTTAACATGTATTGATTCAGGGGTGTGAATACTTATGTAAATTAGATATTTCTGTATTTCATGTTCAATACATTTGCAAAATTTCTAAAAAACTGTTTTCACTTTGTCATTATGGGGTATTGTGTGTAGATGGGTGAATAATGTTTTTAAAAAATCCTGTTTGAATTCAGGCTGTAACACAACAAAATGTGGAATAAGTTGAGGGGTATGAATACTTTCTGAAGGCACTGTATCTCTCTCCCTCCAAAATCGCTATTATGCCTTGGTGACCCCATTCACTCATGTAAGCATGAGAGGATTAGTCCGCCATCAAAACATCATGTCATTTCTTGGAATTCCCTTGTTCCCCCAAAAAACTCAACTAATCAAAGACTTTTACTCAACCAACTGGCAACAGCAACAGGCTGCTGTGTCTGAAAACAGAGACAACACAGAGGATGCTGTGTCTAAAAACACCCACATACACACACACGCAAAAAAACACCCTGCCCAGCCATAAGGGGACTTCACAGCTGGATAG
>NC_140027.1:169266-201766 GCF_964263955.1 Coregonus lavaretus
TGAGATGTACTTATGTTGCAGTTTGTCATTCTGTGTGTTAGGGTCGTAGTTCAGTTCAAGGTCAAGGGTTAGGCTGTGGTATTCTTCTCAATGACATATTGGATCCTGTGCCACTTGCATCACACATGTTGACTTTTCTTATTACAGTGTTACACTGTGAAGCTTCTGATGACAAGACTCAACTTGTTCTGCTTTTGTCTATCTATTACTTCTCTCTCTCTCTTTCTATCTCTCTCTCTTTCTATCTCTCTCTCTCTCTCTCCCTTTCTCTCACTCTCTCTCTCCTCTCTCTCTCTCTCTCTCTCTCTCACTCACTCTCTCCCTCCCTCCCTCCCTCCCTCCTCCCTCCCTCCCTCCCTCCCTCCCTCCCTCTCACTCTCTCTCTCTCTCTCTCTCTGTAGCGTCTTCATCTCAGTGAGGATGTAGCAGGGGCAACCTTTATGGCAGCTGGAAGCTCCGCCCCTGAACTCTTCACCTCTGTCATAGGTAACACACACACACACGGACGCATACAATACACATACTTACTCACTAGCATGGACACACGCTCACACACACACACACGACCCAGTAGAAGAGGAGCATGTACAGGTATTATCAACATATTACATGTGATCTTGTTAAGCCAATAAATAGACGTGAAATAAACATGGATGAAGGCTGATGAGAAGCAATGCACTGACGTCAGTATTTTAGATTGCCGCTTTTGATAACACTGTAGATTAGAAGCAGACTGTTGTGGTTTAGTAGACAGTGTATGACGTTGTATTTACTGTAAACAGAGAAGGTTTTAGAATTAGACTCTAGTTTAATTTAGTCCTTTGACATGGCTGAGCTGTTTATATGTGTTGTGACAGCTGGGGGCAGTTGTTTGATGTCACTGTCAATGTATCGCATCCAGTCATCCAGGGCCGCTACACACACACACACACACACACACACACACACACACACACACACACACACACACACACACACACACACACACACACACACACACAGAGGACACACATACACACACACAGCGCGCTAAGACTAGAGACATCAGAATTTGTCTGAGTAGACTGCTTGTTATACAAGGAAAAGGTTCTGTGTCATACTGTGTGTGTGTGTGTGTGTGTGTGTGTGTGTGTGTGTGTGTGTGTGTGTGTGTGTGTATGTGTCCTCTCCGCAGGTGTCTTCGTCACTAAAGGAGATGTGGGTGTGGGGACCATTGTGGGATCAGCAGTCTTCAACATCCTCTGCATCATCGGAGTGTGTGGGATCTTTGCTGGCCAGGTATCGTGTCATGGTGTTATATCATATTATAAAAGCATGGTCCCTGAATGACTTCTTGGTATTTTTGACTTGATAGTATATCTCAGTACAGTGTATACATATCTACACTACCAGTCAAAGGTTTGGACACACCTACTCATTCAAGGGTTTTTCTTCATTTTTTACTATTTTTTACATTGTAGAATAATAGTGAAGACATCAAAACTATGAAATAACACATATGGAATCATGCAGTAACCAAAAAGGTGTTAAACAAATCAAAATATATTTTATATTTGAGATTCTTCAAATAGCCACCCTTTGCCTTGATGACAGCTTTGTACACTCTTGGCATTCTCTCAACCAGCTTCATTTACATTTACGTCATTTAGCAGACGCTCTTATCCAGAGCGACTTACAAATTGGTGCATTCACCATCTAGCTAGTGGGACAACCACTTTACAATGTATATTTTATTTTTTTTTGGGGGGGGGGGGGGGGGTTGGGGTAAGGGGGGGGTAGAAGGATTACTTTATCCTATCCCAGGTATTCCTTAAAGAGGTGGGGTTTCAAATGTCTCCGGAAGGTGGTGAGTGACTCCGCTGTCCTGGCGTCGTGAGGGAGCTTGTTCCACCATTGGGGTGCCAGAGCAGCGAACAGTTTTGACTGGGCTGAGCGGGAACTATGCTTCCGCAGAGGTAGGGGAGCCAGCAGGCCAGAGGTGGATGAACGCAATGCCCTCGTTTGGGTGTAGGGACTGATCAGAGCCTGAAGGTACGGAGGTGCCAGGTAGTCACCTGGAATGCATTTCAATTAACAGGTGTGCCTTCTTAAAAGTTAATTTGTGGAATTTCTTTCCTTCTTAATGCGTTTGAGCCAATCAGTTGTGTTGTGACAAGGTAGGGGGGGGTATACAGAAGATAGCCCTATTTGGTAAAAGACAAAGTCCATATTATGGCAAGAACAGCTCAAATAAGCAATGAGAAACAACTTTCCAGGTCAGTAAATCCGGAAAATTTCAAGAACATTTTTGTACGTTTCTTCAAGTTCAGTCACAAACACCATCAGGCGCTATGATGAAACTGGCTCTCATGAGGACCACCACAGGAATGGAAGACCCAGAGGTACCTCAGCTGCAGAGGATAAGTTCATTAGAGTTACCAGCCTCAAAAATTGCAGCCCAAATAAATGCTTCACAGAGTTCAAGTAACAGACACATCTCAACATCAACTGTTCAGAGGAGACTGTGTGAATCAGGCCTTCATGGTATAATTGCTGCAAAGAAACCACTACTAATGGACACCAATAAGAAGAAGAGACCTGCTTGGGCCAAGAAACACGAGCAATGGACATTAGACCTGTTGAAAAGAGTCCAAATTTGAGATTTTTGGTTCCAACCAATGTGTCTGGGTGAACAGATGATCTCCGCATGTGTAGTTCCCACTGTAAAGCATGGAGGAGGAGGTGTTATGGTGTGGGGGTGCTTTGCTGGTGACACTGTCTGTGATTTATTTAGAATTCACGGCACACTTAACCAGCATGGCTACCACAGCATTATGCAGCGATACGCCATCCCATCTGGTTTGGGCTTAGTGGGACTATCATTTGTTTTTCAACAGGACAATGACCCAACACACCTCCAGGCTGTGTAAGGGCTTTTTTACCAAGAAGGAGAGTGATGGAGTACTAATTCAGATGACCTGGCCTCCACAATCCCCCGACCTCAACCCATTTGAGATGGTTTTTGATGAGTCGGACAGCAGAGTGAAGGAAAAGCAGCCAACAAGTGCTCAGCATATGTGGGAACTCCTTCAAGACTGTTGGAAAAGCATTCCAGGTGAAGCTGGTTGAGAGAATGCCAAGAGTGCGCAAAGCTGTCATCAAGGCAAAGGGTGGCTATTTGAAGTATCTCAAATATAACATATATTTCAATTTGTTTAACACTTTTTTGGTTACTACATGATTCCATATGTGTTATTTCAGTGTTGAGGTCTTCACTATTATTCTACAATGTAGGAAATAGTAAAAAAATAAATAAAAACCCTTGAATGAGTAGGTGTGTCCAAACTTTTGACTGGTACCGTAAATATGGGCTACATACAGTGTCCATATCTGTTGTCCAAGAATAACCATAATAACGTATTCTCCATACTGTATACAAATTCAGTACATATACATTTGCACGTACAGTACACCATAAATAATGAATATGAAATGACCATATGTGCGTTTACAGTATCACATCTGTACAGCCATAGCCTGCCTTACTGGCCTACTGTAACATGTATTCTCCCTGTCCATATCCCTGCACCATGCTGTGGTAAGCCTGAGTCAAACAGGATATATTCACTGATGGAATCATTTGACATAACATTACATGACAGGGCTCACATGGAACGAAGGATAAGCTCACTGTAAAAAAAAAAATAAGGACTTGAATAAATACATAGGATAAGTCCCAAATGGCACCCTATTCCCTACATAGTGCACTAGTCTTGACCATGGGCCCTGGTCAAAAGTAGTTCACTATATAGGGAATAGGGTGCAGGCCTTTACTTCATTATGTAATGAAGTAAAGGCCTACTGCCAGGAAACAGTGTATTAATGTAAAGTCATCTTAAAACTGCCAGGAAACAGTGTATTACTATTGTTGATCTAGTAGAGTTTGGCCTGGTCCCAGATCAGTTTGTACCATCTTGCTAACTCCTATGGTCTATTGTGGCTCTAAAGCACAAACAGATCTGGGACCAGGCTTTGGCTATGTGTTTCTCATAGGAAGATATTATGTGTTTTACAGTTTGGATAGCCTGATCCCAGATCTGTTGGTGCTGTCTAGCATGACATGACTATAGGAGTTTGCTCTACAGCACAAACAGATCTGGGACTAGGCTAGGGCTTGACTGTGTTTCTCTAAGGAAGATATGTGTTTCACTGTAGTAGTGTGTGTGGGTTGATTTGCATGCTAAATAAATGCAGGTTCTATAATGCATTAGTCACTGTGTGGTAGGCTGCCTGTGCTGCATATCATTATGTAAAATCAATGGATACACCAACACCTTTTTGGAGTAGGTGAGTGCTGCCTACTTGTCTTTTGTACGTAGTGTGATCTATTCAGGTCAACTCGAGCTCTTCGTGTATCTCGGTATGCTTATGAGGGAGCTGGAGCTATAATTGCTATTGTTGTGCCGAACCGCAAGCAATATAAAGTGCTATCATGAGGGTATACTTGACTGCAGATTATCAATGTAATAATGCTGTGTCTTTTTGTGTCTCCTGTCTGTCTGTCTGTCTGTCTGTCTGTTTGTCTTCTCTCCATCTGTCAGGCTGTGAAGCTCTCCCATTGGACACTACTCAGAGACTCCGCCTACTACACGCTCTCTATCGCTGCCCTCATTGCAGTAAGTGGCCAACTACATACACACACACACGCACAGATACGCACAGATACACGCACGGATACACACACACACACACGCACGGATACACACACAAGCAGTGTGCCAACACCTGAGTTCTCCCTGCCTTACAGAGAGAGAGAGAGAGAGAGAGAGAGAGAACGAACATCAGCTGGACCAGTCTGTCTGGTAGAGAGAGTTTAGCTCGAGACAGAACATCAGCTGGACCAGTCTGTCTGATAACCCTGCTCTGATGTGCAGACAGACTCATCACACATCACTCCTCCCAATTAACACAACACTGGGTCTGACTGACATAGATAAAGGACATCCACATTACACTGAACCATACACGGTGTTATTATAATGCAGGTTTACATTTATTGTCATGAATTTTGCCCCGGAGGCAGAACTGAGCGATTTCCGCTAGGGACAGATTGAAATTGACTGGGGGGATGGGTGGTTCAAAATAGGGGAGGGTTGTCAAACGTATTTATTTTGCTTTGGGGAGGGTTGTGTGTTTTTTGGGGGGGGCAGAGGGGAGGGTAGTGCGTTTTGGGGGGGGGCAGAGGGGAGGGTAGTGCGTTTTTTCCCCCCTGGTTTACATTCCTTCTTCTGCTCGTATTTTCCCTATAAACAATGGCTTAACTTACTTTTGATATTACCCTAATAAAGTTTAGAAACATTTGTGAAGGTTTGGTGTGGTGTGGCTATTATTAACCTTTAGCTACTGCAGGCCTATGATATGAAGGCAGTGTGCCCCGGCTCTCCAACTGACTCTGACAGTTGAACTTGCGGTGAGGAAGAATGTTTTAGGCCTACCAGAGTTACTCCTATAATCTAACGGTATAATGCTTATCTTTATACAAAATAGTCTGATCGAAAATTCCCGAATTAGCCTCCTTCTGTACGCCTATATCTGTATAGAAGACGCAGTAGCCATCTGACATAAATAAATGCATCTCTATCTCTCTGGGGTTAGGCCTAAGCTTCTCTTCCTTTATATAGGCTATATATATATATACAGTGGGGAGAACAAGTATTTGATACACTGCCGATTTTGCAGGTTTTCCTACTTACAAAGCATGTAGAGGTCTGTAATTTTTATCATAGGTACACTTAAACTGTGAGAGACGGAATCTAAAACAAAAAATCCAGAAAATCACATTGTATGATTTTTAAGTAATTAATTTGCATTTTATTGCCTGACATAAGTATTTGATCACCTACCAACCAGTAAGAATTCCGTCTCTCACAGACCTGTTAGTTTTTCTTTAAGAAGCCCTCCTGTTCTCCACTCATTACCTGTATTAACTGCATCAATGATCATGAGGAAGGTGAGGGATCAGCCCAGAACTACACGGCAGGAACTGGTCAATGACCTGAAGAGAGCTGGGACCACAGTCTCAAAGAAAACCATTAGTAACACACTACGCGATCATGGATTAAAATCCTGTAGCGCACGCAAGGTCCCCCTGCTCAAGCCAGCGCATGTCCAGGCCCGTCTGAAGTTTGCCAATGACCATCTGGATGATCCAGAGGAGGAATGGGAGAAGGTCATGTGGTCTGATGAGACAAAAATAGAGCTTTTTGGTCTAAACTCCACTCGCCGTGTTTGGAGGAAGAAGAAGGATGAGTACAACCCCAAGAACACCATCCCAACTGTGAAGCATGGAGGTGGAAACATCATTCTTTGGGGATGCTTTTCTGCAAAGGGGACAGGATGACTGCACCGTATTGACGGGAGGATGGATGGGGCCATGTATCGCGAGATCTTGGCCATCAACCTCCTTCCCTCAGTAAGAGCATTGAAGATGGGTTGTGGCTGGGTCTTCCAGCATGACAATGACCCAAAACACACAGCCAGGGCAACTAAGGAGTGGCTCCGTAAGAAGCATCTCAAGGTTCTGGAGTGGCCTAGCCAGTCTCCAGACCTGAAACCAATAGAAAATCTTTGGAGGGAGCTGAAAGTCCGTATTGCCCAGCAACAGCCCCGAAACCTGAAGGATCTGGAGAAGGTCTGTATGGAGGAGTGGGCCAAAAACCCCGCTGCAGTGTGTGCAAACCTGATCAAGACCTACAGGAAACGTATGATCTCTGTAATTGCAAACAAAGGTTTCTGTACCAAATATTAAGTTCTGCTTTTCTGATGTATCAAATACTTATGACATGCAATAAAATGCAAATTATTTACTTAAAAATCATACAATGTGATTTTCTGGATTTTTGTTTTAGATTCCGTCTCTCACAGTTGAAGTGTAACTATGATAAAAATTACAGACCTCTACATGCTTTGTAAGTAGGAAAACCTGCAAAATTGGCAGTGTATCAAATACTTGTTCTCCCCACTGTGTGTGTATATATATATATATATATATATATATATATATATATATTATTTATTTATTTATTTATTTATTTATTAAAATATTAATATTATACAGTGGACACCTAAGTCTATAGGCCTATGCATGCAATGCCCTGATACATTTTGTGTTAAAATCTCTGACAGCTGAACCGTGAGGTTGACAATTATTATTTTAGGAATTAGCCTAAAAACCAATAAAAAAATAAGGTTTTGCATATGCTACACATCGAAACACAAGAAATAGCATTTTTGTAATTTGTTATAGCTGTTTTTAAGGACACGTAAATGTGGCTCATTTGGCCAACATTCCTTGTTTATTGATGGCGCCAGGTTGGATCTGAATGCATATGGATGTCCGTTAAAATTCGCAAATGTCCAGTAAATTAAAATCTTCCCTGTCATGTTGTCTGCTGCCAAATTTTCCTAAAGGAAACTCTGAAATGGCACATTGTTTTTATGAAGATTTTAGAATATTTGCATAAAAATCTGTCACCAATTGGATTGAAACCTAGCTATAGACACCCGAAAGACTCTGGCAAATGCGCTAGTCCAGTGTCACTTTGATTATTCCTGCACATCATGGTTCACCAGCAGCCCCAAACATCTAAAGAATAAACTAGCAGCCAAACAAACTTGTAAGAATTGTACTTAAACTCCACCATCATACTCATCTGGAGGTTGAGCATTTTTTTGTCTCTATCAATGTAATTGTACATGTATTTATGTTTTAAAAAATAGGGACCATAATGGAAATAAGTCCCCGACTTTATTGTGCAATCCTGGTCACTTAAAAAAAATATTTGTGTATATATGTATATATTTTTTTGACAAATTAAATCAATCAATCCAAACTGTGCAGCGGCCAATTGATGAATGGAAATAGACATCTGTTACAAAGCACCAAAAAGTTTAATGACATTCGGAGATTGTCAAGCCAAGCCTTCGATACTGGGAATGCCTACAAGCTAGGGAGGGATGTATTTTCTGTTTGTCGAGATTGACATAGTCTATTTATTGTGGTGTTGAAAACACAAACCATGATTTTGAAGTGCCCGAAGTCGGTATGCTTTGTTTATTAGTTGTTTGGTGCATTGGCACAGAATCCTGTTGGTGGAAAATCCATTGCATTAATATAAATATGGCATCAAAATGTTGAAAATCTGATTTCCCTTTAGCTGATCATTGTCTGCAGCCGGCTCTGATCGTAGTGTAATGAAACAGGCAGGGAGAGTGAGCTCGTCTGTGGTGGTCGGCGAACCCTCAACCTTCTGGCCCGTAGCCCTGTGTGGCATCGACTGTGCCACTAAAGCATGCTGAAGTGGCAAAGTCCATATCCACATTTAAAAACACACAGTGGCTACAGGTATTTTGATCTTAGGTCGTAAACATTATTTAGAGTTAATTCTATGAGGGGGGAGGGTGTTCGATTTATTTTACAGTACAAGGGGAGGGTCATGTAAAAATATGTTTTTTATGTTGGGGGGGGCATTTTTTGGGGGGGGACCAGCCCCTTCCCCCAGTACATTTCGATCTGTCCCCTAGATAGGACAGCTGCAAAGTCAATGTGGTCTATATCGTAAAAATTAATGAAAAGACAAATTATCTATTTGGTGTTAATTTAAGGTTAGCAGTGTGGTTAAGGTTAGGTTTAAAATCAGATTTGATGACTTTGTGGCTGTGCCAGCTAGTGACCACTCTGCAGAGCTGCCTCCAGGGCAACAATCATGACAACAAATACCAAACTGCAATTATATGTATGTTAGGCTTTTAGAATGAAGCATAATCACACAGCACATACATCCACATGCGTCATTGCAAAAAGAAAAGTACTGTATTTTTCCACTTGACATTGGCTGAGTTAGACTGTAATGAATCAGATGTTGAGTAACAGGTATTTTTGTCCTGGTTCTGTCATGGAGAAAGGCTCTGGAGTGGGCATGCCCTCTGGTGGTGAACATAGATATAGCATTGCTTTAATAATCAGTACTGGAAATGCAGGGAGATTGTGTTGTCACATCTCTCCCTTTTCCTAAATATTATCAATCCCTCTCTTTCTCCTCACAGTTTATCTACGACGGGGAGGTTACATGGTATGTCAAAATGTATTTCTCTTGATATTCAGCTGCTTGATAATCAGTTGATAAGTCTCTCCGGTGGTGTATTTTGAATAGATTATCCTGTGCTCGTCTCAACTGTACGTGTAATGTGTGCCGTCTAGGGTTGAGGGCTTGAGAACAGAGCAGAAGACACATTTCCATTGTTCGCTGTAACACATGGACAATAACGTTGGATTCATTCTATTCTATATTGTATTGAAGGTGGGAGTCTCTAGTCCTGAACGTGATGTACCTCTTCTACATTATAATCATGAAGTGAGTATGATCATCATCTGGTGGTCACATTATCACACACCCACTTCCCATCTGGACCAAGAACTATTCATCTATCCTAAGTCATTTAGATACTGTACAATCAGAGGCAAATGTATTACACTGTTACTCACAGGAAAGTCTGCATACTTTTGTAAACTCTTGTATACTTTCAACTCAATTATCATTATCTCTGAACTGAATTTTCATCACTTGTGTATGTAGGTTTAACGGCCGAGCGAGGCGCTACTTTGACCGGCGGAAGAAGAGTTCCGTGAGTCTGGCCAACGGTCTGACGGGCAGCACTGACCTGGAGGACAACGTCACCTGTGATGCCACCGCTGTCCTGCTCAAGAAAGGTACCTAAGCTGGTGGCACACAGATATGACATCACATTATCAGGCTTCTGTGGGGCAACACTTTATTTAGATAGTCTTTAGAGCATCTACAGATGGACTATCTACAGACTATCAGTAACAGCTCAACTAACTATCTACTAACCTTAACCTTAACCCTTTACCTTAACCCTTACCCTAACCCTTATTCTAAACCTAACCGTAACTTTAGCAAGCAGTTGCTTATCAACAGATAGTCATACTATCAACAAACTATCTGAACTATCCAAATAAAGTGTGACCTTCTGTGGTATAATACAGAGAAATACAGTTTACAGTGAAATGATTTTGATAGTTGTGGTGGTTCCACTGAAAAATGAACTATTGTAGTATCTCAGTTTCATGGGTCATCAATCTTCAGATATGGAGAGTTAAAGGGATACTTCGGGATTTTGGCGAGGCCCTTTATCTACTTCCCAAGAGTCAGATGAACTTATGGGTACCATTTTTATGTCTCTGCGTGCAGTTTGATGGAAGTTGCTAACGAGCGCTAGCGCAATTGCTAACTAGTGTTAGCTCATTGCGCTAATGCTAGTTAGCAATGGCTCGTGAAACTACCTCCAACTTCCTTCATACTGGACACAGAGACATTTTTACATTACATTTACATTTGAGTCATTTAGCAGACGCTCTTATCCAGAGCGATTTACAGTTAGTGAATACATATTTTTTTATACTGGCCCCCCGTGGGAATCGAACCCACAACCCTGGCATTGCAAACGCCATGCTCTATCAACTGAGCTACATCCCTGCCAGCCATTCCCTCCCCTACCCTGGACGACGCTGGGCCAATTGTGCGCCGCCCATGAGTCTCCCGGTCGCGGCCGGCTGCGACAGAGCCTGGATTCGAACCAGGATCTAGTGTCACAGTTAGCACTGCGATGCAGTGCCTTAGACCACTGCGCCACTCAGGAGTACATCATGATCCTGAGAGACAACAGTTAATCTGACTCTGGGGAAGTAGATAAAGGGCTTCATTGCCAAAATCCTGAAGTATCCCTTTAAGTGGACGGTACACACATTTGTATGTATTAGTTTAATGTGTCACCAGTCTGTTAGTGATAACAGTAGCCATTTTGTGACTATCCTCATAGCTAACTTCCAGTGTAAGCCCAGTGTGCTGATGGTGGATGTGCTACTGTCAGCCTACCCCCACCAGCTCTCCTTCTCTCATTGATAAACTATTAGAGAAGAAATAACCAGGCGGCCATTTTGTGTCTGTCCCCATAGCTAACTTCCAGTGTAAGCCCAGTGTGCTGATGGTGGATGAGCTACTGTCAGCCTACCCCCACCAGCTGTCCTTCTCTGAGGCTGGCATGAGGATCATGATCACCAGTCACTTCTCTCCCAGGACACGACTCACCATGGCTTCACGCATGCTAATCAATGAGGTAAGATTAGGGTAACACAGACACTCACACACACGTATGAATTGGACACTTACACCCCCCCACCTCCTCACACACACACACACACACACACACACACACACACACACACACACACACACACACTCTCTCATTGACACTGTATTGTGTGTGTGTGCAGAGACAGAGGGTGATCAACACCAGTGAGACCAGGGTCAACCAACACATCACCAACGGAGACTCAGACTCTGCAGCCGCCAGGGCTCCGGAGAGGCGGGGTCTGGAGAACGGCAGGACGGGCGGGGCCGAGAGAGGGCTGAACGGGAGATGCGGAGGTCAGGAGGTCCTGGAGACGGAGAATGAGACGGAGAACGAGGATAATGACAATAATGAGAACGATGGAGGAGAGGAGGAAGAGGAGGAGGAGGACGAAGGACCTCTGGTCCCTCACAGACCACCAGGTGTGTGATCATGTTATCTGCCTATTTTCTTTATTCTATGTTTTACACATTTAAATTCACTGACACTCATTTTCTCTCTCTCTCGCTCTCTCTGTCTCTCTCTCTCTCCGTCTCTCTCTCACTGTCTCTCTCCCTTTCCCTTTCCCTCTCCCTGTCCTCCAGCGGGAGTGTGTAACAAGATGAAGTGGTTGCTGTGCTGGCCTCTGTGCCTGCTCCTCTTCTTAACCATCCCTAACTGTGCCAAGCCACGCTGGGAGAGATGGTTCATGGTGTCCTTCGTCACCTCCACCATGTGGATAGCTGGCTTCTCCTACATCATGGTCTGGATGGTGAGTTCTTATTCAACCTTTATTTACTAAATGTCATATTAGCCTTGACTCCAGCTGTCATCTCAAACGGGAATACAGGGTTGAGGTCTGGTATTTGTCTTGCAAAAAAATGCTATGTGTGACGGTTCCATTCTAGCCTTGGTTACAATTCTAATGATACGACTGCCATGTTGTCATTGACTATAGGTGACTGTGATTGGGTACACGCTTGGCATCCCTGATGTCATCATGGGCATCACGTTCCTGGCGGCGGGGACTAGTGTTCCAGACTGCATGGCCAGCCTCATCGTGGCACGCCAAGGTACAGTAGGGAGAGACACACACGGAGACCACTCCATCAAAACCAACCCCACAACTCTCGTCTTTTTATATGGTTACACAGAGATATTGAACTACAATACTTCACACACAAAGTACGGTGTTATAATACAATATATTACGATAGATTTTTCTTTTCTGTCTAGGTCTGGGAGACATGGCCATCTCTAACTCTATAGGCAGTAATGTGTTTGATATTCTGGTGGGCCTGGGTCTGCCCTGGCTTTTACAGACCCTCTGCATTGACTATGGATCAACAGTGAGTATTCCTGCTATCACCCATGTTTTTATTTGACTATTGCCCAACATTGTAGACAGGCTTAGAGCAGAGTTGACTGATAACTGGCTGATAGCTGATCACGTGGTTCTGTGTCCTCTTCAGATCTCTCTGAACAGTAGAGGATTGATCTTCTCTGTTGCGCTGCTCCTGGCCTCAGTGTTCCTCACAGTGAGTACAGGCTGTACTCGGATCAGCCTAACCCCAATACTAGCTTCAACATTATTTTAAAACAACTGTCTATAAACCAGTGTGTTGGGCTAATATTTTCACCTGTAACCTACGTAGAATACCTCCTATAACCTATCCCTCTCTATGGTCTATCTATGAAGCACACAGAAATGTAGTGCACTATGTTTACTCTCGCTCTCCTTTCCCTACTCCTCTCTTCCTCTGTCCTCAGGTGCTGGGCGTCCACTTAAACAAATGGACTCTGGACCGTCGACTGGGTCTGACCTGTCTCCTCATGTACGCCGTCTTCGTGTGTTTCTCCGTCCTCATCGAGTTCAATGTCTTCATCTTCGTCAACCTGCCCATGTGCCGCGAGATCCTCTGATCATCGTTCTCTTCCTCCTCCTCCTCCTCCTGCTTTCGCTCCCGGAGGATGTCTTTGCCACAGGTCTTTGCCCCCTGTCTGCTCGCGCAACCCTCGAGTGGATGTTTATCTTGAAATAATAGTTATTTAATTTATCTTTGGTGCAATACAAGCGAAAGATGAACGGAGATTTGAGTTTGGCTGTTTTTGGCTGGAGAAGAGAAGGTGTAAGAGAATGTCCCATTAGAACATGGTGAGGTCAAAGGTCAACCAAACAGGAAGTAGTAGTGACTGCTTCCTGTTAGCTTTCTGTTGCCAGGTAAACTGAAGACATTGGTTTGGATAAACTAAACTGTATTATCATCAACGTCGATGTATAAGCTGCTAACTGACTGAGAGAAGATGATTGGCTAACGGCGATTGATAGCCAATAGGATTGGGTTATTTTCTTACTCTTTGTACAGTTTGGATATAAATATTATACATATTGTTTAAGGTGTTTTAAGTTAGGATGGATGTGCGACAGGATTCCATGTGTGCTGGCTGTACATATTTGAAGAGAATATTGACATGGAGAAGTTTATCGACATATCGCTCTCACTTAGACTGGTTCGGTTTTTCAACCATTCGGTGAAGCGGCAAGAATCAAAGAAGAGGAGGACATTTTTGTTTTAGCAGAGTGCACTGTAGTGACTTGACCAACCAGTGATGCTCTCATGCCAGCCATTACTTCTCGCAAAGTGTAAGAAAGCATGGCGTGCTAATCGTGAGTCTATTCCTTTAGCTTTACGCCGTAAGGGAGAGTTCATATTAATCTGTTCTATTTGCAGTAAGAAATATTTATGTACAGTACAGTTTCTCTTGAGTTATATTCTCTCCAAATATATCCAAATATATGTGGGATATATATTTTCCCCAATATATCCCAAAATTATTGTAAATAAGGGATATCCCTGGAGTTGAAATCCAGCACCGTCACTTTATTGAACAGAGATACATTATATAATATGTTTCTGTTGTACAGCATCTAGTTGTATGTAACTGTAACTACTGAACTTAAGACCCTTTTAGGCTATAGAACCTTGTACAATAGTAGAATACTTTCTACTCAATAGTAGAATAGTTTCTACTCAGTTGAGTACAACATTTCTACTTAAGGAAAATAAGTATTTTTAGAATAGTAAGTGATGTAAGAAAGTACACTGTCGAGATATAGCTGGATTGAAGTGTGTGTGTGTGTGTGTGTGTGTGTGTGTTTGTGTGTGTGTGTCTGCACACACACATGCGCGTGCAAGTAGGTTTTTGTGTGGGTGTTATTTATCGAATTCCCTAGGAGGACCATGAAAAATACTGTTACTGAGCAGACATAATCATGATTAATTTATTTATGGGTTAATTTATTCACAGATCATGTCTGCTCTATCGGTATCAGACAAAAATGTGGATCCAGTTCTAAATGGAATGCTTTGTGTTCTTGTTTCTATGTTATTGAGATTCAGTGTACCAGTTATATCATCTAAATATGGGAAAACTGACTCTGTTGATTATATTTAAGAATATAGAACTTTCTAATTTATAAGTTTTGTTTAGTTCTTATTTCAAATATAGTATATATTGCAGCATTTGTATATTGTAAAAATTAACACCTTGGCAGATGCCGTACATGGCACATTAACTAGACTGGTTTAGCCACCAGAGGGCATTCAAGTAAATTTAATTTGGGAGCCATTGAACTAGATTTGATATCTCTTAGTAATAACGGTGTCAGTTTCTAGCAAGCAAACCTTTTGCACTCGCACAACATATCTATTCTTAAAACAGTGCTTCTTAAACTCTTGTAATATCCCAGGCCCCGTATTCACAGAGTCTCAGAGTAGAAGTGCTGATCTAGGATCAGGTCCCAGCTGTCCAAATAATGGTATTCATTATGAGCTAACAGACTAAACTGATTCTAGATCGGCACCCCTACTCTGAAACGTTTTGTGAACACAGGCTCAGGTATTTAGTTAAGGCCTCAAACCAACAACAATTGTGGATGTGTTAATGTATTTAAGCCAAAACAGTAACATATTTTGTCAACAACGGTATTGCCACTTTGTATCAGTGCTTTGTATCCACAGCATGTGTTCAAACCAAAAGTGGAGATGTGCTAACTGAGAATGTCTACTATGGCTTACTTTTATGAGGATTGCCATGGTTACCGGATTAAAGGACCAGTCCGATATCTTTTTGATGCTTTGTAGCCACATGAATGGTCCTCAGACTCAGAGTTTGTTGTATAAGTATTTGTACATTTTCAATGGGGGAGTAAGACAATAAGATTATTGATTTTGGCACATAGAAAACAGTTTGGGTACTTTTAAGTGAACAGAAGAGGAATTTTCTGTTAGTCTGCATGTCTCTTCATAATAAGTCTGGTTATTTTCGTGTGTACATTTTAATTAAGGTATTTCATGATCAAAAGGCACTGTTTTGATTATGTTATACTGTTCATATCAAAAGGGAATATAGGCTATTATAAACAATGTTTAAATAACTTATGACAAACATATTTATTTGGAAAAATACAGTATTTAGAATGTAGGCCTGCTTCCCTAATAGTTTTCAACAAGAACCAATGTCATTTTACGGTCATGTCTTTGGAATTGTTTGTAAATCCCCATTTTCTTTCGTGAGGGCCTCTGGTTAACGTAGTCTCTCTTAGTACTCTGTGTTTAGGAGGGATTCAGTCATATTTTGCTCCCAGGGGTCTTCTTGCAATAAACAGATTTACATACAATACAATAGTTTCTACATTGTTAATATGTGTTTTTTATTGAACCTTTATTTATCCAGGAAAGACCCATTGAGGTCAGAAGACCTCTTTTACAAGGGAGACCTGACAAGTGTTCATTGGAAAATCTGTAGGATGAGAACACCAAAGGAAGGAATTCATGTGGACAAAGGTTGAATAAGGTTTATGGACATATGGTAGCTGAGTTATAAGTTGTAGTGATAGTCATGTATTTGACACAGTAGGCTCCTTCTGATTGAAAGTCTTTGTGGGTGTTTGTTTCAGCATTTTACACCAATGTACTGCAGATGTTCTAATCTCCCACTATATTGATAAATGTATAAATCTTAAAAGCTGTGGAATAACTGTATGTTTATGGCCTACAGTACATGAAGAATAAATTGGTCTGTGAAATAGTCGTCCAACATCCCCATCAGTGCATGAACAAGTTCCAGAACTGGTCATGTGACCTAGAAGTTAGCACTCGCTCGAGCCTTGCACTCGCACTTCAGTGTTTTGCCGGGAGAGGGTTGAGCCTGAGCGATGTGTAAAGAACTGAACTGGAGTTGTGCAATGGAGACGTTTTGGCAATAATTAAACTTGAAAAGAATGAAACTATAAGATGTGATGCAAAACTATATGAAACAAAAGTAAAACTTTATGAGTTCGGGTTGTACCACGCATAGACCACTTGGAATTGTGTGGTTTCTGCTACAAGACGACGACTTTATCTTTAGGTAAGCACTTTACGCTTTCTGTATCCTTAAGTGTTTACAAACATTGGTTTCTAACTAATGCAGTTTTAACAATGTTGTCGTTATGGCAAATTGAGTTGTGGACTGTAATACGAATGATTGCTTATTCTTATGATATTGTCATAAATACAGATTTTAGTTTACTTAAAAAATGATAGTTTATCAGAGACTTGGTCTTTCTGCTTGAATAAAGTCTTACAAAAGAACGCACATTAAAGGGGCAATCAGCTGTTGCTACATCCATTTTTGGATATGTATCCATTGATACTTGAAGAATATAACTTATAAATGCCTCATGAGCTTAGTTGAACTGTCATACCACATCAGAACCCAAAATATAAGCTTGTTTACACCAATGTTTGTAAACAAAAGCTATATAGCCTCAACACATGGTTAAAATTATAATGTTGATATAATTAATGGTCAGTCCTTGCATCCATAGCTCTGTCTATACATTTGAGAGTGATTACATTTCTCCAGCCCCATCCCTAAGCTTTTTACCAAAACAGGGGTGGGAATCTCCTTTGTTATTTTTTCTACTTCTGATTGCTGCTTTAAATAATGTTGAAATGATGAGCGTGTAACTAATAGCTGACAAAGGAATGTCTGTATAGACATAACCTTGCCCCTCAGTGATATGCAAGTCTAGACATGAGTTATTATGAGGGGCCTGTAGTATGAAGTCGGACTTCATTGGAAAGTCCAAAGTGAAGGATAATGTAGATGAATTCATTTGTACACATCCCACAGTAAAACATCCCTTAGTCTAATACTTTTCCAGTCTAAGAGTAACACTTGCACCAATTTCTCCTGGCACAGATAAGCATTCCTCCTGTCCAGTGTGCTGTATTTGACTAGGTCTTATCTATAGACTTAATGCCACTTCTGAGTACAGTACACTTAGCCAACCTTAGTCATTCAAGGGTATGCTACTTGTTTGGCCAAGAGATTTGGAACAAGTTCAAAAGTAGCAGGAATAATTCATCTGGAACAGACATCAAAAGGGGATTTTAGAGCATTTATTAGTCACTTGAAAAGGGGCACTCTGTAGCTACTCTGACCACGTTTGACCTGACCTGGTTCAGTTTGATGTGTTCAGATATGCAGTACTTGCCCCTATACAAACAAATCATCATATATCATTATTACATCCTCAAATAAAAGTATGGAGTCAGTGTTCTCTTTCTCTCAATTCAATTCAATTCAATGTAAGGGGCTTTATTGGCATGGGAAACATATGTTTACATTGCCAAAGCAAGTGAAATGGATAATAAACAAATGTGAAATAAACAATAAAAAGTTAACAGTAAACATTACACTCACACAAGTTCTAAAAGAATAAAGACATTTCAAATGTCATATTATGTCTATATACTGTACAGTGTCATAATGATGTGCAAATAGTTAAAGTACAAAAGGGAAAATAAATAAACATCAATATGGGTTGTATTTACAATGGTGTTTCTTCTTCACTGGTTCCCCTTTTCTTGTGGCAACAGGTCACAAATCTTGCTACTGTGGTATTTCACCCTACAGATATGGGAGTTTATCAAAATTGGATTTGTTTTTGAATTCTTTGTGGGTCTGTGTAATCTGAAGGAAATATGTGTCTCTAATATGGTCTTACATTTGGCAGGAGGTTAGGAAGTGCAGCTCAGTTTCCACCTCATTTTGTGGGCAGTGTGCACATAGCCTGTCTTCTCTTGAGAGCCAGGTCTGCCTACGGCAACCTTTCTCAATAGCAAGGCTATGCTCACTGAGTCTGTACATAGTCAAAGCTTTCCTTAATTTTGGGTCAGTCACAGTGGTCAGGTATTCTGCCACTGTGTACTCTCTGTTTAGGGACAAATAGCATTCTAGTTTCCTCTGTTTTTTTGTTAATTCTTTCCTATGTGTAAAGTCATTATCTTTTTGTTTTCTCATTATTTGGTTGGGTCTAATTGTGTTGCTGTCCTGGGGTTCGGTGGGGTTTGTTTGTGTTTGTGAACAGAGCCCCAGGACCAGCTTGCTTAGGGGACTCTTCTCCAGGTTAATCTCTCTGTAGGTGTTGGCTTTGTTATGGAAGGTTTGGGAATCGCTTCCTTTTAGGTGGTTGTAGAATCTCTCTCTCTCTCTCTCTCTCTCTCTCTCTCTCTCTCTCTCTCTCTCTCTCTCTCTCTCTCTCTCTCTATTTCTCTATTTCTATCGCTCTAACCCCGCTACTCTGTGAAGCGATAGTGTGCTTTTTTCCCATAGCTGTCCATTCAACTTTCCATCTTTCCATCCAAGAAGAGCGAATGGAAATCATTAGAGCACACATTGGCGCAGACCTGTCTAGACCTGAGCATACAGAAAACGTACCACAATCCACTGTATCTCCTGCAACACCATTGGTCAGGATTTGTCATCAGACGTTTGTCAATAATCATTTTTGGATCTGTTTCTCTGTTCAAGTTAAGGCCTCTTTGGAATCTGTTAAAGGTATTACATTCATTGAGGGAGAAAGATTTTGGCGGCCGGTGGATAGTTACACTGTTACAAGAATATGAATCAGCAGATAGGAATTTTTACAAATGGACAACAGGTTTTTACCATGGCTTGATTTCGTTAATATGGTAATAGTTATTTGTTTCCAATAGCCATGTCCTTACTGTAAGTTAAGCCAGACACTGTCTGTATCTTTTTTCAGGTGTTTTTCTCCTTTGGAGGGGAGCATGGAAGGTTGTTTTAGTAGCCAGGAGTCTTTGTTTTCTACTGTATAAGCTACCTTGAGACTGAGACTTAAGTCTGATAACAGTTGGTCCAACAGGTGTTTATGGATGTCGGACTGTAGGCTTGTCTTGTTCATCAGAACCTTGATGTGTTATACAGACTGAAAGTGTAGGATGTATAAAGGTTCTTAACAGTCTATGCATACCTGTTCTGTAAACCTCTATAGCTCCCTGACCCAAACAGGGCAGGCTACTGTAGTGTATGAAAGGGGTTCCCAACCTTTTTAATGTCAAGGACCCTAAAAAATGATGAGCCGCTGGTTGAGGACCCCTTACAATTTTATTTTAATTTTTGCAAGCCGCCAATGAAGTTCCTGAAAGCCAAATGCACCTCTCTATCTTCACAATGACTACCACTGGTGCAGAGAGTAAGACAGGCAAGTGCAAAGGCTATTTGCATAGTGAAAAATATAGGAAAGAAAGATTTATCCAAATGTAACCCAAAATGTTCTGTAGGTATAATAAAACCAATATTTAACTTAGCAAAAAAATAAATGGGTAAAAATACAAATATATATATATATTAGGGCTGACCCCATTTAGTCGACTGGTCGATTGTTTGGGCGATAGGATGTCGACCAAGATTTTTTTAGTCAAGCAGTGGCAAATATATAAAAAATGGTAATCATTGTTGGTTAAGGGCTTGTAAGTAAGCATTTCACAGTAAGGCCTACACCTATTGTATTTGGCGCATGTGACAAATAACGATTTGATTTGATTTGAGACACCTGTCTGATTCACACCTGTCTGAGTGGACTAATCCATTGCGGAGGCCGCGGGGGTGGTACACCAGTATCACCAGTAGTACATTTACCGTTAATTACCATAATTTATAATCTACGTTGTTTGTTTGGCTACTGTAATTTCTGTTAATGCATTCAATATATTATTATTAGTCTTACCGTTGTCATTGTAGGAGTGGACACGTTGTTTGCAGAGCGCACAACCTAGGCTACACTTGTGAGAGTTTTTGGGGGGTTTATTTCATTCCATTTATGAGATGTCAATTTATTCATTGTCTTTTGTTTGGAGCGCTCCTGTCAATCTTGAGTAAGGACACACCCCTGATTATGCATATAACTAGGCCTAGGCTACCTGGCCTGCGTGCAAATGTAGGCTTTTAAATGTGCCCATTTGGGGACCTGATAGTATTTCTGATTGTCTTAACTCACCATCACTGTGGAGCTTCTCAAAGTAATTGTTTCCTCGCCTCTAACAACAAGTAAACAAAGTCTGTTTTTACATCCATTGAGAATGACAATAGCCTATTTGAAAAATCTTTCCAGCTGTCTCCCTTTCGATAACCACTCAGCATGAAATTGGAAAGAAAAGTAATGCTCTGATCCGGTGGAGACATTATAAAAAAAGGCCTGCCTGATTACTTCTTATCCCTTGAGAAAATAGCCTACAGCTGTGTCTGTCTGTCCTGAGCTAACTGGCGCGGGAAACTCTGAGGGCCCCGAATATTCTGCACAAGTTAATAGTTGATAGAATGTTTAAAGTTCCTTGCAGACAGGCCATGTTTAGCCAATGTGATTTATAGGATATTTATTTTTATCAGGATATTTTCTACCTGTGGGCTGCAATGTTTTTATTTGTTGGCTTTATGTAGGCTATTTTTACATTTCTGCATTGGCAATAGAAGTTACTTTTAGATTTGTATCATTTTCATTTAGATATAATTTTGATAAATATGAAGACTGTTCCACAAAAATGTGCATATGAAAATCATAACTGGCACGCAGATCAGTAGAAATGGTATGATAACTTGGCACTCCAAATGGAAAAGGTTACCGACTGTTGGTGTAGCCTATTACCGGCAACTTCCCGAGCGTAACCGCAGAATCTGTGAAGGCCACCAGCGGAAGGAGGAGGGTCGGGTCGGGTCGGGAACAGGTTTTTTTCTTCTGGTTAGGCTATATTGATCTCTGGCTCCCTCTTTAGTAATTTGTGTGACTTCATTTTTTATTGCATTGCTTAAAGCATCAGACAAGCTCAGTAGCCTACATATAGTTGGTTTTATTCAAACGTGTGTCTATATATGGAAAAATACACATTTTAAAATTTAGACCAATCTTTAGTCGGGGACAGCCCTACTATATATTATTTTTTTCCGCTAACCACCTGGCGCCCCCTTGCGGACCCCCTGGGGTCCGCGGACCCCAATTTCAGAACCCCTGAACTAGAGCGTTGGCTAAGTCAGAGGTTGCAAATGCAGTCTAGACACTTTTCTCTGCCTTCTGTGGCAACACTGGAATATCCATGGTTTTGTAATGGGTGATGTCATCAGGAAGCAGGCACTCGAGTTACAGCCGTGAGGATCGCACTGTTCTGTTCCACAAAGACATATCCCACTGAACGCTTTCACAGGACCAGACTGTACTGGTGGCTTTACTCCTGCACGGTATAGAAACACACTTTCTGTCTAGGTTCTAACATCTTCAATATCACTGGTTTTCCTATTATGGCTTGAGGAAGTGAATCTGTAACTGTATATTTAGGATTTATTACCATCTGCTAGTTTAAAATTCATATTAACTCTCACTGTAGCCTACATAACTTTATACATTTTATTTAACCTTTATTTAACCAGGCAAGTCAATTAAGAACAAATTCTTATTTACAATGACGGCCTGGCAAGAGGAAAAATACCTCCTGTGGGGACGAGGGCTGGGATACTAGTGTGAATGTCCCAAAACTGGAGTTTTTAATAATTTTCCCTTCATTTTCAAGGGGAACTAAAGTCATTGGAATTCAGAATATGCCAGGCAGAGATACTATTGGAGCGCTCAGCAGACCCTGAACAGCTCTCCCTACATACTACTATATATTATGGCCTACTTTGGTTTCCTTTTAACACCACATAGTGCTGCTGGGTTCAGTTTGAGGCCTGGTGGAAGGATTTGAGTGGAGTCGCCATAACTAACCAACATCCCTCTTGGTTTCTTGGCCATATCTCTTTCCTCTCCCTCCCCCATCTCTCTCTTTCTCTCCCCCATCTCTCTCTTTCTCTCGCCCATCCTTCCTGGTCTCCCAATCTCTGCTTCCCAGTGGCTAAGACATCTGAAGAGAGAGAGACATTACACACACTTCTTCTAAGTGGAGAACTACATCCTCGGTCTTCACCCCTATTTCTGGTTCTCATTTAGTGGGGAGTGGCCCAGTCATGTGACTCAACTCAGAATGTGCTAAAACAACTCCCAACTTTTCCACTTGGTGTTGACCATAGAGGAGAAATCATAGAGTGGAAGTAAGTTATGATAGGGCGGTGGTGGTGGTGCCTGGTGCTTGCTGTAACACAGATTAAGTTGAGGTGGTTGTGTTTATTTTGAGCTTGTTTTCTCTCCATGTGTTTCTTTAGAGACCTCTGTTAATGGTGGTCATTGGAATTGCAAAGTTTATCCTTCTAGTCACTATAAACAACTACTATAGTATCATAACAAGCACCATGCCTACTTGGTGGGCTATGGACTGCTATGCACTGTTTATGATAGTGTTGCCACGGTATCGCGATACTAGGAAGTAAGGAAGCAAAGGAAACAAAACATGAAGCAGAGTACATTTCCTGAGGAAAACAGTCCTAATGTTGGAATCAAAGAGTCACATTTGTTTCTTTTCCAAACCATAGCACACAACATTTACAAATGGTAGGTTTTAAAGGACCATAGAGTGGAATCTGCTTCGTGTTTTATTTTTTGCCAAGGAAAATCCATAGTATCTCGATACTGGTATCGTGACAACACTAGTTCATAAATCATTATAAGCTCCTATGCTCAGTCACTACATATTCCTCTGAGAGTAATATGTATCCACAAAGCATCTCAGAGTAGGAACGCTGATCTAGGATCTGTCTATATAAACTAGGATCTGTCCATATAATATGATTCATTATGATCTAAAGGAAAAACGGATCTTAGCTATCTAACGTCTTAGCCGTCTTCATATAACTCAACACGTGTTTAGCGGTCGTCTAAATCTACAACGTGTGTCTCCTTCAAGCAGAAAGTTGGCCAGCACAACAGAGTGACGCTTAACAACCCTTGTTTGTTTCCTTGGAAGACTAAAGGGTTTTTTGTGCAATTACTCAACTTCCTTTAAATAGTGTCAGGTACTTTTTCTACCCTTGAGGCCAAAGTCATCAATTCTTCTAGCTAGATTGTCTGGATAGTTTATGGAGCCTCCTCAAGTATCTCTTTCTTTTCTTCTTTGTCTCTCCTTTCGTTGTTCTCTCTCCATTACAAAGCAACAGTATCTGTTGTTTAGCTTCAGTGTCTATGTTTCATCTTTCCCTTTCCTTCCCAACGTACAGTCTGTGTTTTATGTGTTTGGTGCTTGTCATAACTGCACAGAAAGGTTCTATTAGGCTTAGTCTTCATAGTTCGTATGGTGTGAACTTTCAAGCCATGTAGGGCCTCAAGCTTTGTCTTGGGACTACTGTAAGTTATATTACGTATCAAACAGAGCTTGGGGACTTATAGGGCATCAACTAGGAACCCGTGACTCTAGTGTGAATCTCATTCCACTCTGTTGCCTCCAGGTCTCTCACCCTATCCAGTATTACTCCTGGGTCATGTTCAGTAGGGAGAACATGTTGTGAAATTGGATGGTGTACTACCTGAATCTTTCCAATCAGAACACATATTTTAGTTTTTCAATAGGGTACGGTGTACCCTATTGAACACTACCCTGATGTTCCTTCTCTTTCTCAATCTGCCCTGTTCCGCCTCTCTTTGTTGATATTTCTCTCTCTTGCTCTCACAGCAACAAGAGGCCGTTGCACTTCAGTCCTTCATCATCTGGGGAGACAGAGGGGGGATTTATTGTCTGTGACTAAGTAAGGCCTTGAAGGCTCTGGGTCAGTCTGCTATCTGAGTGGCAGAGGGGAAGAAGAAGAGGAGGGGAAGGAGGAGGAGAAAAGGCTATCTTCGTATTAGAAGGGAAAAAATAGGAGGAGAAGAAGGGGAAAGGTTATCTTCACTGTATGTCTCAGCACCAAACCTATGGGTCACTTAGCCTGATCTCAGATCTGTTTGAGCTGTCTTATCGACCTATTGTCATTGTAACACTAAAGAGTGTACTGATCTGGGACCAGGCTATGGGCTGCTTGATTCATCTGCTCCTGCATCAACTCCTCCTGAACCAGACACTGACCCACATACAGAACAGAAAAGCTGTCTTGCCATACACAGACAGGATGGTCAGGAATGTTCTTCCTGTCTGTCTCTGCTATGGGTTCAGCTCTGATTTAAACTACTGTAACAGTACCTCCGCAGATGACGAATCCTCTTCAAGCCGCAGAGAAGCATGCCTTAAGTAAATAAACTCACTCTAACAATCTGTTGCTCTCTGTCTCTCTCCCCCTCTCTCTCAAACACACATACACACAGTCACACACTCCCTCCGCTAAGGTTGCCTATGGTCTGATCAATAGCAGGACCACCCCACCCCCCACCCCCCACCCCCATGGGAGCTCTGTTCTGTCAGAGTTCCAGGGTTGCTGTCTGTGTGTTTATCCAGCTGCCTGCTAACCCTCTCTATCTGTTATTACAGCAGGACCACTGCACAAGTGGTGTCATTTCACGCAGGATTTCACTCAGGCAGTACAATAGGCTACTCGGTGAGGACACAAGCAGTTTAAAGCAGTACTCTGTGTGTGTGTGTGTGTGTGTGTGTGTTATAAAGTTGAGGTGATAGCTTCAACAGGTCCCTGTAAACCACAGAGGTGTCTTGAGAGTGGCAACAGATTGAGTCTAGACCTTGAAAGAAGGGTTGGCCAAATGTTTCTTGTGAGGACTATTGTTTTGTCTGTTTCTGTTACTTTCTGCTTGGTGTTGCTGCTATGTGCTGCTTGGTGTTGTTAGGACATCATTTGTGCATTAGGCTGCCTGGGTTGGCTCTCTATAAAAACAAGTTGTTTCTCCATAAACCTTGAGCTGGCAATGATAGAGGATGGCAATTTTCTTTAAATGAAAATAGGAGTTGGCAGATGTTGTGTCATGCCAATCCTTTGTGATAATGTAAACCTGCTACACACACAGATAGCGTGTCAGAATAATGACTGATCAGGCTACTAGCGAGTCTTTAAACGTCAATGCAAGAGGGATTTTGCTGAGAAATACCATTTTTTTATGAGGAACAGGGTATGTAGAAGGGAGGGCTTCTCTAGTTGTGCATTTCTACATTCTCAAATCTCAATTAATGAAAGGTTACTTACACACACACACACACACACACACACACACACACACACACACACACACACACACAGAGAGAGATATTGGTCCTGTCTGTGGAACAGTGTGTCTCTGTGTTGCTGGATTGCAGTGCCAGGGGACTGTCTGTGTTCCTGTGTGGAGAAACTCACTCAGATGGGTCTTTGTTAGTCTGCAGCTGAGGCACACACACACTCTCACACACACACACACACACACACACAGACACAGCCAATAATAACAACATTACTCTGATTTGTGTGAATATCCTCTCTCTTTGATGACTATGATTATGCATTACTTTGAAATGCTCTCTCTAAACTGGATGTCAGCATTCTTGGCAGTGGATACAGTAGAGGCAATAGTCTAATATTTTCCATCACCTGGATTCTCTGTTATTACTGTGCTCCAGATGAAGATGTATCTCTGTCATTAACACTTCTAATGTGGTGAAGTGTTCTCTTCTAGGGCTGGGTGTTGCCAGGCACCTCACGATACGATATTATCACGATACTTAGGCGGCGATACGATATGTATTGCGATTCTATATGTATCACGATTTATCAGGATTCTATATGTATTGCGATTCAATACTGCGATTTTATTGCGATTCAATGTTCCAAACATATTGCTCACTATATGTCTGCTACAGAAGGACAAGCGCTATAATAAAAATGAGTTCTGATCAGTCATGTAAATAAAAGTGCTAAAAACATGTTGGCTCACCATTTAAAAATAAGATTGTGGCCAAGTTATAGGAGGAGAAATGGTGCAGGTACAGCCGACTAGTGCTAGATAATGTTAACTACCTTTTTTTAGAGAATCGATTCTTAGAGTCATAGAATCAATATAATATAGTCAAAATAATATTGTTATACTCTACTGTATAGATTTTTTCTTCCATCCTTATGGTCTGGTTTGTCTGCACTGTTGTCTCTACCAAACTGAGCCAGTGGAGTGAACATAATGACATTTCTACAGTTCATTCCGCCTGAGCTGAACTGCCACTGTACTCCGCATGGCTCCGGGGCTGTCTTCCTGTTTAGCCCAATACCCAGCATGCACTGTGTGTCTCATGTTATGGTTTGTGACAGAGTGTTAACCCCAGATAGGTAGATTTCATGCATTTTAATGAGAGGTAAACATACATAGTAGCCTACACACAGCAGTGTTATTAGAGTATAGGAACACACATCAGAGGATATGAGAGTTGCTATAGGAACTAGAATCTTCATGAAATCAGACTGTTCCTAGAAAGAGTAAAGGAATACATGATGCAGTCATTTGTCAGAGACACAGTCAGAACAGTAAGAAGTGCTGTCCAGGAAATTTCCTCTGCAGCAGGTACTTAGTAGATGTTTTGTCGATGGCTCTCATATCAAACCAGACTTCCCCCTTTTTAAAGACAGGCTGGGTAACATAAAAATATGCCTGTCTTTAAAAAGGGGGAAGTCTGGTTTGATATGAGAGCCATCGACTAGCAGAGGAGGAAATTAAACAAAACATCTACTAAGTACCTGCTGCAGAGGAAATTTCCTGGACAGCACTTCTTACTGTTCTGACTGTGTCTCTGACAAATGACTGCATCATGTATTCCTTTTCTCTTTCTAGGAACAGTCTGATTTTATGAAGATTCTAGTTCCTATAGCAACTCTCATATCCTCTGATGTGTGTTCCTATACTCTAATAACACTGCTGTGTGTAGGCTACTATGTATGTTTACCTCTCATTAAAATGCATGAAATCTACCTATCTGGGGTTAACACTCTGTCACAAACCATAACATGAGACACACAGTGCATGCTGGGTATTGGGCTAAACAGGAAGACAGCCCCGGAGCCATGCGGAGTACAGTGGCAGTTCAGCTCAGGCAGAATGAACTGTGGAAATGTCATTATGTTCACTCCACTGGCTCAGTTTGGTAGAGACAACAGTGCAGACAAACAAGACCATAAGGATGGAAGGAAAAATCAATACAGTAGAGTATAACAATATTATTTTGAATATATTATATTGATTCTATGACTCTAAGAATCGATTCTCTAAAAAAAGGTAGTTAACATTAGCTAGCACTAGTCGGCTGTACCTGCACCATTTCTCTTCCTATAATGTATGCACTCACTAACTGTAAGTCGCTCTGGATAAGAGCGTCTGCTAAATGACTAAAATGTAAAATGTAATGAAACCAGGTAGTCCCATTGAGCTCAGAAGACTTCTTTCCCAATACCTTTTTGGCAAGAGAGAGCTGGAAAATCTACTATCCAATAGTTCTTTTGAACTTTTAGCACTTTTCTGCTGACAAGACAACAGGTGGACCTTACGGTTACAACGTTTTCCCAGTTGGGTTTTACAACACACTATAGTTGGATTTATAGAGTCATTTCCTGAGAAACTCCCCTGACAATGACCTGGCAGGGTGAAGGAACATTTGTTCCTCTATTATCACAGTGTTCCCCAGCCTAAATAAAACAGGCATGCAGGACTGGAGATAACCCCATGTCTCTGTGAGCCAGTCAGGAAACAGCAGGCCTGTACAATGACAGGCTTCCAGCCACAGACAGACGGACCAGCTGGGGATAGGGATGGACTGAAAGGGCCTTTTACTGCAGGTCCTTGGGCAGGTTTCTTTATAGTCTTTCATAATGGTATCGATCATCTCTGTATTTTAGTATGGGAGGCTCATTCCAGAACAAATAGAACATTCTGTTTGGAGTGAGAGAATGTGGTGGAATGTTGAACGATGATGACACACTTAAAAGCCTCCATTATCCTGCACACAACACTGTGCAGAACTGATGCATATGTTCCCTATTCATTCTGCTGAACTCCAGCTGAGAATGTCTTACCAGAGAGACTCCTGCCAGTACTGCGCTATCTGACAGGAAACTATAGTCACGTGTAGCTCAGTTGGTATAGCATGGCGCTTGCAACGACAGGGTTGTGGATTCGATTCCCACGGGGGGCCAGTATGAAAAATGTATGCACTCACTAACTCTAAGTCTCTCTGGATAAGAGCGTCTGCTAAATGACTAAAATGTAAAAATGTAAAATGAAACTAGGGCGTTCCATTCCTCTCCTCTTTTTCTTTGATTCTCTTTTCTGGGGGATCACTTCCTTCCTGTTGAAGATGAAAGTGAATAGAACATCTCACTGAACTGCTGCCAGAGAGGGAAGCGAGAGAAGGGCAGGGGTCCTGCTAATGGCGTCAGCCTGGAATGGAGAGAGGGGAGAGAGGAGAGAGAGAGAGGGGTGCACAACTGTCCCCTTTCATCCACAGCCTCCAATAACACCCCTCCACTATGCATACACATTTTGTGCATACACATACACACTTTCATTCTCGCACATAAACAAACACACAGACACACACAAGAATAATGTCTTGCACCCCTCGGTGTGGATAACTCAGGTTGACATTTATTGGGAATAATGTTATCCTGGAAGCAGAACTGAGCGATTTGGAATCATGTAGTAACCAAAAAAGTGTTAAACAAATCAAAATATATTTTATATTTGAGATTCTTCAAATAGCCACCATTTGCCTTGATGACAGCTTTGCACACTCTTTTGACTGGTTGTGTATATTTGCCCATTGTAGAAGTGCTCAGAAAGTTATGGTTGAGATTTATATAATTTAAATCATAGATCATGGGTGTCATGATCATTGATGTAATTTCAATCATAGAAATATTGGGTGTCAATTCAATCATATAAATATATTTCATAGAATGGACCTATCCCTTCAGACCACTGCAATTTAGCTGGTACACCATTGAAATTTAAATTGAATTGGCATTTGAACTTTTAATTACTACCACAAAGATGGCCGCCGGTCCACCCACTGTCGAATGTCAACTTAAATGGTCATGTCTATTCTATTGTCTATTTTTACATTTTTACATTTACGTCATTTAGCAGACGCTCTTATCCAGAGCGACTTATTTTTTCTAATTTTTATTTTTTTTATTTTTAGAGTATCCTTTTAATTTTCATTTGTGTTATATATATATTGGGGGTTTTAAATCACATTTTTGGTTTATTTATTTATTTTGTGGGGGGAGTGGGGGGTAGAAGGATTACTTTTATACTATCCCAGGTATTCCTTAAAGAGGTGGGGTTTCAAGTGTCTCCGGAAGGTGGTCAGTGACTCCGCTGTCCTGGCGTCGTGAGTGAGCTTTTTCCACCATTGGGGTGCCAGAGCAGCAAACAGTTTTGACTGGGCTGAGCGGGAACTGTGCTTCCGTAGAGGTAGGGGGACCAGCAGGCCAGAGGTGGAAGAACGCAATGCCCTCGTTTGGGTGTAGGGTTTCAAGTGTCTCCGGAAGGTGGTCAGTGACGAGCTGCAGAGTTCTGTATTTTTCTATGATTTCAATAGGTTTCCTATGGAGGATCGACAATATAATTTAAAACAACAGATATTCCCTTTCAAGACAACATTCTCTGATGTGTGGACCTCGAACCATCTTTGTGGTATGGTACCATTTGAAAGTTGATATTTGTATTTTAATACCATTTTAATACATTTATCAGTCAAAATATGACACCAACCCTGTTTCAAGAGCAAGTTGTGTCTCAACTGATGGCAGGCACAACAACAAAATCACAGATGGTGTAAAATATGGTCTAAGCTACAACAAATGGGAATATGAAAAAAATCTGAGTTTACACATTTTATGATAATTGACGTTTAATGTAAAAATAAAAAAAAGACATACAAAGTTTTATTTAAATCAAAAGGGATGCTGTCAAAAAGTGATTGAATTCAAATGGATTTACCCAGTGTGGTTAAGTGCAGGGTTAAGATTAGGGTTAGGTTTAAAATCAGACTTTATGACTTCGTGGCTGTGCCAGCTAGTGACCACTCTGCAGAGCTGCCTCCAGAACAAGATTCATGACAAAACGCTAACCTGCACAAATAAAATTGTTGATGAACGCCCTTGTTTGGTCTATGGGAGAGGAAATTAAAAGTTATTGTAACATCAAGAGTACATCAAGGTTCACTGGAAGACTGAAACAGGCCAAACAGGCTGTATTAACTTACTATGGGAAAAAGGAGAGGAATAACAATGTTGGAACTATGGCTGTAATTGCTGGAAAATAGATTAAATGAAAGGACATGGGAAAAAAGCTAGCTAGAGGGACAGAGAGAGGGAAGGAGTTTGATATTATCATGCTAACCACTGGAATTTGTCGACTTGCTGTGGCCATAGATGGAATTTTCTCCAGTCTCACCACAGCTAATCTGCCTGTCTGTTTGTTTGACCCCATAGGACTCCAGCAGACCTAAACACAGACGTCTAGACCTAAACACAGACGTCTAGACCTAAGCATGGCTGCTACGCTGCCATCTGCACTGCCATCTACACTGCCCTCTACGCTGCCCTCTACGCTGCCCTCTACGCTGCCATCTGCACTGCCATCTACGCTGCCATCTGCACTGCCCTCTACACTGCCCTCTACACTGCCCTCTACACTGCCCTCTACACTGCCCAGACCAGAATGTCATATGGACAGGAGTGGGAGCTTCTTTAAGGTAAGTTAAGCGTACTCTTGTTAGAGAGAGTACAAAGATGAGAGAGAAAGGGATGAAATAAGACAAGGGGATGTAGGTGATGATATTACATTAGAGAGACAGAGAGAGTTTCATACTGTCCTGGTAGAGCCTATAATAATAGTTCATTTACTGTCTGCTCTCTCAATGTGGCCAGAAATGGGATTTTCCATCAGCCTCACCACCACCTGTATGTGTTTGTGCTTGACTCTATATACACTCTCAGAAAAAAAGTACAGAATTGTACTTAAAGGGGTACAAACGGTTGTCACTGTAGTGGCACCCTGTAAGGTATGTCCTTTGTTCCATTAATTGTAGGTACGTAATTGTAGTCTTGAAGTTTGTACCTTAAAAGAGCCAAAAGGTACAAATCTGCCTTTTTAGGGTACCACCACAGTGATAACGCCGTTTGTTCCTTTTAAGTGGCAAAAAAGTGGCAAAAATGTACCACGTCTCTATACCAAGGCCCTCATGTGTACACGCCTCTCCACCATCCCACTTCTGACACCAATTTTGCGAATTTGGGGGGTTGTTTCGACCGGGATTCAAACCTGCGTCCAGCAACTGTCAAGCCAACACCTTAACCAGTACGCCATCAGGTTGCTACAATATTAATTACAAGTCTTGCATTGTTGCATGCTTTTATGTAGCCTTTATAAAGACTTCAGAACTGTCAGCGGACATGCTCATGCTTGAACTAACATAGCCACAGACCACTTAAACTGGTACAACATGTCAACTCACGGGTGGCTAAAAATAACTAACTGAAAGCCACGCCCCCACTAAGCCATACCTCCAATGATTGTACAAAATTTTACCATTATACTAGATTATCCGCACATGTACCCTAAAAGGTACCGAACAGTACCTTGTGAGCTCATATGTGTACCTCTGAAGGTACATTATGTGTATTTTGATATTTTTGTACCCCAGGGAAAAATACTGTACCCTAACCGTACCCTTTTTTCGGAGAGTGTAGGACTCTGATGGACTCACAGACTCAGACCAAAGCATGTCTGCTTCGCTGCCCAGACCAGACTGTCATATGGACAGGAGAGGAAGCTTCTTTAAGGTAAGTTAAGTTTACTCTTAAGTTTATTCTTTAGCTTACTTTTGTTCCAAGGGTTTTCTTATGTTGCCACGTAGTGTAATAGCGCTCAAGTTAAGGACAGATGGAGAGTGTGAGGATTGAACAGTGCCTGCTGCAGTCGTTGGAATCATGACAAATGCACACACAGCAACCATAAAATACAAAGACACACACACACACACACCATCGAGTAATTGTCAGCACTTTATGCAGTCTCTCGTTAAACCTTATTTTAGAAACATGGTCTATTCCTAGCAACATAATGAGCACGGTCTGTTCTGTTGTGTCTTAGTTTCAT
>NC_140027.1:202970-225470 GCF_964263955.1 Coregonus lavaretus
TTTCATCATAGGTACACGTCAACTATGACAGACAAAATGAGAAGAAAAAAATCCAGATAATCACATTGTAGGATTTTTTATGATTTTATTTGCAAATTATGGTGGAAAATAAGTATTTGGTCAATAACAAAAGTTTCTCAATACTTTGTTATATACCCTTTGTTGGCAATGACACAGGTCAAAAGTTTTCTGTAAGTCTTCACAAGGTTTTCACACACTGTTGCTGGTATTTTGGCCCATTCCTCCATGCAGATCTCCTCTAGAGCAGTGATGTTTTGGGGCTGTCGCTGGGCAACACGGACCTTCAACTCCCTCCAAAGATTTTCTATGGGGTTGAGATCTGGAGACTGGCTAGGCCACTCCAGGACCTTGAAATGCTTCTTACAAAGCCACTCCTTCATTGCCCGGGCGGTGTGTTTGGGATCATTGTCATGCTGAAAGACCCAGCCACGTTTCATCTTCAATGCCCTTGCTGATGGAAGGAGGTTTTCACTCAAAATCTCACGATACATGGCCCCATTCATTCTTTCCTTTACACGGATCAGTCGTCCTGGTCCCTTTGCAGAAAAACAGCCCCAAAGCATGATGTTTCCACCCCCATGCTTCACAGAAGGTATGGTGTTCTTTGGATGCAACTCAGCATTCTTTGTCCTCCAAACACGACGAGTTGAGTTTTTACCAAAAAGTTCTATTTTGGTTTCATCTGACCATATGACATTCTCCCAATCCTCTTCTGGATCATCCAAATGCACTCTAGCAAACTTCAGACGGGCCTGGACATGTACTGGCTTAAGCAGGGGGACACATCTGGCACTGCAGGATTTGAGTCCCTGGCGGCGTAGTGTGTTACTGATGGTAGGCTTTGTTACTTTGGTCCCAGCTCTCTGCAGGTCATTCACTAGGTCCCCCCGTGTGGTTCTGGGATTTTTGCTCACCGTTCTTGTGATCATTTTGACCCCACGGGGTGAGATCTTGCGTGGAGCCCCAGATCGAGGGAGATTATCAGTGGTCTTGTATGTCTTCCATTTCCTAATAATTGCTCCCACAGTTGATTTCTTCAAACCAAGCTGCTTACCTATTGCAGATTCAGTCTTCCCAGCCTGGTGCAGGTCTACAATTTTGTTTCTGGTGTCCTTTGACAGCTCTTTGGTCTTGGCCATAGTGGAGTTTGGAGTGTGACTGTTTGAGGTTGTGGACAGGTGTCTTTTATACTGATAACAAGTTCAAACAGGTGCCATTAATACAGGTAACGAGTGGAGGACAGAGGAGCCTCTTAAAGAAGAAGTTACAGGTCTGTGAGAGCCAGAAATCTTGCTTGTTTGTAGGTGACCAAATACTTATTTTCCACCATAATTTGCAAATAAATTCATAAAAAATCCTACAATGTGATTTTCTGGAGAAAAAAATTCTCAATTTGTCTGTCATAGTTGACGTGTACCTATGATGAAAATTACAGGCCCCTCTCATCTTTTTAAGTGGGAGAACTTGCACAATTGGTGGCTGACTAAATACTTTTTTTCCCCACTGTATGTGTGTAGACAGTGTAGACTGGAGAGATGTGTTCTGACCGGCACTCTCTCAAGTGGTACTTCCTTCCTGGATCCCCCATCCTACTCCCCCCTCTCTCCCTCTATCTCCAGTCAAGCAGAATAACAGGATTAGTTGAAATTGTAAACTTTGTTTTATTACATAAAACTCTCCCCCCTATTCATGTTTGCCGGTTTAGTACAACACGTCGGTGTACCTCACGTCAAATACAAGCCCACTCTTTGTATGAGCAGCACTTCATGCATCTCTCCAGTGCTGAGTCTATCAAAATATACATTTGTTTGACAGGGCGGATACTAAGCAAGTTTCCTTACATTATTTCAGTTGGTGTAACTCATGTCAAAAAGGGCCACTCTTTGCATTACTTAAAGATGCGCTCTCAAACCTTTGTATAATTTCAGCCAGTATTTTTGAAAGTGGTACTCACGAGCCAAAACAGGTCCCCGTTTTTTGTGTACTACGTCATCCAATTGTGTACTAAGTCATCCAATTGTGTACTACATCATCCATTTCGTGTGATATGTTATGAATCTTGCAATTTGTATGATATCATACGAATTTAGCAATTTGTGTGATATGTTACAAATCCAATTCATGCAATATGTTACGAATTTGTTGTGATTAAGATCCCAGAGAGCATTTTTAAGTTAGCGGTAGCTTTAATGTATTTTCCCAGCCCTGCGAGTCAAAATTATATGAATCTATCAAACTATAAATTGGTTCTACAGGACTGATTTTCAGTAAGTTATACAGAAGATACACTATATATACAAAAGTATATGGACACCCCTTCAAATTAGTGGATTCGGCTATTTCAGCCACACCCGTTGCTGACAGGTGTATAAAATCGAGCACACAGCCGTGCAATCTCCGTAGACAAACATTGGCTGTAGAATGGCCTTAATTAAGAGCTTATTGACTTTCAATGTGGCACCGTCATAGGATGCCACCTTTCCAACAAGTCAGTTCGTCAAATTTCTGCCCTGCTAGAGCTTCCACGGTCAACTGTAACTTCTGTTATTGTAAAGTGGAAATGTCTAGGAGCAACAACGTCTCAGCCACGAAGTGGTAGGCCACACAAGCTCACAGAATGGGACCACCGAGTACTGGAGCGTGCAGCGCGTCGGTTGCAACACTCACTACCGAGTTCCAAACTGCCTCTGGAAGCAACGTCAGCACAATAACTGTTCGTCGGGAGCTTCATGAAATGGGTTTCCATGGCCGAGCAGCCACACACAAGCCTAAGATCACTATGCGCAATGCCAAGCGTCGGCTGGAGTGCTGTAAAGCTCGTCGCCATCTGGGTTTGGCGGATGCCAGGAATACGCTACCTGCCCCAATGCATAGTGCAAACTGTAAAGTTTGGTGGAGGAGGAATAATGGTCTGGGGCTTTTTTTCATGGTTAAGGCTAGGCCCCTTAGTTCCAGTGAAGGGGAATCTTAACACTACAGCATACTAGATGATTCTGTGCTTCCAACTTTGTGGCAACAGTTTGGAGAAGGCCCTTTCCTGTTTCAGCATGACAATGCCCCGTGCACAAAGCGAGGTCCATACAGAAATGGTTTGTCGAGATTGGTTTGGAAGAACTTGACTGGCCTGCACAGAGCCCTGATCTCAACCCCTTCGAACACCTTTGGAATGAATTGGAACGCCGACTGCGAGCCAGTCCTAATCGCCCAACATTAGTGCCCGACTTCACTAATGCTCCTGTGGCTGAATGGAAGCAAGTCCCTACAGCAACGTTCCAACATCTAGTGGAAAGCCTTCCCAGAAGAGTGGATGCTGTTATAGCAGCAAAGGTGGGGACCAACTCCATATTAATGCACATGATTTTGGAATGAGATGTTCGACGAGCAGGTGTCCACATACTTTTGGTCATTTAGTGCAGGTGCTGCTTGTGCATTGTAGTTCAAAAACGTTGATATTTGACTCAAAATTGATATTGTCCTGATAAACCGTGATTCACCCTGTGCTGAATAATCACATTCCCAAAATAGACACAGAGACACGATGCAGTACACAGCATTGTCCTGCAGAAGGCATTACAGTTACATTGTGATGCCCGACAAAATCTGTGCCACCCACTCATTTTGATATCACTAAACCTCTCCCTTCTCCCCAGCCTGTCCTCATAGTCATGCTGTGTTATAAAAGTCACATATCTGTATCTGTAATAGCCTCCAAACAGCAGGTATTGAAAGGAAGTAGACGTACAGTATATATTGTATTATAAACTGGGTGGTTCGAGCCCTGAATGCTGATTGGCTGACGGCTGGGGTATATCAGACCGTATACCACGGGTATGACAAAACATTTATTTTTACTGCTCTAATTACGTTGGTAATCAGTTTATAATAGCAATAATGCACCGTGGGGGTTTGTGGTATATGGCCAATATACCACACCTCCTCGTGCATTATTGCTTAATTGTAAGCTAGACAGGAAGTTGTATATAGGATTGTGTAAGATTATGGATCATGTTGCTCTTCTTGTCCCCATTTCCTGTTCCTGCATGACACTGTGACACAAAGGTCATGTGTCATGCCAACGTCACATGACTGATATGTCGCGTCACGCACGTTTGCTGTCATACTCGCTCTGTGTTTCACCACTGTTGCACCTCTTACAGGTTGTATCACTGAATAGACTGTGTATTAAAAGTGTGTATTGTGGATTTTGCTCATGTGTATTAACAAACGTTTACACCATTCCCTCACTCCTTTCTTCCTTTTTCCTCTTTCCCTTTTTCTTCCCTCCCTCCTCATGTTTCATGAACCTATATTTGACCACTTTCTCTCTTTCTCTGTCCACTCCTCCACTGCATCTCTCTATCCTCCCCTCTGCTTCCTCCACTCCCTCACTTCCTTTTCACTTTCTCACTGCTACCTGGACTGCATGCCACTACAGGAGGACAAAGTGGTTAGCATCTTTTCTGTGCTCTCTACTGTACTGTGAATATAACCTATGTGTCCCCTTGAAAATCCCCCAATGGCTGTTCCAATCCAGAAACCTTGACCCCCTAGCCTCCTGCACTGTAGACTTCCCCTTTTAAGTGGACTGGATTTGTGTGAGGGATATGGCATAAACTACTGTAGTCCTATGCCAAGCCTTTTTGCTGTTGGCAAGGTGGAGGTATATTCCTTTTGTTGCTCAAACCTAGCTCACACAAATCCAAGAAGGGAGAGTCCACAAAGGCTGAAGGGAAGGGAGTAAGTTATCGGATTGGAACGCGGCCAAAGCGTACAAATCCACCTATGGATTAATGACTTAAACCGAACAGAATGATTCCCTGACAGTTCAGTTCATGCTAGCTTTTCTCTAATACTAAAAGGCTAGCCTTTATCCTTGGACTTCCACATGCATACTGTATCTGTCTGTAGTCCAGATTCCAGACTCTGGGCTTTGGCAGATACAGTCATAGGGACCCTTTTGCCTTGAGTAGAAATAAATACAGTTAGATACTATCTCTATCTATCACTATGGTATTTTACCATGGACTTCCCCAAGCATATCTGCCTGTAGTCCAGTCCACACTAATATGGACATTGGTAATGCAGTACTAGAGACTATTTTATCTTCAGTAAGGATATCTGGGTAAAAACGTTGACTAATTCTGCGTTCATTGTCTGTCTCCTCCTCTTGCAAAGTGTCTCATAGTGAAGGACAGGGTAAGGCCTGCTGGGTAATGGAGTTTCTGCATGGGGGGGTCACTATAACTGTAGTTCTTTAATGTCACACTTCAGCTGCAATTTGGGAAGCGGGCGAGCATGAGCCATGCCTGGCTGTCTGGGTGGGCATCCCTAGACACCCCTGGATGGGCACCCCCCCTTACACAACTCCTCTCCCTATGGCTGTGGGCATGGCTGTGCCAGGGGGAACTGGGTATAATATACTGTACAAGATAGGGGAAAATGGGGTTCAAGGGTATAGAGTGTTAGTTGGCACGCAGAAGCACCTTATCTTACCATTAGACCCTTGTTGTGACTGCAGAGTGAATGTGCACACTCATGCCCGTGCATGCTTTACCTGCCTGTCTGTGATGAGTCCATACAGACCAGCCCCTGCCACAGGGAGACGGGAGGGGAGGCCGAGGCTGAGTTCCAATCTGTACACTTGCCACCTTCCCCTCTGCACTTGTCCAAGTAAGGAGAAAACAACCAAAATCCTTGCTCGATTGGAGCTTTTAATGCACAGTTTTGCTCACAACCGTCCTATCTTTTCAGAATCGGATCTGAGGGGAAGTCAACAGGGGCAGAGGGAAAGGATGCAAGCCTTTGGATTGGAACCTGAGGCTGCTTAAGACAGTGGACTGGGGTCAGGGGTGGAGGGTGGAGGCTAGGACCCCATTCCTAGTCCCTCATAGCCCCTCGCCTCTCACTGTCAGCATCTGTCAGTGTGGTCTTCGTCAATATCAAGACTTCCACACCTCAGCTGACAGACTTATACACTGTCACTGTTACAGTACACGCCAAGCCTTTAAATCAAAGCCCCAGGGTTTGTCCCTGTCTTAGACTCTGTGTGTGTGTGTGTATGTGTCTGTGTAATTTTTTCTGTGTTAATTAACTGCAGTGTGTGGGTTGTCTGTTTCCAATGGGTATTCAATTCAATTGTGGTAGATACACTGTTTGGTTAATCTCCACAATTTCTTCAGGTGACGCCTCAAGGAACATAAATATTTGAATAATGTATATTTTATAGTGTAAATAAGGGTCAGTATTAATTGCAGAGTGTTTGTTTATGTGTATTTAATGTCATCTCAGAGAGAGAGAGAGAGAGAGAGAGAGAGAGAGAGAGAGAACGAGAGAGAGGGAGAGACAGAAGGAGAGAGAGGGAGAGAGAGAGAGAGAGAGAGAGAGAGAGAGAGAGAGAGAGAGAGAGAGAGAGAGAGAGAGAGACACACACAGAGAGAGAGAGAGAGAGACACACACACACACAGAGAGAGAGAGAGAGAGAGAGAGAGAGAGAGAGAGAGAGAGAGAGAGAGAGAGAATCTGTCTCCTCTCTCTGTAGTGGAGACACACATACACAAATGTATACACAGACACAAACACCTCTTTACTGCTTGGACAAACCAGAAGCACGCACAGACACACGCACTCACACTGGACATACACATACACCAACTCTCCCACTCCCACACTGCATCGAGCCGACACTGCACTTTTTACAGGAAGGGAATGCACTCTGTCAGGTTTCTCAGCATTGGATGACTAACCCAGTGGTCTGCCATAAAACATTACTGTAATGCCTTTTATAAAACAACAATAGCGGTAACAGTAACTGTATTAGTGAACAGTTCCAGGATCAGTTTGGGGTTACAGAAAGGCCTCTACAAACACTATGGGATAATAATACTAGAAGGGTTTCTGTTGTGTTCTTAGCAGTATTGGCTTCAATCGGGTAGAATGCCATTCAGTCTAACACTGAACTGTCTTGTAGTTTACGGGGATCGGCTGCAGAAGGAAGCCAAGACCTATTCCTAGTTGATCTACAGCCTTATTAACACAAATGGAGCATTATCGTGTTTTGTGGTCGTCTTTCTTCCTCGTCTGTATGATTTACCATTCCCTGACAGATGGTAGTTTTCTACCCGGCACCGCTGCCGCCCCATATGTCAATCTGTCATTGGAGGCTGTACTGAGCGCGCTCACTGAACACTTTCCTCTCCATTCCACCCCCCCTGGCCTCCATCTATTCCACCCAGTTAAGGAAAAAGACGACGTTTACAGAATTCCCAGCTATTCCCGCCACCGCCGTGTCCGCTGTTGCTGTCTCTATCCCCACCTCCCCTGTTTTGGCAACAGAAACGGATGGATAGAGTGTGGGAGATGCAGATGATGAAGGGGTAGAAAGGAGCGTGTTGATGAATGATGGTTGTAAGATGTCGCCATTATCAAGTCGGTCTGCCTCGTCAGGTGGGTTGCTGGTACGAGGAAGGTGGTGGGTTGTTAGGCAACGCAGGTTGTGTGGGTTTGAGGTTGTTGTAACGTTGGTTAAACGTTGTATTTTGGTTTTTGCTGTTTGTCTTTTTCAGTCAAACTTTTTTGACAGTGCCTGCCACTGTCATGGTTTAAAACTGTCATAAACATGATTTAAGACCTGTAGTTTATTGTCTTCTCCTTTTGTTGTTCTCTCTCTCTCTCTCTCTCTCTCTCTCTCTCTCTCTCTCTCTCTCTCTCTCTCTCGCTCTCTCTCTCTCTCTCTCTCTCTCTCGCTCTCTCGCTCTCTCTCGCTCTCTCTCTGTACTCAATGACTTAGTTACCATGGTGAACTGCATTCTGTTAGGCAGGGTGAGATTGTGCAGTTACACATAAGAAATGGCATTGCTCATATTCAAGATAGGCACACACACACACACAAACACTCTCCCATGCACATCCAGGGAAAAAGCTTTCACACACACCAACACACACACAGTGTCTTTGACACATGGCGCTCCACAGGACGCGGTGCGATGAACTGGAGGTGACACCACAGTGGGCTGCTTCTTGAGCACGGCGTCTGATTGGCTGTCTGAGCGGTGGCCCTGCCATCACACACTAACCATGCTTAAGCAGCAAGCAAGGAAGCACTTCACATATTACATGTGTCACACAATAGGGTGGGGTTCCTAACAATGCCCAATGAACATGAATGCTCACCTATACTCATGCAGGTCTGCACACACACACACACACACACACACACACACACACACACACACACACACTGCACATGATTGCTGAGTCCCACTCCAATATCCGTCACACAATCCAGGAACATAGGGCCCAATCATTCCAGCTCAGGATTATTCTGTCTGTGTGTGTGTACGTGTGTGTTTGTGTGTGTGTGTGTGTGTGTGTGTGTGTGTGTGTGTGTTTCCTCCCCACACAGAACACAGCCAGGTTTTAGTGGCCTACATTTTTATATTGTTTATGTGCTATTCTCTCCTCTGCGTAGGTTTTAGATCATGTAACACACGGACGGAGGTGTGCCTTTAGAAAAAGATATATTATATTAAATTCACAACAGTTTCTTTACTTTTAGATACCTTTAGAGTGGACAGTGTGTGTGATCTGTCAAGTCGGTCTGCCTCGTCAGGTGGGTTGCTGGTACGAGGAAGGTGGTGGGTTGTTAGGCAACGCAGGATGTGTGGGATTGAGGTTGTTGTAACGTTGGCTAAATGTTGTGTTTTGGGTTTTACGGTTTGTCTTTTTCAGTCAAACTTTTTTGACAGTGCCTGCCACTGACATGGTTTAACACTGTCATAAACATTATTTATACCTGTCGTTTGTTGTCTAGTTCTTTTGTGACTAGTTAATTTGGCTATAGGTGTGACTGGATAGATATGTGTTGAGATTTAGGTTAGTCTTGTAGCCCATGTGAGGGTCTTTGGTTTGTTTGAGGATGATGATCTACTATGATGTCACAGAGAGCTCATAGGAGGCCACACAGTTCTTTTAGCTGCCACTAACTTGTTGTTCCCAGTCTTGTCATTGTTAGTAGAATCTCTTTATCTCTCTGTGTCACTATCCTCTCTCTCTCTTTCTCTCTCTCTCTCTCTCTCTCTCTCTCTCTCTCTCTCTCTCTCTCTCTCTCTCTCTCTCTCTCTCTCTCTCTCTCTCTCTCTCTCTCTCTCTCTCTCTCTCTCTCTCTCTCTCTCTCTCTCTCTCTCTCTCTCTCTCTCAATTTAATTTAAGGGCTTTATTGGCATGGGAAACATATGTTAACATATACAAATTAACAGTAAACATTACACTCAGATGTTCCAAAAGAATAAAGACATTTCAAATGTTATATTAAGTATATACTGTGGGGAGAACAAGTATTTGATACACTGCCGATTTTGCAGGTTTTCCTACTTACAAAGCATATAGAGGTCTGTAATTTTTATCATAGGTACACTTCAACTGTGAGAGACGGAATCTAAAACAAAAATCCAGAAAATCACATTGTATGATTTTTAAGTAATTAATTTGCATTTTATTGCATGACATAAGTATTTGATACATCAGAAAAGCAGAACTTAATATTTGGTACAGAAACCTTTGTTTGCAATTACAGAGATCATACGTTTCCTGTAGGTCTTGACCAGGTTTGCACACACTGCAGCAGGGATTTTGGCCCACTCCTCTTTACAGACCTTCTCCAGATCCTTCAGGTTTCGGGGCTGTCGCAGGGCAATACGGACTTTCAGCTCCCAACAAAGATTTTCTATTGGGTTCAGGTCTGGAGACTGGCTAGGCCACTCCAGGACCTTGATATGCTTCTTACGGAGCCACTCCTTAGTTGCCCTGGCTGTGTGTTTCGTGTCGTTGTCATACTGGAAGACCCAGCCACGACCCATCTTCAATGCTCTTACTGAGGGAAGGAGGTTGTTGGCCAAGATCTCGCGGTACATGGCCCCATCCATCCTCCCCTCAATACGGTGCAGTCGTCCTGTCCCCTTTGCAGAAAAGCATCCCCAAAGAATGATGTTTCCACCTCCATGCGTCACTGTTGGGATGGTGTTCTTGGGGTTGTACTCATCCTTCTTCTTCCTCCAAACACAGCGAGTGGAGTTTAGACCAAAAAGCTATATTTTTGTCTCATCAGACCACATGACCTTCTCCCATTCCTCCTCTGGATCATCCAGATGGTCATTGGCAAACTTCAGACGGGCCTGGACATGCGCTGGCTTGAGCAGGGGGACCTTGCGTGCGCTGCAGGATTTTAATCCATGACGGCGAAGTGTGTTACTAATGGTTTTCTTTGAGACTGTGGTCCTAGCTCTCTTCAGGTCATTGACCAGGTCCTGCCGTGTAGTTCTGGGCTGATCCGTCACCTTCCTCATGACCATTGATGCCCCACAAGGTGAGATCTTGCATGGAGCCCCAGACTGAGGGTGATTGACCGTCATCTTGAACTTCTTCCATTTTCTAATAATTGCGCCAACAGTTGTTGCCTTCTCACCAAGCTGCTTGCCTATTGTCCTGTAGCCCATCCCAGCCTTGTGCAGGTCTACAATTTTATCCCTGATGTCCTTACACATCTCTCTGGTCTTGGCCATTGTGGAGAGGTTGGAGTCTGTTTGATTGAGTGTGTGGACAGGTGTCTTTTATACAGGTAACGAGTTCAAACAGGTGCAGTTAATACAGGTAATGAGTGGAGAACAGGAGGGCTTCTTAAAGAAAAACTAACACGTCTGTGAGAGACGGAATTCTTACTGGTTGGTAGGTGATCAAATACTTATGTCATGCAATAAAATGCAAATTAATTACTTAAAAATCATACAATGTGATTTTCTGTATTTTTGTTTTAGATTCCGTCTCTCACAGTTGAAGTGTACCTATGATAAAAATTACAGACCTCTACATGCTTTGTAAGTAGGAAAACCTGCAAAATCGGCAGTGTATCAAATACTTGTTCTCCCCACTGTATATACAGTGTTGTAACAATATGTACAAATGGGAAAATAAATATACATAAATATGGGTTGTATTTACAATGGTTTTTGTTCTTCACTGGTTGCACTTTTCTTGTGGCAACAGGTCACAAATATTGCTGCTGTGATTGCACACTGTGGTATTTCACCCAGTAGATATGGGAGTTTATCAAAATTGGGTTTGTTTTCTAATTATTTGTTGATCTGTGTAATCTGAGGGAAATATGTGTCTCTAATATGGTCATACATTTGGCAGGAGGTTAGGAAGTGCAGCTCAGTTTCCACCTCATTTTGTGGGCATTGTGCACATAGCCTGTCTTCTCTTGAGAGACAGTTCTGCCTATGACAGCCTTTCTCAATAGCAAGGCTATGCTCACTGTGTCTGTACATAGTCAAAGCTTTCCTAAAGTTTGGGTCAGTCACAGTGGTCAGGTATTCTGCCACTGTGTACTCTCTGTTTAGGGCCAAGAAGCTTTCTAGTTCGCTCTGTTTTTTTGTTAATTCTTTCCAATGTGTCAAGTAATTCTCTTTTTGTTTTCTCATGATTTGGTTGGGTCTAAATGTGTTGTTGTCCTGGGGCTCTGTGGGGTCTGGTTGTGTTTGTGAACAGAGCCCCAGGACCAGCTTGCTTCTCCAAGTTCATCTCTCTGTAGGTGATGGCTTTGTTATGGAAGGTTTGGGAATCGCTTCCTTTGAAGTGGTTATAGAATTTAACGGCTCTTTTCTGGATTTTGATAATTAGCGGGTATCGGCCTAATTCTGCTCTGCATGCATTATTTTGTGTTTTTTGTTGTACACAGAGGATATTTCTGCAGAATTCTGAATGAAGAGTCTCAATTTGTTGTTTGTCCCATTTTGTGAATTCTTTGTTGGTGAGCGGACCCCAGACCTCACATCCATAAAGGGCAATCGGTTCTATAACTGATTCAAGTATTTTTAGCCAGATCCTAATTGGTATGTCGAATTTTATGTTCCTTTTGATGGCATAGAAGGCCCTTCTTGCCTTGTCTCTCAAATCGTTCACAGCTTTGTGGAAGTTACCTGTGGCGCTGATGTTTAGGCCAAGGTATGTATTGTTTTTTGGGTGCTCTAGGGCAACGGTGTCTAGATGGAATTTGTATTTGTGGTCCTGGCAACTGGACCTTTTTTGGAACACCATTATTTTTGTCTTACTGAGATATACTGTCAGGGCCCAGGTCTGACAGAATCTGTGCAGAAGATCTAGGTGCTACAGTAGGCCCTCCTTGGTTGGTGACAGAAGCACCAGATCATCAGCAAACAGTAGACATTTGACTTCAGATTCTAGTAGGGTGAGGCCGGGTGCTGTGCAGACTGTTCTAGTGCCCTCACCAATTTGTTGATATATATGTTGAAGAGGGTGGGGCTTAAACTGCATCCCTGTCTCACCCCACAGCCCTGTGGAAAGAAATGTGTGTGTTTTTTGCCAATTTTAACCGCACACTTGTTGTTTGTGTACATGGATTTTATAATGTCGTATGTTTTTCCCCCAACCCCACTTTCCATCAATTTGTATAGCAGACCCTCATGCCAAATTGAGTCAAATGCTTTTTTGAAATCAACAAAGCATGTTGCCTTTGTTTGGGTTTGTTTGTTTGTCAATTAGGGTGTGCAGGGTGAATACGTGATCTGTCGTATGGTCATTTGGTAAAAAGCCAATTTGACATTTGCTCAGTACATTGTTTTCACTGAGGAGATGTACAAGTCTGCTGTTAATGATAATGCAGAGGATTTTCTCAAGGTTGCTGTTGACGCATATCCCACGGTAGTTATTGGGGTCAAATTTTTCTCCACTTTTGTGGATTGGGGTGATCAGTCCTTGGTTCCAAATATTGGGGAATATGCCAGAGCTGAGGATTATGTTAATGAGTTTAAGTATAGCTAATTGGAATTTGTGGTCTGTATATTTTATCATTTCATTGAGGATACCAACAACACCACAGGCCTTTTTGGGATGGAGGGTTTGTATTTTGTCCTCTTGTTCATTCAATGTGATTGGAGAATCCAGTGGGTTCTGGTAGTCTTTAATAGTTGATTCTAAGATATGCATTTGATCATGTATTTATTTTTTGCTGTTTGTTCTTTGTTATAGGGCAGAAAAGATTGGAGAAGTGGTTTACCCATACATCTCTGTTTTGGATAGATAGCTCTTTGTGTTGTTGTTTGTTGAGTGTTTTCCAATTTTCCTAGAAGTGGTTAGAGTCTATGGATTCTTAAATTACATTGAGCTGCTTTCTGACATGCTGTTCCTTCTTTTTCCGTAGTGTATTTCTGTATTGTTTTAGTGATTCACCATAGTGAAGGCGTACGCTCAGGTTTTCTGGGTCTCTATGTTTTTGGTTGGATAGGTTTCTCAATTTCTTTCTTAGGTTTTTGCATTCTTCATCAAACCATTTGTCATTGTTGTTACTTTTCTTCGGTTTTCTGTTAGAGATTTTTTTATTTGATAGGGAAGCTGAGAGGTCAAATACACTGTTTAGGTTTTCTACTGCCAAGTTTACATTTTCACTAATTTCAGTGGAACGTTTTGTCCAGGAAGTTGTCTAAAAGGGATTGAATTTGTTGTTGCCTGATTGTTTTTTGGTAGGTTTCCACACTACTTTCCTTCCATCTATAGCATTTCTTAATATTATTCAGTTCCTTTGGCTTTGATGCATGATTGAGTATTGCTCTGTTCAAGTAGACTGTAATTTTGGTCTGATAGGGGTGTCAGTGGGCTGACTGTGAATGCTCTGAGAGACTCTGGGTTGAGGTCAGTGCTCTCTCTCTGTACTCAATGACTTGGTTACCATGGTGAACTGCATTCTGTTAGGCAGGGTGAGATTGGCACAGTAACACGTTAGAAATGGCATTGCTCATACTCAAGACACACACACACACACACACACACACACACACACACACACATTCATTTCACTATCCTTGTGGAGACGAAACAATTGATTCCCATTCAAAATCCTATTTTGGTCTGTGTTAGGAACCCCACCCTATTGTGTGACACATGTCATATGTGAAGTGCTTCCTTGCGTGCTGCTTACGCATGGTTAGTGTGTGATGGCAGGTCCACCACTCAAACAGCCAATCAGACGCCTCGCTCAAGAAGCAGCCCACTTTGGTGTCACCTCCAGTTCATCTCACCATGTCCTGTGGAGCGCCATGTGTCAAAGACTGTGTGTTAGTGTGTGTGAAAGCTTTTTCCCTGGACTTGCATGGGAGAGTGTGTGTGTGTGTGTGTGTGTGCGTGTGTGTGGACCGTATTTCCTTGTGTGCGTGCTGCTTGAATACGATCTCATTCAAGGATTAACCATCGGATTAATTTCCTTTCCTCCTCCTCAACCATGAGAAGAAATTATCCCTATATACTGTGAAATTAAACTGGACCTTTTTGATGTTAACATTTCTTACCATCCTCTTTGAGATGCATGCAAATATTGACCACATCCCTAGATGAATATTTGAAATTATGGCCTTAATACTGTCACTATAGGCCTACCTAATATACACTTTACATTCCTGGCCTGATAAAAAGGGATTTCCCAGAATGCACTCTGAATGATTGATAATGATAATCCCCAAACAGCTGAATAATGAAGGGGAGGGAGTATAAGGATTACATGGTTTAGCGGTAGCATAGCCTAGCTGCCTTGCGCACGGCTGTATCTGAAATCGGCTGACGGGTATTGTCCTTACTGATAATAATGTTGAATAATGGTGAAGAGCTGAGGGGATTAGCGGCTGTCTACTCTGAGAGAGAGAGAGAGAGAGAGAGAGAGAGGTGTGTGTATCAGCGCAACTGTATGTGTGTGTGTCCAGCCCAACAGCTGTGGGCCGCAGCCGCACACAGCTGATTTACTTTAGATTAGTGTGGCCTCGAGCCAAACAGAGGATTCAATCAGAGTATGCATGATGCGCGCCGGTTCGCTAAAAAAGCTAACCGCAAGCTGACTGCTAAACTAACTGTCCATTCAACCAACCCTCCATCAAAGAGCAGGTTTCCCATAAGGTCATGTTTTGGGATGCAAACAAAGACTTCTAAACGATAATACAAGGAATAGTACTTTCCCTCCATTTTGGATTTATAGCATTATTCTAGACCGTGGGATTATACACTCGAGAAGAGATAAATCTGTTTTTCTTTGCGTTGGGAGGGAGGCGATTTTCAGTAGCCATGGCTACATGTGAGTATGGAACCTTTCTTTGGTGTTGCTGTTGTTCCATTTGGGGTTGTTGTTTGTAGGACGGTCAAATAGCTGACTTGAGTTGACCAATGATTTTTATCAACAGTAGACCATTTCATATTATTATTATTATTATTTTTTTACTATTGTGAACAGCAGTCATTAGATGCACCTGTAAATCTGTGACTTGTCCTCTCAAGTCATGGTCTTCCACAGTGTTATGTTCAGATAGTTGTCCTCAATTTCCTAGCTCTCATCTTTTCTGCAGGGCCTATACTTTAACCATTTGCTCAGGGAAGTTATTGAATTACAAATGTTGTTCTGGTACCTGTTGTGGAACAATAAATAGCTTTTGGTGGATGGTGGATATTGTAGCTGGCTTTCCTTGCTGGCCAGTTAATGTTCTGTGCCATCATCCGCTGTGGGAGATTAACAGCCTTGTCCGCCATAAGCAACAGGCTACTGCTTTCTCCATGGTAACAACATCCCATCCATATCAAGCCTACTCTGTTTAACTAGATACTGCGTTCATATTGGATCACCTTTTAAACATTTGTAGCCTTGTAGAATATGTTGAACTTTCTCTAGTAGTAACAGTATTACTACACATTTGTGATCAAAATAGAACATATTTTTTGGGCTGTATCCTAATGTGTAAGTAAAATTCTGTGATATTTCACAGAGAGCATTGTAACCTACAATGAGTGTATAAAACATTAAGAACATTGAGTTGCAGCCTTTTTGCCCTCAGAACAGCCTCAATTAGTTGGGGCATGGACTCTACAAGTTGTCGAAAGCATTCCACAGGGATGTTGTCCCATGTTGACTCCAATGCTTCCCACAGTTGTGTCAAGTTGTCTGGATGTCCTTTGGGTGGTGGACCATTCTTGATACACACGGGAAACTGTTGAGAGTGAAAAACCCAGCAGTGTTGCAATTCTTCACACAAACCGGTGCGCCTGTCACCTACTACCATACCCTGTTCAAAGGCACTTAAATCTTTTGTCTTGCCCAGTCACCCTCTGAATGGCACACATACACAATCCATGTCTCAACTGTCTCAAGGCTTAAAAATCCTTCTTTAACCTGTCTCCTCCCCTTCATCGACACTGATTGAAGTGGATTTAACAGGTAACATCAATAAGGGATCATAGCTATCATCTGGATTTACCTGGTCAGTCTATGTCATGGAAAGAGTTTTGTATACTCAGTGTATATTGGGATATCAGGCTACAGGCTAGGCCCAGTTTTCTATCGAAAATGGACATAGTGAAATGGTGCACTCTGGCTCCCTCCATATCTGCAACCATGTGGCCTTTAATTTCTAATCTGCAGCAATCTGTAGGAAGAGGCTAAGGAGAGGGGGAGGCTGGGGGATGGAAGGGAAGGGGATAGTGTGTGGGATACTAGGGTATTTTAGGAAACCTCTATCCCCTGTCTGACGGATGAGCTATCACCAATACTCAATCAGAGTCAATAGACTAAAATAGACCATGAGAAAGAACAGAACACTGACTAATAGTTGCTTGTGTCTTACTAAGATCCTCTATCTGTCCGTGTCTGTTTGTAATTCTGTCACCAGTCCTGCCCTTTCCTTGCCTGTATAACAATGACCTGTTGTCTGTCGAAAAGATTCCAAGCTAAACTAACATTTCTCTGCCTCATGACTGAGTCTGTTTTGCACATGGGCTAGAGATGACAGTTCCTTCAAAAGTTGACTGCAATGAATATATGACAACATCTGCAACCCCATGAGTGTTCTAATGTTAACCTCATAGAAATAGAATTAGATGACTATAGTATTAAGGTATTGTATAGTATTATACTTTCTCTGTTGGTTGGGGTCAATTCCATTTCAATTCATTCAATTCAGGGTTTGCTTTTCAATTACGAAAATTGGAATTGGAAATGGAATTGACCCTGCTCTCTTTCTCTCTGTAGATATAGGCTACTACTGCATACTGTACATGTATATAAGCGCTAACCTCCTCCTCTCCTCCTTCACCCCTGTAGGTAATGTGGGTATGCAACCTGTGCCGTAAGCAACAGGAGATCCTCACCAAATCGGGAGAATGGTTTTCGGGGCCGGAGCCGAGGCAGATGAGCCTGGATGGCGGCCTGAACGCCCCGCCCACGGGGGGTGACGCCCAACGGGGGGACAGGAAGCTACTCCGCTCCAGGTCCCAGGCCCCGCCCTCTTCCAGCGGTAACGCAGGGGCGGCGCCCGACGGAACGCACCAGCCACCAACGGTATTGGCCAAGGGAGCGTTGGACACCATGCCGGCGTCACGCGCTCGGAGCGAACCACCACGAGACAAGTAGGACATCGTCGACACAAACACTCTAATCCCTAAAACACTATCACCTGTCCTCTCACTATCCCTGTTTGTACCTCTCTGGCTGTAGAGGCTCAATTCAGAGTCTACGTCACTGTATTGGATATCTAGGGGCCTTTGTATTATTGTAAATGCCACGTTGTACAAGACATTCTCTGATACACTCTACTATTATCACCTGCCCTTAATCCCGTTGATTTTAGACGCTTAAAGGAATAATCCTCTCAAAAAATATATTTTGGTATTAGTTTCTTCTTCATATGATGAATTTTGCATCATCATGATGATGTGGCAAGTTACAATTTGCTTTTTGATAGTCCTATATCTTGAACACTTGATTGCTGACATGCAAAACATTTTGGGACTGTATCTAGTTATTGAGTATCTAGGCCTTGACCTCTTTTAGATGATATAGTAGCTTTTATATAGGGTATTTTTATTGTTGTACATTTTAGTTGTGTACAAGTTAGTCCTCTTTAATGTATTTTACTTTGTTGTGATTGGATGAATTAGGCTAATACAGCATCTGTTTTGTCTAACAGTGTCTTGTTGACACTGTCAGATTACACATGTAGTCTCATTCAACCTTGGACATACTTTGGTCACATTTTTTCCGCATTTGACAAGAACTCAAATCCTCTCATGTCGGGAGCGACCCATTTTCGGTGTGTGTTGTGGTATATGGGTTGCAGCAGTTGATTTTTTAATCCCCACTGGATCAAAAAAAAGTAGTGCTGTCCTAGCTTAGCCAAAGCAGAAGCTGGGTTACACGTTTTATTCTTGAAAGGTCCATGATTAATATATTTTTCCATCTCATGGGTGAGTCCATTTCAGTCCGGTCTGAATGCATCACTCAAAATGCTGTCCCTATTCAAAACTGTTGTTGGATGATCCATACCCAGGTTAGGAACATGTTCCCATGGAAATAGAATCTCATTTTAGTTCAGTACATATTCCTCCATTTTGAATTATTTCCCTGTCTTTATCATCATTGCTTTCATTTAACCAGTAATAACTGGTACTCACCATAATTTGTCCAGGATATCTGAGAAGGCTTGTTTTCTATGTTACTACATGGTATTATGTTAACAAAACATAAAGTGTGTTATGTTATATCAATGTCCATTATGGTTACCCTTCATCCTTCTTTTCTCTTCAGGAAAAGACCTGTGTCCCTCCATGAGCAGAACGGTAAGCCTGGTGGTGTGGGTCGTGGTAGAGGAGGCCGGGGACCCCCAGGCAAGCTTCAAACCGTGGCTTCCCAGGAGGAGTTCTGCGGTCCCGGGGACAGAGACCGGCGGGACGGCCGGCACCTGGAGAAGGTCCGCTCCCATGACTACCCCGACGGCGGCGACCAAGGGAATCGTCCCGACCTCCGGAGACGCCCCCCGGAGGAGGATGAGCTGGAACGCAAGCGGCGCCAGGAGGAGGAGTTCCAGACGCGTTACCGCAGCGACCCCAACCTGGCGCGCTACCCGGTCAAGCCGCAGAAGGAGGAGCAGGAGATGCGCATGCATGCCAAGGTGTCAAAGGTCCGCCACGAGCGGCGCCACAGCAACAACGCCATCAATGAGGTGGGGCTGGAGGGCGGGGGAGGGAACATGGGGGATGTACCTGAGAATCGTCTCCGGAGGGGCGGCGGTGGTGGTGGAGAACCGGACCGCAAGGCATCCATGGAGAACCACCGGGCCTACTCCATGGACAGGACCGTGGGGGGTGGTGGGGGTGGCGGAATGGGGCAGGGACCCCAGGGAGGTCCCCACCTCCTCAAACAGAACCAGAACCACGGACCCCTTCAACCATCCGGTGTTGGCCCACGACCGGGCCCCCATCCTGGTGCTCCTCACCCCCACCAAGGACCACCCCCTCCAGCAGGTTGGGACCCCCCTAAGGTACCCCACCCCAGCCAGCTGGACCCCAACTCCCAGGCAGCCATGATGCACAAGGCCAGGAGGGAGAAGTCTGGAGAGAGCCTGCTGCGGAAGGACTCCCAGAGCTCGGACCAGTCGGAGTCGCTGCGGCCGCCCCCACCCAGGCCCTACAAGAGCAAACGGGGTGTCAACAAGAGGCAGATGTCTATCAGCAGCTCAGAGGAGGAGGGCGGCTCCACGCCCGAGTACACCAGCTGTGAAGACGTGGACATGGAGAGCGTCAGTATGATTGGTAATGTATTCAGATATTTCAACATTAGAAGAATGATCACATCTGTGTTGAGTTGGTGTTATGGCTACCTGTATGGAGCGTGTCAGCAAGAAAGGTCCGATTATTCAGCTTTCTATCAGATCGAATCATCTATATTAGCTGATTTTGTGTCAGCATTGTCAGAGATTGTCAGAGATTTCGACATTGGTGGAACGATCAAACTTTTATTAGAGTTGATGGTTTTATGGTCACCTGTCGGGTGTCGCTACTAATGCAATATTCTTTCTTAACTTTTTTGTTATCAAAATCACTTTGCTGTAGGTTTCCGTCAAAATAAACAAATCAAATGTACATTTCAAAGCTTACTGGGACTCTATCTCCCTGTCTATAATGTGCTATAGCCTTGACATCTCGGTACAACTGTCATTCACCCACACCTCTGTAGCTAACCCCTATTGCTTCCCGTCCTGGGACAGGACAGGACAGCTCTCTTTTATTTAGGAAACGTCCTGTGATTTAGGCCAGCAGATTTGGCAGAATTAGGTCAGCGGCTAGCGTGGCTAACGCTACGTAAAGCTTCCCTGCCAAACACCGGCTGCAGCCTGCTGTTAACGGATAGAATCTAGTTTGGGTGTCACCATTGTGGCCGGCCACATGTTCAGTTTTGGCCCCTTGTTCGCTCACGCCGGCCGGCAACAGTGCCGATGGGAATAGGATGTTCAATGGGGGCGACAGGTGGAGGAATAGTTCAAAAGTTAGCTGTCGTAGCTAGCAAGTGTTTAGCAGTGTTTGCTTTAGGAGTACGCCAGTCCCAATCCTGCATGGGATTTACTTTTGATGTTGTCTGCGGTAAACAAACTCAGTAACTGGACAAGGCTAAATGCTAAATGTAGCTATGTGAAGTGTAACTCAGCTTTGAAAGCCTTGGGTCATGAGGACAATGTTCCAATATCCATGCTACACCACTTAGAATGTATGTCCAATAAATATTGCTTCATTCTATTATTTTGGGATAAGTATTGATGTTGTAGATGGGTATATGGTTGGTTAATCAAAAGGCAGTTCGGTCAACTTCCGTGTTGTTGTGTGTTTTCATTTACAGCTCCAAATTGTTAGCGAGGGCGCGGATACACTCCAAACATACTTTACATGCTATTTAGTAGACCTGCGAGACAGCTTTACTGGTGCAATCAAACAGGTCAAATGAGATAGTAAAACTTTTATGCCACGTAGTATAATATGTTGTCGGGAGGTTGGCAGTTTGAATACGCTCCTGATGTAGGCTAGGCTATATTGGGTGAAACAGACTAGGGGCCTTTTTAAAAGCCCAAGGGTGACGCCTTTATGAAATTATTAATCTATTTAAAGATGCATTTGGGATTGGTTTAGGAGCTAAGAGTGTATTTTGGGATTGAATAAGGAGCTAAGAGTTTACTGTTTACAGTTAAACTAGGGATTCAGCCAATCTGATTGGTTGGCTTCTTCGAAGGTGTCAAGTAGTGGAATATAATACAGTAAGGAGGAAATTACAGGAGAAATCAGACGTGAGTTCATTTTAGTATTGATGCTATTTCTTAAGTGTGTTTTTAGGCAGTGTGTGTTTGTGTTGGTAGGCCTATCCATCTGCGATGACCTCCTGATGACCTCCTTCAGATCAAATCACAGAATTAAATAGAACACTATAATGTACAGTATAATGTACAGTACCAGTCAAAAGTTTTAGAACGCCTACTCATTCAAGGGCTTTTCTTTATTTTTACTATTTTCTACATTGTAGAATAATAGTGAAGACATCAATACTATGAAATAACACATATGGAATCATGTGGTAACCAAAAAAGTGTTCAACAAATCAAAATATATTTGATATTTGATATTCTTCAAATAGCCACCCTTTGCCTTGATGACAGTTTTGCACACTCTTGGCATTCTCCCAACCAGCTTCACCTGGAATGCTTTCCAACAGTCTTGAAGGAGTTCCCACATATGCTGAGCACTTGTTGGCTGCTTTTCCTTCACTCTGCGGTCCGACTCATCCCAAACCATCTCAATTGGGTTGAGGTTGGGGGATTGTGGAGGCCAGGTCATCTGATGCAGCACTCCATCACTCTCGTTCTTGGTAGAATAGCCCTTACACAGCCTGGAGGTGTGTTGGATCATTATCCTGTTGAAAAATAAATAATAGTCCCACTAAGCCCAAACCAGATGGGATGGCGTATCGCTGCAGAATGCTGTGGTAGCCATGCTGGTTAAGTGTGCCTTGAATTCTAAATAAATCACATACAGTCTCACCAGCAAAGCACCCCCACACCATAAGACCTCCTCCTCCATGATTTACGGTGGGAAATACACATGAGGAGATCATCCGTTCACCCACACCGCGTCTCACACAGACAATGTCCATTGCCCGTGTTTCTTGGCCCAAGCAAGTCTCTTCTTCTTATTGGTGTCCTTTAGTAGTGTTTTTTTGTTGTTGCAGCAATTCGACCATGAAGGCCTGATTCACACAGTCTCCTCTGAACAGTTGATGTTGAGATGTGTCTGTTACTTCAACTCTTTGAAGCATTTCTTTGGGCTGCTATTTCTGAGGCTGGTAACTCTGATTAACTTATCCTCTGCAGCAGAGGTAACTCTGGGTCTTCCATTCCTGTGACGGTCCTCATGAGAATCAGTTTCATCATAGCGCTTGATGGTTTTTGCGACTGCACTTGAAGAAACGTTCAAAGTTCTTGAAATGTTCTGTATTGACTGACCTTCATTTCTTAAAGTAACGATGGACTGTCGTTTCTCTTTGCTTTTTTGAGCTGTTCTTGCCATAAAATGGACTTAGTGTTTTACCAAATAGGGCTATCTTCTGTATACCACCCCTACCTT
>NC_140027.1:230470-314326 GCF_964263955.1 Coregonus lavaretus
TTTGTGTTGTGAACAGAGGTCGTTCAGTAAAGCTCCAGGCTAGCTTGAAAAAATAGAGGTTAAGACAACGTAATAATTCCATGCGCCAGTGTTAGAAAATATTCACATTCATTGGACCAGCGCTGTTGCTGATTCTACAGGATTAGCATTGAAAACGTGACCAGCGGTCGGGGCAACAAGTAATAACATGGCTGTAGATCATTGGAAAAACATTGAAATGAATAGAATGCTTTGTGTTTGCTTTGTGTTTGCTGAGTACACTACGATTATGTTTATTTTCCACTTTGATGGTGAAGTTTCTGTACCGCTAACATTCACTTCCAGTCATTTTCACTCCGGCGCTGGTCCAATGATTTTGCTTATTTTCTAACACTGGCGCATGGAATTATTACGTTGTCTTAACCTTTGTTATCTTTAACCTAGGCTCCATGCTTACCCATGAATCAGCTGTTTTAATTTCGGCCATCTTGTTTCCTGTTTTCCAGGTGATGAGGTACTGCAGTGGAACGGGAAGTCATTGCCGGGAGCAACCAAGAAGGAAGTGTACAACATCATTCTGGAATCCAAGGCGGAGCCTCAAGTGGAAATAGTCGTCTCAAGGCCTATTGGGTGAGACGGACTTACTTTGTGAAATGCTAAATTCCCATTTCGTGATCGTTGTGTGATACACTGCAACTATTGTGTGTCTGTTTTGCACTGTGTGACCATTTTGGACTATTATTACTATAGTGCGACTGTTGTTTGTCATTTTCTGACTATATCTAATTTTGAAGTGAAATGTTTATGGCCATTGTCTTCTTTATCTAAAAGATCTATCCATCGCATCATTTCCAATAACTTCTTGAGAAAGGTGTATAGAGCATATCAGTAAGTACATATGTATTGTAGACATAGTGACCACTATGTCATACAGTAGTCCTTCCCTGAGGCCAAACCCTGAATGAACCCTAACCTCCTAGACCTTAGGGAAACCCTTATAAGACAAGTTCTGTCTCTTCTCTTCACCCATGAATCTCTCTCCTGTGTGGGTATGATCTACCCTTCTCTAACCCAACACCCAGTTTGTAGCAGTGTGTGTACGTGTCTGTGTTTTTCCTTTTTGATACAAACAAACATACAATTGAGGTATTGTATGTGCTGGCACTCTGTCTCAAATGAGGATTGGTGATGACTGTTGGTCAACGGCTATTGCAGTAGTGTGCTCAGACATTTGATGCAATCTTCCTCCCATCTCACAGAGACATACCAAGAATTCCAGAAACATCACATCCTCCTTTAGAATCGAGTAAGTGTCATCAAAGCTTGGCTTTTCCTTGAAGAACAATACGGTATAGTTCATTGGTGTGAAGATACAGTACTGTTTGAGTCTTTTACATCCTGGTTCTTTCGCCTGCCAGCGGGCTCCAGTTCCTTTGAGTCTCAGAAGATGGAGCGTCCCTCCATATCGGTCATGTCCCCCACCAGCCCTGCTACCCTCAGAGCCCTCCCCATCATCCTGCCTGGACAGCTGTCTGTGAGTACTGGATATATACTGGATCTACACTGGACTATACTGGATCTACACTGGACTTGACTGCTCTATACAGGATCTACACTGGACTTGACTGCTCTATACTGGATCTACACTGGACTTGACTGCTCTATACTGGATCTACACTGGACTTTACTGGACTATACTGGACTTGACTGGACTATACTAGACCATTTTGGATCATGCGGATGGATGGATGAATGGGTGGGTGGTGGGGGGTGATGCATGGATGGATTTACAGACAAACAGTCATCCAGATTTCCTAGATGGCCTATATTGCACTTTTCACAATGTCCTATATGACTTTATAATCCACAACCAATGGGCTACTCTAACTGGATTCATTCAGTCACATTCATCTAATCCGATGATGTTGTTGCTAGGTAAAGCTGTGGTATGACAAAGTGGGCCATCAACTGATCGTCAACGTCCTTCAAGCCATAGACCTGCCCCCCCGACTGGACGGGCGACCAAGGAACCCTTACGTCAAGATGTACTTCCTCCCTGATCGAAGGTAAACCGTTCTCATATTACTAGGGTTAACATTAATCTGCTCTTATACCTGTGTAAACACACAGTAATAACTGAAGTATATTACCAGGATAGTAGTTCAACATTGTACATAAACTGATCGTTTTTTAATGTAACAGTAACCAATATACCTTAAACACACTGTCAAAACGTTCTCTTCCGATATGCTTCCTGACTATGTAGTTTTCTGTTATATTTCACCATCCTTGTAGTGAGTCACAGACCCTTATATGGGTACAGTATGTGAGAGATACATACATGACTCGCTGACTTTCTTTGACTCTCCTTCTAAGGTTTGTCTTCTTACTCCTAACATTCCTCTGTCTTCTCCCCTGTCATGTTCCCAGTGATAAGAGCAAGCGCAGGACCAAGACAGTAAAGAAGAGCGCTGAGCCCAAGTGGAACCAGACGTTCCTGTACTCCCACGTCCACCGCAGGGACTTCAGAGAACGCATGCTGGAGATCACTGTCTGGGACCAACCTAGAATACAGGAGGAGGAGAGTGACTTCCTGGGAGAGGTAAGATACACACACACACACACACACACACACACACACACACACACACACACACGCATGCACGCACGCACGCACGCATGCACACACACACACACATACATACATACATACATACATACACACACACACACATACATACTGTTTATAGTACATGTGAAGAGTTTATTTCCAAAACGCTATATCCACCAATTTTTCCAATGTTTTTTAATCAGAAATGATTGTGTGCGTGTGCGTGTGCATGTTGAATTAACAATGACATCGGCAGAAATTATACCTTCATTTGTGTGTAAATTATTACTGTTCTCAGATTTCTAATTAATAGATTTTAGATGTGTATGAATTTTTTGCTGTTTCGCAAAATGCTATATTCCCATTGTTTAGCCGGAATGGAATGTTCGTATCCTGTATATTTTACTGTGATATGTGGTTGTCTTACCTAGCAATCCTAAGATAAATGCACTTACTGTAAGTCATTCTGGATAAGATCTCTTTCATAATTTCTTTAAACAATAAAAGCAAATTGACAAAAAAAATTAAAATGGATATATTGCATTTTGGAAGGAAACTCTTCATATACATACAGTATACACAGAAAAACAAAACACACACACATTCATTTACATGTATCTGCACACGCTTGCAAACTCAAACATGCACAGACAACCACAGATCTATCACGCTATCATGTCCTCTTTTTCTCATCCTCTTATTTTATCTTTCTTTCTCTCTTCCTTCTTCCCTCTTTTCCCCCTCTCTCTCTCTCTCTCTCTCTCTCTCTCTCTCTCTCTCTCTCTCTCTCTCTCTCTCTCTCTCTCTCTCTCTCTCTCTCTCTCTCTCTCTCTCTCTCTCTCTCTCTCTCTCTCTCTCTCTCTCTCTCTCTCTCTCTCTCTCTCTCTCTCTCTCTCTCTCTCTCTCTCTCTCTCCTTCTCCTAGATCCTGATAGAGCTGGAGACTGCCCTGCTGGATGACGTTCCTCACTGGTATAAACTCCAGACCCACGACGTGTCTTCTCTACCTCTGCCTCAGCCATCTCCTTATCTCCCACGCAGACACGCCTCTCACGACAGCCCCAGCAAGAAACTACAGAGTATGTCTCGTTGTGTGTGTGTGTGTGAGAGACAGAGAGCGAGAGTGTGTGTGCTTGCATGCGTGCGTTTGTGTGTGTGTATGTTTGTGTGTATATACATTATGTGTGTGTGTGTGTGTGTGTGTGTGTGTGTGTGTGTGTGTGTGTGGGTGGGTGTGGGTTGTATTGACACTGACCTTGGTATATAGATTTTCCCTGCTCCAGTGTGCCTTGATGAACTTCTTATGAACTTGTCTCCTGTGTGTGCGAGATCGATCGCAACTGCCATGGAAACTGTGTGTAAACTCTCTACCCTAGTGTGTGTAACCCTACTGTGTGTGTGTGTGTGTGTGTGTGCGTGTCTATCCACCGTTGTGCAGGGTCCCATCGCATCATTGATACAGAGTTTGATGATACAGGTATAACGGTAGTGTCTGAAGGTGGGTGGGGGGCATGGTTACTGTTACTGAGCTTCAAGTAGTGAGAGTCCAGTACTGGAGGAGAGAGGTGCGACCCCCTTTATATCTCCCCTCATACCCCAGCCTATCTGGCCTCTCTAACCATAGACTACTTCAGCTGATCCCAACTGACAACTACAGAGACGTTTACAGCGGGAAAAACGTCATTGGTTCCCAATTTTACCCCACACTTTGGATCGAACTTGGATTTAAAACAGACAGGGGTACTTCTACCAGCCCTTTGTAATACCAACGTATACAACAACGATACTATGGTATTACTACAATTCTATTCTAGTATGTGTTCTGCCATAATACAGTACACAGCCTTTCTCCTCCTCTGCTGGACCGTAGTAATACAGCTTGTAGAGAAGATCCACTGGGAGCACTGAGTGCATGGAGCTATGGAGCCATGATGTCACTGTGTCCATTCCACTGATGCTGTCCCCTGCATGTCTAGTAATAGAGCCTGAAGTAGTAGAAACTCCATACAATACAAGGATACGGTGCATAAACTAGTGCCTGATTCACACCATAAGGCCAATATGAACTGTGCTGTTCTGGCTATTTAAAAGGGTACAAGGTTACCTAGCCTGGGTGCCAGACGGTTTCTGCCTCAGCCAAGTTGCCATTGCAAGCTGGCAATGGGGTAGCTTTGTGGAATGCAGAACCAGTCCGGTACACAAGTTGACTCAATACCTAGTGTAACTATCCAATTAAACTCTTCAAATGCAACCAAAAAACCTCTAGGAACTTCGACTGTAAAATGTCACGCTCTGATGTACTACAGTTTGCAGTCGGTATCATTTGTCCTCTTAGCTCCCTCACGTGGCATGGGTTTGATTAGACTAGAGCTGCTATGGGCTACTGTATTAGCAGCTGAGCACCAGCATGATCTCTGTGGTGTTGGGAAAACTAAGCATTCACCTGAAGGCGTAGTGAATGTTGAGTGGCGGCACTCAACACTGACACGTTTTGTCATCAGGTAACATGCTACGACTGCTGATTCCTCCTCTGTATGTGTGTAGGTGCAGAGCGTAACTCAAGGGAGAGGGAGAGGAACAGCACCCTGACTGTCCCAGAGCAGCAGAGACTGGCCCAGCACCGCTCCAGATCTGTGTCCCCTCACCGCGAGGACATAACGAGGGCCCGCTCCCGCCCCGCACACGTCCCCATGCAGAGGTAGCTGCAGTTTCTGTATCACACAGTTATACCTAAACTAGTCTCGCGTAGCCATACATCGGAAACACCTTGTTGTCACGCCGCCTGGTTCTCAACGATGCTACACCCACACACATCTACATTATTTATTTATTTCTCTCTCTGTCTCTCGCTCTCTCTCTCTCTCTCTCTCTCTCTCTCTCGCTCTCTCTCTCTCGCTCTATATATACAGTGAGGGAAAAAAGTATTTGATCCCCTGCTGATTTTGTACGTTTGCCCACTGACAAAGAAATGATCAGTCTATAATTTTAATGGTAGGTTTATTTGAACAGTGAGAGACAGAATAACAACAAAAAAATCCAGAAAAACGCATGTCAAAAATGTTATAAATTGATTTGCATTTTAATGAGGGAAATAAGTATTTGACCCCTCTCAATCAGAAAGATTTCTGGCTCCCAGGTGTCTTTTATACAGGTAACGAGCTGAGATTAGGAGCACACTCTTAAAGGGAGTGCTCCTAATCTCAGTTTGTTACCTGTATAAAAGACACCTGTCCACAGAAGCAATCAATCAATCAGATTCCAAACTCTCCACCATGGCTAAGACCAAAGAGCTCTCCAAGGATGTCAGGGACAAGATTGTAGACCTACACAAGGTTGGAAAGTGCTACAAGACCATCGCCAAGCAGCTTGGTGAGAAGGTGACAACAGTTGGTGCGATTATTCATAAATGGAGGAAACACAAAATAACTGTCAATCTCCCTCGGCCTGGTGCTCCATGCAAGATCTCACCTCGTGGAGTTGCAATGATCATGAGAACGGTGAGGAATCAGCCCAGAACTACACGGGAGGATCTTGTCAATGATCTCAAGGTAGCTGGGACCATAGTCACCAAGAAAACAATTGGTAACACACTACGCCGTGAAGGACTGAAATCCTGCAGCGCCTGCAAGGTCCCCCTGCTCAAGAAAGCACATATACAGGCCCGTCTGAAGTTTGCCAATGAACATCTGAATGATTCAGAGGGGAACTGGGTGAAAGTGTTGTGGTCAGATGAGACCAAAATGGAGCTCTTTGGCATCAACTCAACTTGCCGTGTTTGGAGGAGGAGGAATGCTGCCTATGATCCCAAGAACACCATCCCCACCGTCAAACATGGAGGTGGAAACATTATGCTTTAGGGGTGTTTTTCTGCTAAGGGGACAGGACAACTTCACCACATGAACGGGGCCATGTACTTGGGTGAGAACCTCCTTCCCTCAGCCAGGGCATTGAAAATGGGTCGTGGATGGGTATTCCAGCATGACAATGACCCAAAACACACGGCCAAGGCAACAAAGGAGTGGCTCAAGAAGAAGCACATTAAGGTCCTTGAGTGGCCTAGCCAGTCTCCAGACCTTAATTCCATAGAAAATCTGTGGAGGGAGCTGAAGGTTTGAGTTGCCAAACGTCAGCCTCGAAACCTTTATGACTTGGAGAAGATCTGCAAAGAGGAGTGGGACAAAATCCCTCCTGAGATGTGTGCAAACCTGGTGTCCAACTACAAGAAACGTCTGACCTCTGTGATTGCCAACAAGGGTTTTGCCACCAAGTACTAAGTCATGTTTTGCAGAGGGGTCAAATACTTATTTCTCTCATTAAAATGCAAATAAATTTATAACATTTCTGACATTAGTTTTTCTGGATTTTGTTGTTGTTATTCTGTCTCTCACTGTTCAAATAAACCTACCATTAAAATTATAGACTGATAATTTCTTTGTCAGTGGGCAAACATACAAAATCAGCAGGGGATCAAATACTTTTTTCCCTCACAAACACACACACACACACACACACACATACCCCAGGGATGACTCTTCAGCACACTCTTATGGCTCAAATCAATTACCTTTTATGTCCACACTATGACAAAACCAGTAACACTACTCTCTATGTCCTCCCCCATCAGGAGTCTGGATGAGATCCACCAGAACCGGCACCACTCCTGCTCCCCCTCCCGTTACCATGACTCCCACGGGGAGCACCGCTCTGGGGACTCGGACTACGAGTACTCCGAGGACAGGTAACGTCACCCAGACATTGGCGGATGGTGGCCTTTGTTTATTAGGGAGGAGGTTAGACATTAGATGCTGTAGGTACTGTATCAGGGAGTTTATGGTTACTGCCAGTCTGAGAATAGTTTGGTGACTTATGACAGGGAGAGAGTGTGAGCAGGTTATGTAGTGAGGTTCCAGTGTTTTGTGTTCAAAATGGATATACTTTTGAGTATCTTATTTGAGTAGAGCTTTGAGTTCAATATAGGAGTAGATGCTGACATGGTTTCCTCCTTATTTTGTTCATTTTCAATGAAATACCTGCAGAAACAGTATTCCTTTATGCCCAATTATTTCAAAGAGGTTGACCACTAGCTTTTAATTTTTGAGGTTGAAAGTGTTGGATACTCCAAGGACAAGTGGAATAGCATGCTACATTAGTACTGTTCTATACTAATAATTACTAATACGACTAACAGTCTAATGCAAAAGTCTCTTACTAAAAGTTTAATATCATATTTATTATTATTGATGCTGAATCAAAATTATGATTTCATGATTTCTTCTCATTCATTTCTCATGAGCGGGCTTGTCTGATTTGACCATCCTCTTACGTTGTTGTTTTTGATTGGTTGTTCGGTTCACCCATCGCCATGGCAATCACAGTGAGGTCCTCGAGATGCACAGGTCTATCCGAGGCGGGAGTGCCGAGTGCCTGCACACAAACAGGTAAACAAAAACAACAACAACCAAAAAGCCAGAGACGTGATTGTTATCGAAGCAACCCACCATCTTTCTTCTATTAAATTACCCATCATTCTTTGCATTGTCATTCAATGTTAACAACTCCATTTTAACTTGGTCAGTGATACTACAGTCTATGGTTGTGACAAATAAAGTGTATTTTATGTATCATGTGGCAATATTTTTGTTTAATGTGATGTGTTCCTATTCAATGTACTGCATCAATGTTTGCTTTTGTCTATCTGCATAGAAAGTGGAAAATGTGAAAGTCATATTTGTCATGTATTCAGCTTTATATAGTTTTAGAATGTCGATGAATTCGTTCCAGACACAAAGGGACTTCTTTTTTCACCTGATAGGCCCAAAATATTACCACACTCTCCATGACATCATAAAAACATAGAGTTTATATTGGTTTTAAACAGATTATAATAGATTACAGAATAGCTCTATCGTTTACCTCAGAATAGTATGAAAATCTCTCTTGGTGAATTACATTTTTGTCTGAACATTTTATCTCTAGCAGATTCATGTTATTCTCGCCTGAACATTTTATTTATAGAATTGTATTGTATTGTTTTTCCCCTCTTCTGTTTTTTCCCTCTCAATCAATGCACGGTCTACTCTCAAATAACTACACAGGGGTGTAGCTAGGTCCAGCAATACACTACCACCCAAAATGCCCCTATTAGTCAATGGTATACACAAGGACATATACAGGTAAGAGAGTAGAATAAGAAAACCCTTCTCTCTTTCCCAAAAACCTGAACTCAACTCATCATTGGCATTTTATGTGGCTTATTATGTTGTATCAACGTTCTCGCAACGTAATTGATGCCCCACACCCACTCCTAACAGAGCTTTACTTGTGCTTGATGTGGTATTCTGTGTCAATTGTTTGGTAATGCTTTGGCAAACCAACAACCGCCATACCATTTTCTCTCTTATGGCCCCTTCCTTCAACCTGCTTCTTCAGTTTTGATACTATAGCATCATAGCTGCACCGCAACACATTAGAACATGCTAATATGTTAGCATAGCATAATAGCTGCACCATAACACATTAGAACATGCTAATATGTTAGCATAGCATAATAGCTGCACCATAACACATTAGAACATGCTAATATTTTAGCAGCATTGCTACACCACAACACATTAGAACATGCTAATATATTAGCATTATTTTCCATTTCCAGAGACACATTAGAAAGCTTTTTGAAATGATCGCTAAACCAGCAACCAGATTCCAGACAGATTTGATGTGGTATCACAGAGTTGGGATGTGAAAAAAACACATCCAATTCACACATGCGTATAATACACACTTGTACATGTGAAATAGGACAAATATAAGCATCCACCTAATTATTATTTATTATAATATGATGACCCTGGGCCAGATCTGTGTGCAATCTGCTATGTTACAGTAATACTATAGTAGTACTTCACTGTATATTTTAGTACTATAATCCTATATACTGTCCTATGTACAGTAAATCTATTATATACTTTATTTCCCCATGCTATAATGCTTTCCCACGTGCAACTTAAAATCTGTTTAGATGGACTTATATAATCAGTATTACATTTAATCTCCAGTCCTCTAATGGGCGGCGGCTAGCCTGGCGGTTAGAGCTTTGTGCCAGTAACCGACAGGTTGCTGATTCTAATACCTGAGCCGACAAGGTAAATAATCTGCCGATGTGCCCTTGAGCAAGGCACTTAACCCTAATTTGCTCCAGGGGTGCTGTACTACTATGGCTGACCCTGTAAAACAACACATTTCACTGCACCTATCCGGTGTATGTGACAACAAAAGCTAGAGACAAAAGGGTCACTTTTCTTCACGTTATAACATCATTGATTTCACCTTCGCAGGCGACTTGGTGATGTTACAGTTTAGAATAGACATGCTGTTGACAAGTAAAAACACATTATAACTGTACACCCTAAGTAAAGGGTTACTGTGTTTTTATTGGGGTCATCGCTGACACCGATAACGGTCATTTACTTTATTTGATAGGTATCGTTACATTTCTGAGGTGTACACGGTGCAGTCCTGCCAATATGCATATATTTTTACTTTCATTGTGTTCTCTGTTGTCGTCTATGTCTTGGGCCTCCATCAGACAACCCCCCATCACTACAAAGTAGTTGGGAGAGGATGTACTGAGAATGGGGATTATAAAGGAGTACATTTGATATTTTGATGTCAAATCTGGATATTCCTCCTCCATGTCTCAAGTTCTAGAGATGTCCATAGGACATTTTTATTGCTTTGCTGTTTTTATATGGTTTGTTTGTTTACCTCAATGCCATTGTTGGGTTTTCTTGCATGTCGTTTTACTCAGAGTCTGTTTTTCTCTGTTTATTCCTTACATGTCTTCATCATTGTTCATTGGTCTCTCATTCTTTTGCATGCATGTCAAATCTATGTTTTCTTTCCTTTCTTGCATGCATCTATACATTCTACCACGGATTCACACGTGTGTAGCAACACCCTCCCTGCATGCCTAAAGAGCAAGCCCCCCCGGGGGCATCAGGAAGGGGGCGGTCCCGCCTCCCGTAGCGTGCTCACACACCGTGTGCTCAGGTTCACTGATGAGGTCACCGTTAGGTAAGAAACCCATAACTGCGAACAGACGCCCTCCTCGCCCCCTTTGCACCCCATCCCTTCATCCTCTGCCCTCCCACCCCCAACGGAAACCCCTTCTCTTTCGTACTTCACCTCTCCACCCCAACCCCACGGATGACCCTCTCCAAGCCCCCAAAAGGCCTTTGCACTCCACCGTCCATCCCTTTGTGAGTGATCGAATGCTGATCCTTAACCCAAACTTGTGTAAGACCACAGGACACGCAACAGAGTTGACTGTATTAAACAATAAACAACTAAGTCCTTATTGGCGCACTGCAAACCATAGCATACATTGGGGCTCTGTGTCATATGAGGCATGTGATGCAGTTGGACACAGCCTCTATTCCAGTGTTGTGTTGACATCCATGGCCCCAACAAAGACCATGACAAATGTTAAGACCCTCGACATTAGTAGGCTCCCTGCCAGAGAGAAGGGAGAGAGAAAGAGACAGTGTGTGTGTGTGTGTGTGTGTGTGTGTGTGTGCGTGCGTGCGTGCGTGTGTGTGTGTGATAGAGAGAATACTTGTGCTGTAGTATGTCTGCTCACGCAAAGTTCACCCAGTCCACCCTCCTCATCCACCAAGAGCAAGTTCCCATGGCAACGCTCCAACCTTCACATCAAGTGGACCGACTGAACAGTATCGCCGCAAAGGGCCTCTATTGTAATGAATGGAGGTTTACAAGCCCCCTTTAACTCTGTTCTGTATCTAATGTTCGTTCCTTCTTTTCTTTCTGTGTCTCGTTCCCCCTCCCACCTCTATTTGCAATTCCTTCCTTCTGTCTTGGACTCTTTATTTCCCTCCATTCTCTCTCTTTCTTTGTTTTTTTCTCTCTCTACCATTCCTTCTCTCTGTTTTGCCCTCTTCCTTTCACTCTGTCCCCTCTTGTCTGCTTTTCCCTTCCTTCTCTCTCTCCCTCCGTGGTACTGTAGTGATCTGCAGCCCAGTCTGGACCGGGTGAGGAGTGCCAGCACCACCTGCCTCAGACCTGACACCAACTTCCCCTCTCCTGATAGAGACAGGTACACACACACCAACTTCCTCTCTCCTGATAGAGACAGGTACACACACACCAACTTCCCCTCTCCTGATAGAGACAGGTACACACACACCAACTTCCCCTCTCCTGATAGAGACAGGTACACACACACCAACTTCCTCTCTCCCAATAGAGACAGGTACACACACACCTACTTCCTCTCTCCCGATAGAGACAGGTACACACACACCTACTTCCTCTCTCCCGATAGAGACAGGTACACACACACCTACTTCCACTCTCCTGATAGAGACAGGTACACACACACCAACTTCCTCTCTACTGATAGAGACAGGTACACACACACCTACTTCCCCTCTCCTGATAGAGACAGGTACACACACACCTGCTTCCACTCTCCTGATAGAGACAGGTACACACACACCAACTTCCTCTCTACTGATAGAGACAGGTACACACACACCAACTTCCTCTCTACTGATAGAGACAGGTACACACACACCAACTTCCCCTCTCCTGATAGAGACAGGTACACACACACCAACATCCTCTCTCCTGATAGAGACAGGTACACACACACCAACTTCCCCTCTCCTGATAGAGACAGGTACACACACACCAACTTCCTCTCTCCCGATAGAGACAGGTACACACACACCTACTTCCTCTCTCCCGATAGAGACAGGTACACACACACCTACTTACTCTCTCCCGATAGAGACAGGTACACACACACCTACTTCCACTCTCCTGATAGAGACAGGTACACACAAACCAACTTTCTATCTACTGATAGAGACAGGTACACACACACCTACTTCCCCTCTCCTGATAGAGACAGGTACACACACACCTACGTCCACTCTCCTGATGGAGACAGGTACACACACACCAACTTCCTCTCTACTGATAGAGACAGGTACACACACACCAACTTCCTCTCTACTGATAGAGACAGGTACACACACACCAACTTCCCCTCTCCTGATAGAGACAGGTACACACACACAAACTTCCTCTCTACTGATAGAGACAGGTACACACACACCAACTTCCTCTCTCCTGATAGAGACAGCTACACACACACCAACTTCCTCTCTACTGATAGATACAGGTACACACACACCAACTTCCCCTCTCCTGATAGAGACAGGTACACACACACCAACATCCCCTCTCCTGATAGAGACAGATACACACACACCAACTTCCTCTCTCCCGATAGAGACAGGTACACACACCTACTTCCTCTCTCCCGATAGAGACAGGTACACACACACCTACTTACTCTCTCCCGATAGAGAAAGGTACACACACACCTACTTCCACTCTCCTGATAGAGACAGGTACACACAAACCAACCTCCTCTCTACTGATAGAGACAGGTACACACACACCTACTTCCCCTCTCCTGATAGAGACAGGTACACACACACCTACGTCCACTCTCCTGATAGAGACAGGTACACACACACCAACTTCCTCTCTACTGATAGAGACAGGTACACACACACCAACTTCCTCTCTACTGATAGAGACAGGTACACACACACCAACTTCCCCTCTCCTGATAGAGACAGGTACACACACACCAACTTCCTCTCTACTGATAGAGACAGGTACACACACACCAACTTCCTCTCTACTGATAGAGACAGGTACACACACACCAACTTCCCCTCTCCTGATAGAGACAGGTACACACACACCAACTTCCTCTCTACTGATAGAGACAGGTACACACACACCAACTTCCTCTCTCCTGATAGAGACAGGTACACACACACCAACTTCCTCTCTACTGATAGAGACAGGTACACACACACCAACTTCCTCTCTACTGATAGAGACAGGTACACACACACCAACTTCCTCTCTACTGATAGAGACAGGTACACACACACCAACTTCCTCTCTCCTGATAGAGACAGGTACACACACACCAACTTCCCCTCTCCTGATAGAGACAGGTACACACACACCAACTTCCTCTCTCCTGATAGAGACAGGTACACACACACCTACTTCCTCTCTCCTGATAGAGACAGGTACACACACACCAACTTCCTCTCTCCTAATAGAGACAGGTACACACACACCAACTTCCTCTCTACTGATAGAGACAGGTACACACACCAACTTCCTCTCTCCTGATAGAGACAGGTACACACACACCAACATCCACTCTCCTCTATAAGAGCTAACCTGCTGCACCTCCTTTTCTAGGTTTACAATGTTTCCTTAGTAGTTGAACATTTCTTTATTCTCTCAAATAATGTAAAAAACGATCATTTGATTGTCAACCTTTGAATCAACAAAGATTCAACATCTCTTCACCCATTCTTGTCATGCATGTTATCTATCAATTAGGTTGCTATTCATCATAATATGTCATTTTGTTCACCACTAGCTCCTCAGTGTATATTGAGAGGTGCTGAGCAACACAGTGACTACACAATAACAGCTCTTTCACATTGACCTGCAAAATAATTCACACCTACTGTCACTGAGTGTTTTGGCTAGCAGAGGCATTCTAGTTGCCAGGGAAGCCAAATGATTTTAGCTTGTTCTAAACTAACATGAACCCACCCCTCCCTCCACTCACTGTGTCCCTCTCCCTGTTTCCCCACCTGGGGGATGCCACACCCCACCACACCTCCAGATGCTCCAACTCTCTGCCCCGCAGACAGCCCACAAGCCCCAGGATTTTAGTAGAGCAGGCCTCCCCAGAGGAAGAAAGGTACTGGGTACCGACCTAGCTCTACCCTTACCTCCCAGGACCCAAGCTGCAGTCCTGCTACTGTACTTGCTTAGCACTGCGTGGCTACTATAGTTTTCCTCTAACCGTAAGCCTAACCCTTGTGCTAACCCTGGCCTAACCCTAACCCTGCACTTTGTAGCTTTCCTAGATGTTCTAGATTAGAGTGTAAACTGGTGGGTTGTTGTAACGCTGTAGTTACTGCTTCTCTTGCTGCTTCACCTTACTGACCTGCTTCCTGACTTCTGCTTCAGCTTACTGACCTGCTTCCTCTGCTACACATCTGACTTCCACTTGCTCTGTTGTCATGGTGCTTTGATGTTTCTGTTCGAAACAGTTAGTAGCAAGCAATGTAGTAGTGCAATATAGTAGTCAACATTTTTGCATCTTCATTTTATTTTAACAAAATCATTTCAGCCAAAGCATCTCTTTTATTTAAAATAAAACGCCAGCTGACCATGCATTCAAGATTTGTTTTTAGTTTTGTTTCTCCATTGGGTTACCCATCCTCCATTTTGTCTTCTTCTCATGTCCTCCACGTCACAGGCAGTCAGGGAGCCTGGGCAGGCCTAACAGTCAGAGAGGTAACAGCAAGAAAGGCCTGGAGGCTGACAGGTAAGGGCATTCTTTCATTCATTCTACCCATGCCTCCCATACACCCCCATTCATCCTCTCCTCTATCTGGATGGAGATAGTCCCTCTTCAAATCGAGAATGTGTTGATGTCTGATGTCAATCTGAATTGTAACAAATTGTGACTTTGTTGTGTATGCAATTTAGCAGCACAGCAAAACCTTTTCTAAATGAGCGTTGTTCAGATGGTGTGGTACTATCAGCATGGTACTCTCAGTAGGACCCATAGCCCTGTGTTGTCTTGAATTGTTATGTCCTTCATTTATTGTGTTCTGATTCATTGTTCGCCATAAGGTCCTTCTTTTCTGTTTGATATGATTTACATTCTTTACCATTTATATCATTTAGCTTTCTTTCGTTTGTGTTTTCTTTCCTTTCCACGTGGCCTGTTGATGCCAGTCGTATCCAGCCCACCTCTATACTGAGGGGCAGTAGGGGGAGAGGGGGGCCGCTGCGCCCCTTTAACCAGACACCCCTGGGGGGATCTGCCCCTAACTCACCACGACAGGACAGGTGCATGCTGGTGCCCAAAAATATACCCCCTTAGCACCCCCTTGTTGAACCCCTTTGCCCCGCTTGGACCTCTGTCCCCCCCTATACCCACTGTCCTGCTGCTCCTATTGGTTGTGGGAGGAGTAAACCAATCCCATTGGTTCCCTCTAGTGTATGTTCAAGGATGTAGCCACCCTGGGTTTTACATATGCAGGAATGGGCCTTCTGTGGAGGAGTTGAACTCATTCTCTTGTAGTTAATCTCCCTTTCCCCCTTTCTCTCTTTCTCTGTCTCTTGTCTCTCTCTCTCTCTCAGAACACACACCCACAGCCCCTCCCCTCCTACGGGTCGCAGGGGCAGACAGCTGCCACAGGTTCCTGCCAGAAGCAGCAGCGTAGAGCAAGGTAGGTTGTCAAGGAGTGTGTGTGTGTGTGTGTGTGTGTGTGTGTGTGTGTGTGTGTGTGTGTGTGTGTGTGTGTGTGTGTGTGGCTGTCTGTCTTTGCGTGTGTGTTTGATGTGTCTCGTACTATAACTGAGTGTATGAACTCATAACTCCGACCATTCAAAACCATTCTTTCTGAGTGCTCTTCCTCACTCTTCGCTGTTTCTTTACATTCCTCATTCTCTTCTACCTCCATGTCCATGAAGAACATCTACATGTAGATAATAAACCTGTTGATGCTAGTAAACCTGATGAAAAAGGTCATTCTATGGCACGACTGTATCTTACCCAACTTTATATTATGTTTTAGATTTTAGTAGATGTGATTTGCATTTTCCCTCTTAATATCCCCCAACAATTATGACCCTCTGTGCACGCTGTAGTATTCAGTACATGACATCTAATGAAAGTGATGCATCGCATGCGCCACCTAGTGTCCAAATAGAGTAATGCCACTAAGAGTACAGTACAGTTGTCTGACACCTCCAATCACATCCTGCTTCCTCTGTTCACCTTGTTCCAGGGTGAAGTTTCCCCTAGGTACAGATCTAGGATCAGCTTTCCATTCCCCAAATCCTAACCTTAACCATAAGTAGGGGAAATGCAAAACTGACACAAGATCAGCGTCTAGGGGCAACTTCACCCTACACCGTTCACTTTCACTGTCATTCACCTGAGAGGTTGTGTGTTTCTTGTGTAATTTACTGTATTATTACTGTATTATTACTGTATTCATTCATTCAGTCATTTCCTCCCAGCTCTAGCAGTAGAGGAGCGAGCCAGACAGATGAACATGAAAGTACATTCCTACCGGCCTTCAGCCTCCCACGACCCCGAGACAGACCTCAAGACCAAACGAGAGGTCAGTACTTTTGCTGCATCTCTCTGCTGGAACACATACAATTTGTAATTATATAGTTCTACACCTAGAGCAACAGTATATTAACTGTCGTTCAAGATGGCCACTGTCCTTCACACATCAAAAGTTGGAGAGTTTTCCATGGTGATTACTTTTTCATTGATCAGTAATAACACAGATACCACTTTGGTTATTGGGGAGCAGATCTACACATAAAGCTCAGCTACACAACTGTGTTTTATTGGACCTACTGTATGTACAGTAACTATTATATGAGTGAATAATTGGACCGTTTGATACATATTCGGAGTCTTCCTCTCTCCTCTCTCACCGCCTTCAGATGTATGCGGACCAGCGGCGGAGCTGTGACAACGTGTCGGCCCGCTCGTCAGACAGCGACATGAGTGACGCGTCGGCCCTATCCCGCGCCAGCAGCGCCTCACGCCTCAGCAGCACCTCCTACATGTCCATCCAATCAGAACGCCCGCGCGGGCGGCTCAGGTCGGTACACCGCCTTGCACTTTAATTTAATTTCATATGTTTTTACAAGATAATTTACAAGATAATGAAGTATCAATTGAAGAAATGAAAAGCATGGTGTGGTATTTGTTTATCTGTCAGTGTGTCATGCTTGCTTGTTTTTATTTCGTCTCTCTTTTTTTCTGCATGCTGATTGGTGCACTCTTCAATCTTTTTGCATGCTCGTGTTTCTCTACAAATACTTGCGTTGCGTACACACAAACACACACGGGGGGAAAACCCCCAAATGAACGGACACAGGTCCAAGTCTTTAGAGGACGAGAAGAAGGAGAGGAGGATCTCGTGGGGGATGAATGGAGAGCAAGAAAGGATGAGGGCAGCAGGGAAGAGACGGTTCTCTCAAGAGCTGAAGAGGAGGAGACACACTGTGTCTGGGGACCCCAAAGACGCCAGGTAAAGAAAAGAGAAAAGATCTCTCGCTCCTTCACAGGATGGAGGGACCTGCAATGGGCCCTGGAAGACAAGAGCCCCATAGTCCAGGGATCTCATATAATCGCTGTGTACCCACTAACCATGGTCCCCGTAAACCTATTGCTCTTGTTGTGACCTGTAAATGGCCTCACTCAACCACCTACTGTAACTGTCACCTAGTGTCCCCTCAAACCCACCTGGCTTTACATCAAACTCATTCCACGGAGGGCCAAGTGTCTGCGGGTTTTCGCTCCACCCTTGTACTTGATTGATGAATTAAGGTCACTAATTTGTAAGAAACTCCCTCACCTGGTTGTCTAGATCTTAATTGAAAGGAAAGACCAACAACCTGCAGACACTCGGCCCTCCATGGAATGAGTTTGACACCCCTGCTTTACATGTACAAACTAGTGTCCCCTCAAACCCACCTGCCTTACATGTACAAACTACTTTCCCGTCAAACCCACCTGCCTTACATGTACAAACTAGTGTTCCCTCAAACCCACCTGCCTTACATGTACAAACTAGTGTCCCCTCAAACCCACCTGCCTTACATGTACAAACTACTTTCCTGTCAAACCCACCTGCCTTACATGTACAAACTAGTGTTCCCTCAAACCCACCTGCTTTACATGTACAAACTAGTGTCCCGTCAAACCCACCTGCCTTACATATACAAACTAGTGTCCTCTCTAAACCCACCTGCCTTACATATACAAACTAGTGTCCCCTCTAAACCCACCTGCTTTACATGTACAAACTAGTGTCCCTCAAACCCACCTGCCTTACATGTACAAACTAGTGTCCTCTCTAAACCCACCTGCCTTACATGTACAAACTAGTGTCCCTCAAACCCACCTGCCTTACATGTACAAACTAGTGTCCCTCAAACCCACCTGCTTTACCTTCTACCCTAATTTCTCCACAGTTTTACTCAACTTTCTTAGCCAACCATCCCATAGTCCTATAAGCCCAGAGGCCTCACATCACATAACCCCACCCATAACCTCCCTCCCCACACAGCCCTAACTTCCCTCCGGCTGACCAGTCCGGTCCACCACAGCCTGCCTGCTGACACGGACAAATGACCCAATCCCCTGAGCCTCTACTGGGCAGGATCAAGATGTAGTGGCCCATATTAACAGCCTAATGTATTGAGGTGTGTGTGTGTGTGTGTGTGTGTGTGTGTGTGTGTGTGTGTGTGTGTGTGTGTGTGTGTGTGTGTGTGTGTGTGTGTGTGTGTGTGTGTGTGTGTGCGTCAATCCATATAGAGTGGTTATAAAACAGAGGGCCTAGGGCCTTTGACATACTTTCTAAGAGCTAGATCATGGCTATTGTGGACTGCAGAGAGAATGGAATGTGGTGGATTGTTCGCTGGTTGCTCAGATTGCTGCAGACTGGCTCCAGGTCAGTTTGAAGGTACCTGATAAGAGATATTGGATTCATAAAGAATATTGAAGACTGGCCCCAGGTCAGTTTGGAGGTACTTGATGAGAGATATTGGATTCCTACAGTATACTGAAGACTGGCCCCAGGTCAGTGTGGAGGTGCTTGATGGAGATACTTGGATGAATACAGTATATTGAAGACTGGTCCTAGGTCAGTTTGGAGGTACTTGATAGGGCGTAGTTGAATGCATACAGTATATAGAAGACTGGCCCCAGGTCAGTGTGGAGGTGCTTGATTGAGATACCGGATTTATACAGTATGTATATTGAAGACTGGTTCCAGGTCAGTTTGGATGTGCTCGATGGAGATACTTGGATGCATACAGTATATTGAAGACTGGCCCGAAGTCATCCCATTTTCCTCAATCCTCCTTCTTCTTCTCTGTCCATCTGAGGCTGCTATATTCTATCACTCCCATTATTCAATTTCATTTCACAGCTTAATTGTTCAATGTGGGGAAATGTGTTTGGTCATTTGTGCTGACATACAACATCACATGTGATATAGTCTCCTTGTTTATTTTTGCTTGATTTAATGTTGTCCCACTTTTGTGCATGTGGTTGTGTGTCTGTGACCGTTGTGTGTGTGTCAACCTGCGTTGTTGTGTCCTGTGCCACTGTGTGTCTGCGTGTGTGTTTGTACATCAGTGTGTGTCTCAGATCCCTCCTGGCATGCGTCCTGTGCTCCCACTGTCCAGACCCCCCCTGGACCTCCTCTGAGTCGGAGTACCCTCCTCCCTACCCAAACGCCGACCCTCGCCCCTCCATCACCCCCCTCCACGGGGCCGAGGAGAGGCCCCAGACCACCCTACCCCTCCCTAACCCCCTGGTCACTTGGAGAGGGTCCCCGATTGGGATGGGGGACGGGTGCAGTGTGGCGGGGCTCTCCTGCAGCACCCCGACCCCTTTAGAGGGGATGGGGATGGACATGCACCAGCTCCTCCGAACCCCTAGAATGCATCACAGAGCACTGCGTGTCGTCTGTCCCTGCTGTATGTTGGCCTGTCTGAGGAGAAGAAGCCTGAACAGCTAAGGCTATTGGCTGAGACTGAAGAACTCATTTATAATACGAAAGAGACACACATATATATATGTGTTGTAAGGTGTTTTAATTATATTTCTATGTTATCGGCCATTACAAAAGACCGGCAATGATGGACATTGGACACATATGGCATATTGCTGAATTTTGTGGGATTTTGGAGGCATATTTGTAAACATGAGATCATCTGAGTTCATTGAGATAATTTTTTTATAACGTTTTGAGATCTTTTGGAGTCTGTTCAGGCTTTCTTGTATCATCAATATCGAGTTTTAATATTAAACTCATTACAATTACTCACCAATCATTGTATGCCTCACATCATACTGTATAAGAACCTTATCAATTATTGACGTTTATTAGACTGTACTGTGTTTTCACCCACTAAAGTGAAGGTAACCCCTTATGTTATAAGTTCCACTGCTCATTTCATATCTCAAGACTGTGATTCCAGATTGAACCTTACTCTCCTCTTTCTCCCTCTAGTCGGCAGGTTCGTGCAGCGCCGGGCCGGACCATGCTGAAGAGCACAAGCGTGAGCAGTGAGATCTACGCGTCAGAGCGTACCGACGGCAGCCAATCGGACACGGCGCTGGGCACGGTGGGCATGGGTGGCAAGAAGAGACGCTCCAGCCTTAGTGCCAGGGTGGTCTCCATCGTCTCCAACAGACGTAGTCGCAGCACCTCGCAGATCATCGGCCCGGGTGAGTTCAAAGGTCTAAACTGATCCTCATCCAAATGAAGGAGACACTCAGGGGTTGGTTGTGGTATGAAAATGTGGCTCTGGTATTTTGATTTGATTTGAAAATATACTTTAGGGTTTACATTGAAAGACGGTGGTAGACATTACAAACATTTAACAATTAGACATTACAGACAGTAAAAATGAGACATTACGGACTATCAGCAAGTGGCCATGACACGATAGTTCCCAGATGTTTTTAGGGTTAAGAGCGACCTATAGCTAGCTACCTTATAGCACTTTCATCTGAAGACAGAAAAAAGAAACAGATAAGCAGGTGCGTCATCACTCTTGACCTTTTGTTACGTGACTACACGCCAAAAAGTCCTGATGCTGGAATTCAAATCTTAAGAATACAACCCACAAAAATAAAGTTTTAAAGAGTTTCAAAACAACATGTTTCTACTCTAGATGACAGCCACTGCGGCCAAGCTTCCAGTCAGAGAGAAAGACTTTAGGGAATCTTTCTCAGCCTGGCTGGACTCACCGTAGGGTGTGGAGAGAGGACACAGCGAGAGAGAGAGAGAGGGACTTGAAAGGCTCCAACTGCACTGCATTCCTCTTCCTGTTCTTTTTTTGCACTCCTCTTTGTAGCCGACATAAAAAGCCATTATAAAGGAAACTGGGGCCTAGGGGGGTCTCTCCATGCCGATCTCCCCATTGTTATATAGTATAGCAGTATGATTGGTATTCTGTGTAATAGTTGCCCTCTTTGCTGCCAAAATCATAGTATTTATGTTGAGGTGAGAGACAGAGAGAAGGTAAGGAGGACTTGTTTTTACATTTTTCAGGCTTGAATACTTTCAAGATGATTATTGTTTTATGGTTGGTACTGTTGATTCTTGCTGTACTACAATTCATTTAAGGTTAGCGTTCTTTGTCATGAATCTTGTTCTGGAGGCAGCTCTGCAGAATGGTCACTAGCTGGAATAGCCACAAAGTCACCTAACCCTAACCTTAACCCTAACCTTAACCACGCTGCTAACCCTAATGCTTAACCCTAACCTTAAATTAAGACCAAAAAGCAAAAACAAAAAATCATGCATTTTTACAATATAGCCAATTTTGACTATGCAGCTGGCCCATCTAGCGGAAATCGTTCAGTTCTGCCTCCAGAGAAAGATTCATGACAATAAACATCAACCTGCGTATTATCCTAATGTACTACTATATTGTTCTTTAGGATTGACTGTATGGTACGTCATTGTCTGTATTATGACAGAAGGATCCTGTTGGTTGTGACGAGGGACGGTTGTGGAGTTAATGGAACTTTGAAATAAAAAAACATGTTCTTTCTCTCTCAACACCTCTCCAACACTCTACAACCCATTGTTCAACTGTGATTTGTGAAAACGCAATGACAGGAAAGGATACTTTGACTTCACCACCCGGTTCTTTCTCTTCCTCCTCCTCTATTGTGTCATTTGTCCTTTGAGTTGGAACGGGGTGGCCGTGCCCCAGCTATGTGACTGTGTCCTATCATGATGATGAGGCAGCTAGAAATACATGGTTTTCCTCAAAAGGACCACAAAATAAAGCCTTCTGGCCTAAGTGTGTTCATCCTCGATAGTTGTGTTGCACTGACCCAGAAAAACTAAGGACTGGAAGTGCTTCAGGTCTCAGGAAGACAGTAACATAGCCATGCTATCTTAGCCATTAGCCTTAGCTATCCGCTACATTGTGTATATTTTTTCCTCTCCGGTACCAGAGGGGAAGGGGAAGAAGGAGAAGGGTGCATCCATCCAGAGGAGCACAGAGACAGGCATGGCCGTAGAGATGACCAGGAACATGAGTCGACAGTCCAGTAAAGAGTCCACCAACGGCACCATGAACAGCTGCAACTCTGAGGGAAAGTCAGTACCTACAGACTCTCTCTCTCTCTGTATATATATTTCTCTCTCTCTCTGTATTTCTCTCTCTCTCTCTCGCTATCGCTCTCTGTATACTGTATATGTCTCTCTCCTTTTCCTCCTTCTCCCCCTCTCTCTTCGTTACTTTCTTCCTCTTTCTGTTTATGCATATACAAATTTTTCCCACAATGTTACATGAATTGACATTCACTGTAAAGTAAACAACCCAGTATTTCAGCATTATTGCATTCAATTTGATAGATACATTTCACCTGGACCCATAGGATAGATATGGTAATTAGTTGTATATTGACTGTGTTCCTATTCTGTTCTAGTCTGCTTTTCGGTGGGGTGCGTCTGGGACAGCCAGGCAACCAGTTCAGCGACTTCCTGGATGGCCTGGGTCCTGCCCAGCTGGTGGGCAGACAAACGCTGGCCACACCTGCCATAGGTGAGTAAATATCCCCCTATTCTATTCTATTCTATTCTGTCTATTCATTGTGTTATTGCCTTATCATAGTTCCTCTGTGACTCTTCTCCAATTGATAACTTATTGTTCAGCTATTTCTATACCCCACAAATCAGTTTCATTCATTCACATAGCTCCCGTTCCTCCTTCTCCATATTACCTCAATAACTCAATGTCCTTCCAACTTCCCTCTAGAGAAACTCAATTGCCCACTTCCTATTTCATGACCTTGGGTGTGTTCGAGCAGTAAGCCTAACGAAGCCGACTGCAACAGTCAAAAGTCGGACAAGGTAGTGGTTTTCCAACAGCAAGGCTCAGATCAACATGGCAGTGTCAACATAGCTGCTATTGTTTATTTAAATAAACTTTTCTATGCTCCCATATCACACACTCACAAACTGAAAACATAATGTGTGTACAATTAATTGGTTAGAAAGCAGTCTCAAATATCACTTTCATTTGTATACCCTGTAGCTTTAGAATCGGGGCAAAGTTGGTTCCTGTTTTAGGCATGTCTTTGGCCATGTTCATTTGGGTCAAACAAAAACACCCTGATGATTGGTTGACAAATAGTGCCTCCCACAATGCAGGTGATGACTGCATGGTGCAGTTGGTGAGAAGCAACTGCAGCGACTTGAAGGTGTCTTCATAAAAACTGCATGACCTTTGATCACATGATTTTTGAACGTTTTAATACCCATAATACAAAACACATTTTTATACCCATAATGCAAAACAATACTTGACAAATGTGATCTGCTCGAACGCGCCCCTTATCTCTTGCCTACTTCCTGTTCTGATTGGTTCAATCAATTTCCTGTTTCCTGTTTAGTCAACCAGAGACAAAACAGAAGGCGAGACATCAGCTGCTATCGCATTGGTGCATATAGGAAGCCGCAACTTAAGCAGACTGGAACTGTGAAAAAAAAATTCTATAGGAAACGGCCTGAGTGGGACCTCGTCATTTATCCACCATTTCCGGTCAAGTCGTTCTACTTCCTCTTCCTCCCAGGTGATATTCAGATCGGAATGATGGACAAGAAGGGTCAGCTGGAGGTGGAGGTGATCAGAGCTCGGGGCCTAGTACAAAAGCCTGGATCCAAATCCCTCCCTGGTGAGACACTGGTGGTAGCGCCACCTAGGGGTGGAGGACTGCATTGAGACAAAATAATATTCAGTGCAAAGTCCTTTGAAAGTGCTTTTTAGTCCAGGAGTAGTCTTATCTGGGTCCATGTAATCGCCCACCTAGAGAAAACAATTTAACCTGATCATGTTTATAACCACAATAGAGTATCCTTATCTGCCTCTTCTTTCTTGCTTTCTTTCGTCAGCTCCATATGTCAAGGTATATCTGTTGAATAATGGAGCGTATGTAGCCAAAAAGAAAACCAAGATTGCACGGAAAACGCTCGACCCGCTGTACCAGCAAGCGCTGCAATTCGAGGAGAGCCCACAGGGTAAAGTCTTACAGGTAAGTGTCAAAGCATGCCTTGTTTCATAAAGAAAGTAAAATCACTTTTTATTTAAATAATTAAATAATTGTATCCCCTGAAGAATATTAAAACCTTTTAAAGCTGTAAAAGTTTTTAATCAATACATTTTTGGGGGTCTTTTTTTTCCCTTCAGGTGATCGTCTGGGGAGACTACGGACGAATGGACCACAAAAGCTTCATGGGAGTTGCACAAATCCTATTGGAGGAACTAGACTTATCAAGTACAGTGATTGGCTGGTACAAGTTGTTCCCACCCTCCTCCTTGGTGGACCCCACACTAGCCTCCCTGACTCGACGTGCTTCCCAGTCATCATTGGACAGCTCCTCGGGCCCACCGGGCACCCGATCCTAGTGGACCAATAGGACTACAGCTACCAATCTTAATGGACCAATGGGACTATGGCTAGCCTACCGCTTTGTGAAACGAATGAACGTTACCATAGAGATGAACGTACAAAAAATATTCTAGAACAACAACAATCAAGAAAAAGAGTCACAATGATTTAATTAAAAAGCTTTGTTGATATCTGACAATCACTCCTGACATCGTTTAATTTGTTGTTTGTTTTAGAGAGCGTTATGTTTCAATGTTTCATTTCAGTAACTAATTCGTCAAAGTTTGTTCGCAGTTGTAATCTAAGAACTGGGGCTGTCGGTAATAAACGATGTTCGGTAGCTAGGTAAGGCTGTACTGGAGTCGAGCGGTAAGGAGAGCACTCGATTCGTAGAAGAAACTAAGTAGACATTTAAATGACAAAGGAAGCAGGGTGGTAGTTTTTAATCAAACCATCAATAAACAAAGAAATGTATGTTAGCGTCGGAATGTATGGACCCAAGACAGAGGCGTCATCCTCCTTGCCCTCCAGGGGGCGCCATAATGTCCTCTCCGCAGTAGCCCCTCTCCGGACCCCAAACAGACTGCCAGCACTTCGGCCCCCAGGGCAGAGTGCTTCTGGGTGGGATCGGTCAGGGCAAGCAGGGGTCTCCTTCTGGTGCCTAGACTTTGTGGATTCACATTACTGGTCCTTCTCTGTCAAAATATCCTTTTTTGTTTTCAATATGTTTACCACGGCTGGTCCAAGCCGCTCTCGAATATTTGTCTTTGGTACGTTTGACTATTTTTTTCTCTGTTTGTTACTTATGGCACAAAAATGTTTTTCTGATGAGTCTGAGGTTTACGATGTGTTGTCTGATGTCTGGAGAAGAAGTAAAAGACAAAGAAAAAAATATGAAATAGAGAAAATGAAATAAAGTGTCTGCAATGAGATGCAGGGGACTGTTCAGTGACACATCTTAAATGACGATTTTTACACTTGACGATGAGATTAGTGTGGAATTACAATGTAGTTTTCTTCATTCAATCACCTACAAAAAGTCCAACCCAGTTGTCTTTGTATAGATGTATATTAGACCTCCAAGGAGGTTGACCAATAAATATAATTATACATTTCACTTTGAACTATCACCAGGGTGTTAACAAGTCACTGTAAAAAATATATATATTTGTCCACAATCATGAGAACAAGATAGGTATCTTTCATTTAGCTGTTTTCTGGGAATATCCTTCCCCTCACCCCAAAACATGTTTAGGGGTTTTATCCGAAACTTCAGTTTACATTATTTTGAGATTTAAAAACGCAAGCACAATAAGCTTGATTTTTGTACGGCAAAAAGTTTAACTTTTTGAAAAAAATTGAAGGAAAAAAAGATTTAAAAAAATACTGATTGCAAATTAAACTCTTTGGTTCATTTCATTTCTTTTTTGTCTAGATTTTTTGGAAAAACAAAAAAGATCAGTTGCTCAAATTTCCCTTCTGCATCTTTGTGAATGTGAAAAATAACTAATCAGATTAAACTGTCAGGACAGGAACACCAATGCTCATCCTCCGTCAGGCCCGCCCGCTGACTCCTCCCACACCAAAGGGTGCGTGGCCCGCATGACTCGGACCTGTTCCAAGCTGCATGCCCATTTTGTAAAACACAAACGATACTGGAAAAAAAAGATTGAACTGAACTAGATATGTGTGTTAGTTCCACATACCGTAGGCCCGATGTATGTTGCATGCACTTGTACAGTTTGCTCGTACTTAAATATAAAGAGATAAACCAAGAAACCGAAGCCATTCACATCACGCGAAGACATTCGAAATGATCAGCTGCAGTCAAGTCTAGTCCACATCCTTCATTCCGGTGCTGAATGTTTTGAAACCAACTGATTACCGACATTATGTTGATGTCTTTTTTTAACGCTATTGAACGTGTACTGTACTGTCTTACTAAGCAGTCCTCACCGCCCCCATTCTTTCAAATCTACTGTTACTGTACACATAGTTTACCTCTATGGGGCTGAGACTACATGGTTAAATATGTATAAATCAGATCAACCTATATAGAAAGTATAGTTATGTTGAACATAATGATGTAATAAGATATATGGATACATATATTAACACAAATTCTTTAGAGTATAATGTACCGAAAGTCATTTAGGTATATTGTAAATCTTTTTTCAACCAACCAAACGGTTTAGTGATATTTATGAAATGGGCCAAGTCAGATTACGGGGCCATTGTCAAGTCCCTAGGGACCACTAGTGGACTTATAAAGTCAGCAAAGGGACACTACTGTAGTACAAGGCTTCAAGGGTTAGTCCCAAATTGCCACACTTGGGTATCAGGACATATTAACAACAAAAGTTGCCATCACTACACCTCTCTATCTGTGCTTTGAAACCTACATCCTACAACCCCAGCCATGTAAAACCCCATTTATAAAAACATCTCATTTTAGTTTCATGTTCAGTGAGGCTGAGTTATTCCTTTTATTTTGTCAGTATTATTGGGAGAAAAAAAAATGCTGATTGTTTACAATTATGTGTTCCACTGAAACAACAACTATAAAAGAAAATGATCTACAAAAAAAAAAAAAAAAGTATTCACTGCAACATTTCTTGTTTGGTATAACAGATGTGGCTCAAATGATGTGTATGTTTTATATTTAAAAAAAATAGTTCATTTTTTATTATTTACAAATAAAAAGAATGTGTGGAAGAATTCTCCCTCATACTTGCTGTTCTTGTTCCACTGTCAACCCTCTCCTCATACCAGAAATGGGTTCAAGTCCTATTTCAAATAATTTGAAATACTTCAACTGGGCTTGATTGAGCTTGTGCGATAGAATGGAACCATTTCACAAAATTGCAAACCCCACCCATCTGACAATCCAGGCAGGCTAAAGCAAACACTAAGGGCTGGATTCAATCCCTATAGCGGAAGTATACGGAACATCCACGTAAAAATGTAAAGGTCATTTCCGATTGAGCCGACATATGCAGCGTTTACCATGAATGCAGTAACAGTGACCGCGGGAACATTGCCTTTAATTGTCAATCGTGCTATAAAGCATCTCTTCAGCGCTACGGATTGAATAGAGCCTTAAGTATTTGAAAGATTTCAAATACTATTGGACCCCATCTGCTTCCAATACATATCCAAAGTGTATTTTCCAACCTAGATTACATAAAAGTGTATTTTGCCAGCCTAGATTGCTCTTAACCCACAATTACCTTGGTACTGCATCTCTCTCAGAATGACCTTCTTGATCCAAACCAGTCAGGTTTCAGGACTGGTCATTCAACTGAGACTGCTCTTCTCTGTGTCACGGAGGCTCTCCGCACTGCTAAAGCTAACTCTCTCTCCTCTGCTCTTGTCCTTCTAGACCTGTCTGCTGCCTTTGATACAGTGAACCATCAGATCCTCCTCTCCACCCTCTCCGAGCTAGGCATCTCCGGCGCGGCTCACTCCTGGATTGCGTCCTACCTGACCGGTCGCTCCTACCAAGTGGCGTGGCGAGAAGCTGTCTCCGCACCACGTGCTCTCACCACTGGTGTCCCCCAGGGCTCAGTTCTAGGCCCTCTCCTTTTCTCCCTATACACCAAGTCACTTGGCTCTGTCATATCCTCACATGGCCTCTCCTATCATTGCTACGCTGACGATACACAACTAATCTTCTCCTTTCCCCCTTCTGATAACCAGGTGGCGAATCGCATCTCTGCATGTCTGGCCGACATATCAGTATGGATGACGGATCACCACCTCAAGCTGAACCCTGGCAAGACGGAGCTGCTCTTCCTCCCGGGGAAGGACTGCCCGTTCCATGATCTCGCCATCACGGTTGACAACTCCGTTGTGTCCTCCTCCCAGAGTGCGAAGAGCCTTGGCGTGACCCTGGACAACACCCTGTCGTTCTCCGCCAACATCAAGGCGGTGACCCGATCCTGCAGGTTCATGCTCTACAACATTCGGAGAGTACGACCCTGCCTTACACAGGAAGCGGCACAGGTCCTAATCCAGGCACTTGTCATCTCCCGTCTGGATTACTGCAACTCGCTGTTGGCTGGGCTCCCTGCCTGTGCCATTAAACCCCTACAACTCATCCAGAATGCCGCAGCCCGTCTGGTGTTCAACCTTCCCAAGTTCTCTCACGTCACCCCCCTCCTCCGCACACTCCACTGGCTTCCAGTTGAAGCTCGCATCCGTTACAAGACCATGGTGCTTGCCTATGGAGCAGTGAGGGGAACGCCACCTCCGTACCTTCAGGCTCTGATCAGTCCCTACACCCAGGCGAGGGCATTGCGTTCATCCACCTCTGGCCTGCTGGCTCCCCTTCCTCTGCGGAAGCATAGTTCCCGCTCAGCCCAGTCAAAGCTGTTCGCTGCTCTGGCACCCCAATGGTGGAACAAGCTCCCTCACGACGCCAGGACAGCGGAGTCACTCACCACCTTCCGGAGACATTTGAAACCCCACCTCTTTAAGGAACTCCTGGGATAGGATAAAGTAATCCTTCTACCCCCCCCCCCCCCCCCCCCAAAAAAAAAGTATAATTGTAAAGTGGTTATCCCACTGGCTATAGGGTGAATGCACCAATTTGTAGTCGCTCTGGATAAGAGCGTCTGCTAAATGACGTAAATGTGCCCTTGAGCAAGGCACTTAACCCTAATTGCTCCTGTAAGTCGCTCTGGATAAGAGCGTCTGCTAAATGACTAAAATGTAAATGTAAATGTCAAAACCGGGTCAAAAATGAAAATGCTCTCTAAAATAAGTTTTATCTGTTGCTATGGGTATTAGCCTATCTTCTTGCTTGCTTGTGGGAAAACTAATATTTTCTCTGGTCCCACAGACTCAACCCCGCCATGCCCTCTGTCATTCTCCTTAGATAGGCATCTTAGCAAAGCAGCTTCACAGAACTCCCAGGGAGAGAGAGAGAGAGACAGAGAGAGCGGGAGGGAGAGAGAGACAGAGAGAGAGGGAGGGAGAGAGAGACAGAGAGAGAGGGAGGGAGAGAGAGACAGAGACAGAGAGAGAGGGAGGGAGAGAGAGACAGAGAGAGAGGGACGGAGAGAGAGACAGAGAGACAGAGACAGAGAGAGAGGGAGGGAGAGAGAGACAGAGAGAGAGGGAGGGAGAGAGAGACAGAGAGACAGAGACAGAGAGAGAGGGAGGGAGAGAGAGACAGAGAGACAGAGACAGAGAGACAGACGGAGAGACAGACAAAGAGAGAGAGACAGAGAGAGACAGAGAGAGACAGAGAGAGAACAAGCATAAAGGATCTGAACTCAAGGAAGAGAGAACAATGTTCTAGAGTATCAGTGTAGCTTACAAAAACAGGCCTACAGTTGAATCCTACACATGAAAGTAGAAAGATCTTAGAATCAACTGAGATCTGACCAAATCCACGACTAATGTCTTGGAGACTCCAAATTGTGACAAATGAAGCATTACAAAGACAAACAAGGAAGGAATTCGCAAAAGCTAGAATTGCAAATGACCATGTCCAAATAATGGCCATCAAATTATGTCTAATTTGTGACGCACTTCCCATTCACATTTTGACTCTGTGTAGTCTCACGGATGTCATCATTAGGGCAAGTTTTCTTTTTTTCTTTTTTTTAATCAGTATTTCAAGAATTATCAACTAGGGTTGCTGCAGGTAGGAAATCTTAGGAAATTAAATTTAATTGACACATTGCTTAAGCCAGGTGAGGCATAGCTCTACGACTCTTAATTGCACAAAGCTTATGATGTGGCAGGGAATACTATTTGTAGATCAGTGATTCTACAAATGGGTCAATTAGGGGCAGTGTCAAGGAAAGCAACTATGGAACTATAGTACCAGTCAAAAGTTTGGACACATCTACTCATTCAAGGGTTTTTCTTAATTTTTAAAAATGTTTACATTGCAGAATAAGATTGAAGACATCAGAACTATGAAATAACACATATGGAATCATGTAGTAACCAAAAAGGTGTTAAACAAATCAACATATATTTTATATTTGAGATTCTTCAAAGTAGCCACTCTTTGCCTTGATGACAGCTTTGCACACTCTTGGCATTCTCTCAACCAGCTTCACCTGGAATGCTTTTCCAACAGTCTTGAAGGAGTGCAAATAGTCAGGGTAGCCATGATTGGCTGTTCAGGAGTCTTATGGCTTTGGGGTAGAAGCTGTTGAGAAGCCTTTTGGACCTAGACTTGGCGCTCCGGTATCGCTTGCCATGCGGTAGCAGAGAGAACAGTCTATGACTAGGGTGGCTTGAGTCTTTGACAATTTTTAGGGCCTTCCTCTGACACCGCCTGGTATAGAGGTCCTGGATGGCAGGAAGCTTGACCCCAGTGATGTACTGGGCCGTACGCACTACCCTCTGTAGTGCCTTGCGGTCGGAGGCCGAGCAGTTGCCATACCAGGCGGTGATGCAACCAGTCAGGATGCTCTCGATGGTGCACCTGTATAACTTTTTGAGGATCTGAGGACCCATGCCAAATCTTTTTAGTCTCCTGAGGGGGAATAGGTTTTGTCGTGCCCTCTTCACGACTGTCTTCGTGTGTTTGGACCATGATAGTTTGTTGGTGATGTGGACACCAAGGAACCTGATGCTCTCAACCTGTTCCATTACAGCCCCGTCGATGAGAATGGGGGCGTGCTCAGTCCTCTTTTTTTTCCTGTAGTCCACAATCATCTCCTTTGTCTTGATCCCGTTGAGGGAGAGGTTGTTATCCTGGCACCACACGGCCAGGTCGCTGACCTCCTCCCTATAGGTTGTCTCATCGTTGTCGGTGATCAGGCCTACCACTGTTGTGTTGTCGGCAAACTTAATGATGGTGTTGGAGTCGTGCCTGGCCATGCAGTCATGGGTGAACAGGGTGTACAGGAGGGGACTGAGCATGCACCCCTGAGGGGCCCTCGTGTTGAGCATCAGCGTGGCAGACATGTTGTTACCTACCCTTACCACCTTGGGGCGGCCCGTCAGGAAGTCCAGGATCCAGTTGCAGAGGGAGGTGTTTAGCCCCAGGATCCTTAGCTTAGTGATGAGCTTTGAGGGCACTATTGTGTTGAACGCTGAGCTGTATTCAATGAATAGCATTCTCACGTAGATGTTCCTCTTGTCCAGGTGGGAAAGGGAAGTGTGGAGTGCAATAGAGATTGCATTATCTGTGGATCTGTTGGGGCGGTATGCAAATTGGAGTGGGTCTAGGGCAGGGGTGTCAAACTCATTTTAGCTCAGGGGCCACACGGAGGAAAATCTATTCCCAAGTGGGCCGGACCGGAAAAATCATGGTATATATAACTTAAAAACAACAACTTCAGATTGTTTTCCTTGTTTTAATACGATCAACATATAACATAAAGCTGGAGCCTGAGGACAGTGTGTCCAAAATAGTACAAGCACAACATCACTATTAATCATAAAACACGTCAAGTTTATTTGAAAATTCTAAAGAAAAAGAACACACAAACACACAATGCCTCAGTGATTAACAGAACTGTTTCACAGATCACAGAACTATATCAGGGTGTCATTTCTCAGGCAGAAATGTAGATAAAAATAATGAAATCCTGTTCCCCAAACAAGTGCAAGAACCACAGAGTCAAGAATAGGTTAAATATACAAATAAAATAAAATCAATTAAAAACAATAGCACATCAACATAAAAACATATAAACATAAAGCTGGAGCCTGACGACAGTGTCCAAAAGCACAACATCACTATTAATCATAAAACACCTCAAGTTATTTGAAAGTTCTGAGGACAAAGAACACACAAACACACAATGCCTCAGTGATTAACAGAACTGTTTCACAGATCACAGAACTATATCAGGGTGTCATTTCTCAGGCAGAAATGTAGATAAAAATAATGAAATTCTGTTCCCCAAACAAGTGCAAGAACCACAGAGTCAAGAATAGGTTAAATATACAAATAAAATAAAAACAATTAAAAACAATAGCACATCAACATAAAAACATATAAACATAAAGCTGGAGCCTGAGGACAGTGTCCAAAAGCACAACATCACTATTAATCATAAAACACCTCAAGTTATTTGAAAGTTCTGAGGACAAAGAACACACAAACACACAATGCCTCAGTGATTCACAGAAGTATATCACAGAACTATATCAGGGTGTCATTTCTCAGGCAGAAATGTAGATAAAAATAATGAAATCCTGTTCCCCAAACAAGTGCAAGAACCACAGAGTCAAGAATAGGTTAAATATACAAATAAAATAAAATCAATTAAAAACAATAGCACATCAACATAAAAACATATAAACATAAAGCTGGAGCCTGAGGACAGTGTCCAAAAGCACAACATCACTATTAATCATAAAACACCTCAAGTTATTTGAAAGTTCTGAGGACAAAGAACACACAAACACACAATGCCTCAGTGATTCACAGAAGTATATCACAGATCACAGAACTATATCAGGGTGTCATTTCTCAGGCAGAAATGTAGATAAAAATAATGAAACCCTGTTCCCCAAACAAGTGCAAGAACCACAGAGTCAAGAATAGGTTAAATATACAAATAAAATAAAATCAATTAAAAACAATAGCACATCAACATAAAAACATATAAACATAAATCTGAAAGCGTTGCTCAAACTCCCGTAACAGTCCCGTTATTTTATCTTTGAACCGCTTCATGTCTGCCACATGTTGGGTCGCGCACACATTTTTCAGACAGGGGAAGTGAGCTGCATCACCACCGGCAAGTTGCGTCTCCCACAATGACAGCTTCAACTTGAAAGAACGTATGCTGTCATAATACTGCGTGACAACTTTGTTGCGCCCTTGCAGCTGTTTGTTCAAGTTATTCAGGTGCTCTGTAACATTCACCATAAATGCAAGGTCCTGCATCCATTCTGCGGACTGAAATTCTAACACTGGTTGGCCCTTTTCTTCCATGAACTGTTCAATTTCTTCTCGTAAATCAAAGAAACGCCTCAGCACAGCACCTCGGCTTAACCATCTTACCTCAGTGTGGTATGGCAGGCCATAGATGTGGTCTTTCTCTCTGAGAAGGCTGTCAAACTGACGGTGATTCAGGCTTCTGGATCGGATGAAATTAACAGTTTGGATGACCACCTTCATGACGTTATCCGTCTTTAATGACTTGCAACACAAAGCCTCCTGGTGCAAAATACAGTGAAAAGTCAAAAAATCACGTCCTCCATTTGCAGATTGCACTTTCTCTCTGAACTTTGTCACAACGCCTGCTTTTTTCCCGATCATTGAGGGCGCTACATCTGTAGCCAGGCTGACAGCGCGGGACCAGTCCACTCCGACCCTGTCCAGCTCGCCGACGAGTGCGGTAAAAATATCAGCTGCTGTCGTTGTATCTGTCATCGGCACCAACTCCACGAACTCCTCGGTGACGGTCAATGTGTCATCAACTCCGCGGATGAAAATGGCCAGTTGTGCAACATCTGTAATGTCCGTGCTTTCATCAATTGCAACCGAAAACGCAATAAATGACTTTACTTTTTGCTTCAACTGGCTGTCCAAATCCACTGAAAGATCGGAAATCCTGTCTGCAACTGTGTTTCTTGTCAGGCTGATATTTGCAAAAGCCTGTCGCTTTTCAGGGCACACAATCTCCGCTGCCTTCATCATGCATGTTTTTACAAATTCACCCTCACTAAATGGTTTTGAAGCCACTGCGATTTCATTAGCAATGAGGTAGCTAGCTTTCACTGCAGCGTCACTGATGTCTCGGCTGTGATTAAACACAGACTGCTGTTTCTTCAGACCCGCCAACAGTTCATTCACCTTCTCTCATCTCCGCTGTCCTTGAAAGTTGTCATATTTGTCGGCATGAAGACTCACATAGTGGCGACGAAGGTTATATTCTTTCAGCATAAATAGGATGACCATTTTTCTTGGAACACTCTGCACTCTGCGTCCACTTTTCTCTTTTTTGACAGAGACATATTGGGGCAATGAGGGTGCCAAAGCACATAATGTTAAAAGTAGAAGCCGTAATAAATATCGCGGGCAAAACAAAGTAGCTCATTGGCTGCACGTGCTTGACCTACTTGCTCTGCCCCGGTATAAACAGTTTGCTTGCTTAACACAATTGCTATTGCGCCATCCAGTGGACGCAATTGGAACAGCAGTTTATTTTATTGAAAAATTGCAGCGCATTTTTATACTTTACAAAATTATTATTATTATTATTATTATATATATATATATATATATATATTTTTTTTTTATCATCTCGCGGGCCGGATTAAACCCGTTTGCGGGCCTGATCCGGCCCGCGGGCCGGACGTTTGACACCCCTGGTCTAGGGTTTCCGAGATAATGGTGTTGATGTGAGCCATGACCAGCCTTTCAAAGCACTTCATGGCTACAGACGTGAGTGCTACGGGTCGGTAGTCATTTAGGCAGGTTATCTTAGTGTCCTTGGGCACGGAGACTATGGTGGTCTGCTTGAAACATGTTGGTATTACAGACTCAGTCAGGGACATGTTGAAAATATCAGTGAAGACACTTGCCAGTTGGTCAGCACATGCTCGGAGTACACGTCCTGGTAATCCGTCTGGCCCTGCGGCCTTGTGAATGTTGACCTGCTTAAAAGTCTTACTCACATCGGCTACGTGATCACATAGTCATCCGGAACAGCTGATGCTCTCATGCATGCTTCAGTGTTGCTTGCCTGGAAGCAAGCATAGAAGTGATTTAGTTCGTCTGGTAGGCTTGTGTCACTGGGAAGTTCGCGGCTGTGCTTCCCTTTGTAGTCTGTAATAGTTTTCAAGCCCTGCCACATCCGACAAGCGTCAGAGGCGGTGTAGTACGATTCAATCTTAGTCATTTATTGACTCTTTGCCTGTTTGATGGTTCGTCGGAGGGCATAGCGGGATTTCTTATAAGCTTCCGGGTTAGAGTCGCGCTCCTTGAAAGCGGCAGCTCTACCCTTTAGCTCAGTGCGGATGTTGCCTGTAATCCATGGCTTCTGGTTGGGGTATGTACGTACGGTCACTGTGGGGACAACGTCATCGATGCACTTATTGATGAAGCGAGTGACTGATGTGATGTACTCCTCAATGATATCTGAAGAATCCCAGAACATATTCCAGTCTGTGCTAGTGTAGTGTTTAAACAATTTATGACTTTGCTAATGGTTGCAAATGGTTTTAGAGGATGTTGACTAAGCTTAAGGGAGCATCTAGAGAGTAGTTCTATAGGGGCACCCTAAAGCCGAGGAAGTCTGTTAGGTGGAGTCCTGGGATTGGTTTATGGGAAAACACCCATATTATGTTACATAGGGCATAGGATATAAATACCACGGTTAAAACAAAGGAGTACAGAACAACATATTATTTTGAGTCCGTTGTTCTCCAGATGCCTGCAGATGTCTGTCAATTTACGCTGAAATCGTGTGATATAAATAAACCTTTATAATCAAAGTACAGTGAAAGCGGACTCCTTGGTCTCACAGCATAATTAGCATAATTTTTTTGATACAACAGAATGGCGACGAGGAACATTTGGGGCGTGATGCGTCTCTCCAGTGTTCCATTCATGAGCTGCGAAGTGACTCTCGCTCAAGACGCCGGCTCATAAGGTGAGATTTCTCACAATTTTGTGCGCTGGTTGGTTCGCTTGCTTATGGGTGTGTGCGCTGGAGAAATGTACTGTTTAAAAGACTTATGTGTGCAAGTTTTGCTGTTATTTGCTGTGGGATAGGAGTCCGTTCTAAAATTCTAAATTTGTATGCGCTGGTAACAACACAAACAGGGGGGGAGTGTCTATAACTATTGAAGAATAGAATGAAGGAATAAGGCCAAGGAAAATGTATACAAATTAGGACATTGCGAATCTATGGAAGCCCTCTAACGAGGCGATCATTAGGATGGGCCGAAAAATCCTAAAAGCACGTTAGGTGAATTTAGGTAAGTCCCGGGGAATTTGGGTTGTGGTATATATATTCGGTTGCAAGTTACCGCTCAACTTATAGTTGACGAAGTATATGATTGATGTAACCGCTCATCAGATGTCCGTGAACTCGTGGTAGCAGAAATTTAGGAACAATGGAAATATACGGTGCAATGGAGGTATAATACTGCCTTAGAGGTCCATAGGAATGGGAAAAGCCTAAAATAAAGACGTCTCTGTTGTGTTTAAACTGTGTGTCGACTCATGTTAGGATAAGATTTATGTTAGAGATATATACATATATATGTTTTGGTTGAGGATAGGGGTTTTTGTTTTTATAAGGAAATACGTAAGTTAAGGTTAAAAAATCTTATGAGTCTCCGTTGGTGAGAACGTTAATAATTGTTAACTATATATGAGCCCCCTGGAAGGACGTTAAGGTTAAAAAACGTATGAGTCTCTATAAAAAGAGAACGTTTACTAACTATTAGAATATCATGAGCCTACAGGGAGGAGTTTCTAACAGTGTATAGAGATGTTTTGTAATGGATAAGAAAATCACTATAAATCTGCAGATTAGGATAAGTGACGTTAAGAAACTTCAAAGTAGGATTTGTGTTTTATGTTTTATGTTGGTTTGTGAGTTCTGTTAAGTGTTACTGTTTGTCTATGAGGGGAAAGAGAGGAAGTACAGCGGGACTGTCTACTTTCTGTTGTCTAGCTGGGAGAGAGCTGGGAGAGAGCTCCCTCCACTCTGAAATCGCACTGGTGAATGTACTACGCATGCGTGCGATTTTATGACTTTAGAGTTACGTAGAGCAAATATGCCACTCCCCTGCCTGCACTGAGCTGCTGGGAGACGCAGACTCAGAGCAGACAGAGAAGAAAGAAGAGATTTAGACACTAATAGTGTGGTCAGTTTGTTAAATCGACTGTTGTTTAATGATGAAACTATTTGCTTGAGACCTATCGAATTGATAAACTAGAGATATGTTGACGGATTAAAAATAAATAAAATAAATTGTTATTGAGCTATTTATACTATTCCTGAGTTAAGTTGTTTGCTCATTTCTTAGAGTGAATGTGAACAGAGGGGTATTGAATGGTTGAAATAACTCAGTGAGTGCATAAACTACTAAATTCTTGTCTGTTTCTTTGTTCTTCTCAACAGCTTCTACCCCCAAGCCATAAGACTCCTGAACAGCTAATCATGGCTACCCGGACTATTTGCACTGCCCCCCCACCCCATCCTTTTTACGCTGCTGCTACTCTGTTAATTATTTATGCATAGTCACTTTAACTCTACCCACATGTACATATTACCACAACTACCTCAACTAGCCGGTGCCCCCGCACATTGACTCTGCAACGGTACCCCCCTGTATATATAGCCTCCCTACTGTTATTTTATTTTACTTCTGCTCTTTTTTTTCTCAACACTTTTTTTGTTGTTGTTTTATTTTTACTTTTTTTGTTAAAAATAAATGCACTGTTGGTTAAGGGCTGTAAGTAAGCATTTCACTGTAATGTCTGCACCTGTTGTATTCGGCGCATGTGACCAATAAAATTTGATTTGATTTGATTTGATTTGATAAGAAGGAGGAGACAGAGAAAGAGAGGAAGTGCTGATGAGTGCATCATGCGACAGAGTGTGCTGCAACGGATCAAGTCAAATCAAGGCTAGTACTGTTCTATTTACAAAACTTACCTTCCCATAGAGGATATTTTGGGTGCCTAGCATATTTGATGTTATGACAATTTGACAAGGACTTGGCAACAGACTGATCAATTGATGAAAATAAGAATTGCATTTTGGAGTTTTTGTGCATGAGTGGGTTTGATTAGAGTTGAGGGGGAAATCGAGTACTGACAATATTCTGTAAAATTAAGGTAATTGGGTGCTTATTAGGCAATTGATTTGTGAGTGCTGTAGTGTTGCTGGATTAGAGGTCTTTATTTTTTGGGTTGCTCTGAAGTTGACTACTTTCATTTATTTTCTGATGGGATGTGGTAAGATTGCCACTAATCAATAATTTGGTAAAATAAAATAAAATAAAATGAATAAATAAATAAGTAAATAGATGAATAAATTAATTGATTAATTAATTAATTTGGGGAAAAAAGAGAGAGAAAAAAAGAGGGAAACAATAAGCTACATAGTCTAAAATAATAAAATAATTCACAATAAAGGAATATAAAAGAGTTGTTACAAGGGGGAAAAAGGACATACAAACTATGAAAGCAATTACTCCTGTTGATGTAGTAGAAAATAGTAATCCTTTAGTTAATGGTATTGCAAGGTTATCTGGAAAGGGAATAAATGTTGGCCTGACATTGAACAACCATGGCCAGTGGAAGGGATTTTTAACCCTGACGTCATCAACATGATGAAAGTGATTGAATAATAGAGAGAGGAAAAGCAGAAACGACCATAAAGATGAATCCAAAACTCCAAAAGTGAGAAGAAAACGAGATGTCTGGAAACTAAGGGTGGAGTGAGGTTCAGGAAGATGGAACTTGAAGATGAAGATGATGATGATGATCAGAGTGATTGAGAAGAGATCATGGGTGGATATGACTCTGTGATCAGAAGGAAGTTGGCAAGAGAGGAAAGAAGGGGTGATGGAAGTTGAAGGAAGAAGAAGGATACTAGAGATTCGATCTCTGATGAAAATGAAGATGGAGAAAGCAATGAAGATTTGGAGATTAAAGGTGCTTTATGTTCAAGAGGATTTTATCCTACAATGATTAGCAAAGAAGAAATAGAAAGAGATATAGACTGATGCGTATTATGCCTGGATAAAGCGAATAATTTAGAAGAAGTAAGAGAACTGGAACAACAACTCAAGAAGCTGAAAGTACAGAAGAAAAAACTGCTGAGAAAAGGATCCCAAGATTGGAGAAGAATAATACAGTGAGGCCAAGGAAAGAGAGCACAAGTAAGAAGATGATGCAAGATGATATTTCGAGGACAGAACTTAGAATATAAGCCTTTGAAGAATACCGATATGTCAGATATACTTGAGAATCTGTCTACTCTTCAAGATGGAGCATATCCTTGGATTTCAAAATTGGAAGAAATTACGGTGGGAACACAGTCAGCCATAGGAGACATTAAGAGACTTTTGGCTAATCTCCTTGGGAGTCCAGATATGGAAGAAATTTTTCAGAGAGCGGGACTTAATAGATATGTGGGGACTGAAGTGAATGACTCTAAATTGTTGGCTGCAAGTGGAAACTGGCTGTGGAGAGCACTGAAATATATGTTTCCAACAAATGTCCATTCTGACAACATTCTGATTGATCCACTAGGACAACAAGAAAATCTGAGAGCCTATGTGTGAAGAGTTCATCAAGTGGGGAGAAATATTGCTGGAAATGATCCAGATGTGAGTCAAATTGAGAAGTCAATTTTGAGAGCTAAACTGCAGATGGGACTGCCCTCACAAGTAAGGAGCAAACTGGCAGAGGTGGTTGGACTTGGAAGCATGACAAAAGGTGTCTATAGAGATGATATAGCCCATCAAGTGGATCTGTAGAGGAAAAAGGAACACAACTAGAAAGAACAGGACCAAGAAACTCTCAGAAAACTTGATCAAATACAACTGGGGGAGAAGAAGAAGGAGAAGAAATAAGCTTTGGTTATGAAGAATCAGTGTGCACCAAATCAACAATCACTGCCACAGCTTCAACTGAACAAGGTCAAATGCAATTGTGCCAGCCACAACTAGTGGTACAAGTTGTTTCGTATCCATAGACAGTTTCTGGAAAGACACAGAATTGGAGAGGAAGATACAGGAGCAAGTGAAGATCATCTGGAGGACAGGTGAACCCTTATAGGGGCAAGGAGCAAGGATTCTAGGGGTGCCTAGAAGATCAGAAAGGGGGGTGTCAGCTGGTAGCACCAGTTAGGGGGAAAAGATCCAACAATTGAGGTGAAAGTTGAACTTCGACGAGGAGGAAGACCTCCTTGGAAGAATCAGTATCCATTGAAAGATGAAGCAATCCAAGGGATTGAACCAGAAATTGAAGAACTTTCAAAAGCAGGTGTTTTGAAGACAAGAAAAAATCCTTAGAGTAGGAATCAATTGTTGTTTTGGGAGAAACCATGAGGGGTTGATAGTAGCGCCTCTGGACCTATTAGGTCTGATGATTTAGGAAGCTAGGGGTTAGCTAATGTTGCAAGGGGGGAGATTAGGTGAAAGATTACAAAGGAGTAGGGTTTTTGGGAACCATATTTGCTTGAATAGATTGACTATGTCATAGGCAGGAGGACAATCTGTCTGAAAAATAATGTTTAAAAGGGGGTGACTGTTATTCTTGGTTACATTCCTACACCAAGAGGGGAATAAGATGACAAACTAAGCTAAAAGATGCTCAATCGTTTGCCAAGTTTTTGTGTAAAGAAGTCATAAGCAGGTAGGGACTTCCCGATCACATATCCTAAAATTAGTGGGAAAGGAATTTGTGGATAAATCAGTGAAATGTTTTTTGAAAAATTAGAGGGAAAGGAATTTGTGGATAAATCAGTGAAATGGTTTTGGGGGAAAATTAGGGGAGAAAAGTCAGACTAAAAAGTTAAGAAAACTAGGGTTGAAGGAACTCTAGGACAGTCAGCTAAGCTTCAATGTTAGTAGTAAGAGAGAGAGAACAGTGGTGAAGGGAAATTTAGAGTTCAGTGGGAAGATATATATATATATATATAAACTCCTGAGTGGCGCAGTGGTCTAAGGCACTGCATCGCAGTGCTAACTGTGCCACTAGAGATCCTGGTTCGAATCCAGGCTCTGTCGCAGCCGGCCGCAACCAGGAGACTCATGGGCGGCGCACAATTGGCCCAGCGTCGTCCAGGGTAGGGGAGGGAATGGCCGGCAGGGATGTAGCTCAGTTGATAGAGCATGGCGTTTGCAACGCCAGGGTTGTGGGTTCGATTCCCACGGGGGGCCAGTATAAAAAATAAAAAAAATAAAATGTAATCACTAACTGTAAGTCGCTCTGGATAAGAGCGTCTGCTAAATTACTAAAATGTCAAAATGTCAAAACAATATATATGGCAGGAGTTTAGATCTGTTAGGAGCAGTTGCATTGAGAAAGTATGTGTTGTTGAATGATAAGAGAAGAGTGAAGATTGAGGGTGATTGCAGTATCTATATTTACAATTCCCAGCAGGAAGATCAAGGTGATTATAAATGTATTTTTTATAATCAACAGTTTGAAAGTGAGGGATTAGAGTTGGGACCAGTGGCGGCTCCTGAAAAAATTCTCAGGGGGGGCAATTTTTCTGATGATTTAGGTGACCTACACACATTTTTAAAAAGATATGTCCAGCAACAACATGAAGACAGGGGCAGCATATAAGTCAATACCAGAAGCATTTATTGACTGATCTCAAAAGTGTTGGCTTACAAAATCAAAATAAGTTATCACAGTAAAAATAATCAAGGGTGTTCTTTCACATTCCTCAACACTGCATAAACAATATGCATTTCCATAAACAAATGAAATATCAGCTGAAAATACAGCATCTTGGTATTTGTTCAGATTGCAGGATCAACAAGAGCTTTTACCACATTTTTTGCCTCATGGTTGAATTGGAAATATGTGCACCTGAGCATAATTCACAACAAGCAAGCAGGAGCTTTTGATAGAGGCTACTGAAAACATTGATGCAAGTTAATGGTAATAAGACATTTTTATAGACTTCCATATTCTGCCCTCTTGTATAGATTTGTGAAAATGAACAGTGATAGACATTTTGCCTGAAAACAGAATTTGAAAGTAATTTCTAGAAAAGGTAAACACAGCTATCTGTATGGCTTTGTAAAAACGAACAACCATATTCTGGCCAATTGTATAGATTTGTAAATATGAACAACCATATTCTGGCCAATTGTATAGATTTGTAAAAATGAACATGAACAGATTATTTTTTTAAAAACTTTTTGTAAAATGAAAAATAACTATTTTAAACAACATCAACTGTGAACTGATTTGGGCGTGTGTGTGTTAAAGAGACAGACAGGGAGGGACAAAGAGAGAGAGAGGCTACATTACTTGTACTGAAACTGTTCTCTTCTCTGTTTCAATACAGCAAAGCGTTCAATGACTTTCTCATTGAAATCAGGCATGCTGAGGACTAGTTACCTCTCCATGGAAAGCATGGCCAGTGCATTCAGACGTTCCTGGCCCATTGAATTTCGCAGGAATGTCTTAACTCGTGTCAAAGTTGAGAAACATCTCTCAGCTTCAGCTGTTGTCATGGGAGTAGTTATGAGGATGTTCAACAGAGTCACAGTCTCAGAGAACGTCTCCTGGAGGTTGTAGCTCATGAGAACCTGGTACAGTGCCAGTGCACCACAGCATCCCTTGAATTCAGGATTCTCATAGATCAGAGATAGTTCTGTCTTGAGCTTTGCCTTGCTCAGCATGGGGTATGCATTCACAGTGGCATTCAGAGCCTCATCAGGAAATTAATGGCAGTACCTTTCAAACATGTCTGCTTGCAGTAAGGTAGCACTCACAAGGTGGCCAGAGAAAGAGAACCTTTCTTTGGTGTGATCCAGGATGGTGTTGCAGACCTCTTCAGACAGCCTCTGCTTCTCCTCTTCTCTCAAAGCTGTTCTGGGTCTTTTGGCTCCTGTTGCTTCTTGCAGCTGCTGTTGAGAGGAGTCCCTGAAGGCAAACAGACCAATGTGTTTGTTGGCTTTGTACAGTACTGTTGTCTATGTGATGCACAGGTATATGCAATGTATCCATGTATAGTACAAATACTTCAGTTCCACTTAAAATGGGCAGGGATGCATAAAGTCTTTAGTGTTTAAGTTAGCCTTTGTGTCTCACATAGCCTGGATGTTCAGCACAGTATACAGTGGTGCTCATAAGCTTATGATCCCATGCTAAAGTTGACTAAAAAGAGGAATAAAAAATAAAAGAAAATTGGTGTCCTTAAAGGTTGGATTTTCCAACTTTTTTAATTAAGTCATTAAGATCAATTTCCAAAAGATGATTTTTTTATTTTTTTATTCCTCTTTTTAGTCAACTTTAGAATGTGTTCATACACTTATGAGCACCACTGTACAGTACACATAGTATATAAAATAAGCTAGATTACACCACTGGCCATATATAATGAGAATAATGTAATTTCAAACACAAATGCAGTCTCCTTTCATGCATACATTTTCAAATAAAGCTCTGCTTTGAGAAAGATCGAATGATATTGTTTAATCTTACCTTATGGCCTGCACACTGCTTGTGAAGCTGTCGAGGGCACGTTTGATAAAGACAGCATCGATGTCCTTCTTCTGTAGCTTCTGGTACAGAATGTCGACGTGGGGCATGATTTTGTGAAAAAGCCGCAGGAAAAAAATTAAATCTTCATCATGTAGCATCCTCACGTAGCCAGATGCCTCTCTCACGGTGGGCTGGTCAAATGAACCCAATGAACCCGTCCGAATGGCTTCAAAACATTCTATGAGGTCGTCTCGATTCTCGTAGACAGTGTTCACGACTCTGCTTAGTAGAAACCTGTTGAATTATTAAATTTGGTCTGGGAGGTCCTAATTGTTTCGTTGCCAATTTATCTTGATTTGTTCGCCGACAAAAAGGAACTTCTTTCAAAGAGACAATTGAGTTGCACTGAAGGCTAGCCATTTTGACAGTAGTAGTGAATTGATTGATGAGGCTACCCGCTCTTTTCTTAGTTACGTTCATGGTTATGTTACGTATGACGAAAGCGCGTTAAGTGCAAGCCCTCAGAAACCCATAGAGATTGTATTGAAAGCTCTGATATTTGAAAAAAATTGATTTTACATTAGAGGCTATGAGAGACTTCTGGGCGATTTTCAACCTGACTGAAATCGCCCCAAAACGGGCGGGGACATTTGAAGCACGACTTTAGCCTGATTGGACATTTAGTGGCAGATCAGACGTCTAGATTAGAACACTGATAACTACTGTTGCCGTGATATAATTGATTAGAAAAAAAACCTTCCTTTTCCCGTTTGGCAGTGCGTCGCCCATATCGCCCTAATGAACACACCGCCCCTGGTTGGGACTGAGAGTTAATGTAGTGTAAAGAGTAAAGAGTTCAAAGCTTTGGGGAAAATGGATGAATCAACAACAATGACATCAACACTTCAGTCTATTAAAACAACAGTGAGAAGCAATTCAACTCTTTCAACATTGACAGTTATTAAAGCTATAAATATATCACATTTGATTACAAGGGAGCTAATCGCTCCAGCACCAATTTTAGAGGAAAAGACTGTCATTAGGGTTAGGATGGGTGGTACAGCTCATCTTCCTTGTAGATGTGAGAGAAGGAATGTGTAGAGGTGATATTCCTCTCATGTGGAGAGATAATTATGGAGAAGAAGTGTTGTTATGAGGATAAGAAGTAGAAGCTGTTTCACCTAGTGAAAGGAAGTATATTTTGTACAATGATATGAAGTGGAAGAGGGTTATGAGTGATTGCTAATTTATTTTGAGTAATGTTAGAGGGAGAATACTATCATGGAGGTACAGGATGAGTTGTTTGATTTTAATGGAAGACAAGAAGATATATCTGCTCAATACCGCTCGTTAGGGAAGAGAGAAACTAAATGGAAGGAATATGGATTTAATTATTCTGTTTGGAAATTAAAGATGGATGGGCAGGTAGGAATCTTTGGTTCAAGCAGTTAACTCATACTGTAAGATCAGTGAGGAATCTTGAGGGTCCATGTCTGTTGAGAATTCCAGTACAAGGAACATGGGGTTGAATCTTAGAGAAGGTAGCTAAACCTCTATCAAGTACGTGTCAATCTTATGCTTTATCATGGCTGTTGTATCAGCAACAATCATTAACAGATACAATAATGTCGTTGTCGAAGCATTTGTTTAGGCCTAGGTTTAAGTGTTCTTGGTTAAGTGAATTAACCTATGTGAATTTGTTAGATAGGAAGGAAAATCAGTTAACAGCGCTTCATGAAGCATTGGAGGTGAAACCTGTGAGGGCTCAAAGCTGTTTTAGTTTAAATAAAACATATGATGGAAAGGGGATGTTTAGGGGAATATCAGATGGTGATGATTATATGATGACTTTGGGGTAAGCATGAACATAAGGTTAGTAATGAGAAATATAATGTAACTTTTGATGTTTAATTTAGTAAGAAGAGAATGACTTTGTATGGTAATGTGACTATTGGGAATTTTAGAGATATTTAGGGGTTTGTGGTGAGAAAGTATATATTCTTACCCTATGGATGGAAAGGATGTTGTTACATGTTGAAGTTGAAGCTTCCATATGAGGTTTTTAAAATTAAAAGAGGGGAAGCAAGGGGAAAGAGATAAATCTGATTCTGAAAGAGAGAAATGTCATAGTCTGGAAGCCTACCATTGGAGGATAAGTCTAGGAGAGAAGTGGGGATTTTTTCCATGGTATGGTGTAAAATTTGGGAAGATAACATAGATAATATTACCTATAATTTGAAGGGTTTTGCAAATGAAACGATAAGAGGGTTTAACCTTCTGTCAAGACTCAAAGGAGTATTGATGGATAGATATCAATTTTGAATATCCGATCATTTTTTCACATGGTTTTAAATATTAGTGTGAGTTTAGTATTTTGTGATGAATCAAAGGGGGGAAATGGAATGTGATTCATTTTATATATAATTTTATATATCATTTTTATATTTTTAGTTGATATTGATGTTTTAATTTGAATGTGTTGTTTTGCAAAAGATACTGTTTGGTCTTTTCTTTTCTTCCAGAAGCATATGGGGGAATGTGTAGAGGGGATTCAAATACTCAAACATGGACAATATGAAGGGACAATATGAAGGGACAATATGAAGGGACAATATGAATGGACTGGAGGAAGTGGAACAAGGAAGGTGTGGAAATGTTCAGATTCCATCATCGAAGTTGAATTGGAAGTCGACACTGCTGAGGAGATGAAATGTAGTGGACTACATTCCAGTGTCTGCAATGATATATAGACATATTTGCATGTGTAATACATAATTTGTGTCATATTCATTCTGTATTAATTTTTGAAGAATGATATTTGCTGTTATTGGGTACATGTGGGGATCTCAGATGTTTTTGTTTATTTCGTGGATGCTTAGGGATATTGGGTCTAGGCAGGGATAGATAGAATCCAGAGGAGGGTCCGATGGGTTGACCAGCCTGAATGTGGACATTTTTGATTGTATTTTGTGTGCTGAGGCTTTCATGTGTATTCAAATTGCATCATAGTTTAAAATGCATTGATAAAGATTTATGAATTGATCTGGAGTACTTAGGTGGTTGCCTGGGGCAAAGGGGCTGTGAGAGAATTTTACTGTCTTGATTGATTGATGGATATTTGGAAAGAAAGCTGCCAGACAGGTTTTTCGCTCTCACACTCCATAAAGATTTGTTCATATTTCATAGAAATGTATTTACACTCCATAGAAAAATGTGTTTTTTGGTTTATTGTTAAAGATACTCAATAAGATAAATTGTTATTTGTCATAATCCTATTCTTTTTGTTTTCGAGACTTAATTAGTCTCGAAGGGGGGAAATATGTAGTGTTTAAACAATTTATGACTTTGCTAATGGTTGCAAATGGTTTTAGAGGATGTTGACTAAGCTTAACCCTCCCGTTGTCCTAGGGTCAAAATGACCCGCCACTGTGTTGAACCAACTTTATTTAATTTTTATATTTTTTGGATCATTTGTGACAAGGAGGCAGTGATACTTTCTTTAAAGTCTCACTGCCTCCTTCTCACAAATGATCCCAAAAATATAAAAATTAAATAAAGTTGGTTCAACACAGTGGCGGGTCATTTTGACCCTAGGACAACGGGAGGGTTAAGGGAGCATCTGGAGAGTAGTTCTATAGGGGCACCCTAAAGCCAAGGAAGTCTGTTAGGTGGAGTCCTGGGATTGGTTTATGGGAAAACACCCATATTATGTTACATAGGGCATAGGATATAAATACCACGGTTAAAACAAAGGAGGACAGAACAACATATTATTTTGAGTCTGTTGTTCTCCAGATGCCTGCAGATGTCTGTCAATTTACGCTGAAATCTTGTGATATAAATAAACCTTTATAATCATAGTACAGTGTAAGCGGACTCCTTGGTCTCAGCATAATTAGCATCATTTTTTAGATACAACACTAGCAAAACAGTCCTGTAGCTTAGCATCTGCGTCATCTGACCACTTTTTTATTAACCGTGTCACTGGTGCTTTCTGTTTTAGTTTTTGCTTAGAAGCAGGAGTCAGGAGGATAGAGTTATGGTCAGATTTGCCAAATGGAGGGTGAGGGAGAGCTTTGTATGCATCTCTGTGTGTGGAGTAAAGGTGGTCTAGAGTTTTTTATTCCTCTGGTTGCACATTTAACATGCTGATAGAAATTAGGAATTTCCCTGCATTAAAGTCCCCGGCCACTAGGAGCGCTGCCTCTGGATGAGCGTTTTCCTGTCTGCTTATGGCCTTATACAGCTCATTGAGTGCAATCTTAGTGCCAGCATCGGTTTGTGGTGGTAGATAGACAGCTACAAAAAATATAGATGAAAACTCTCTTGGTAAACAGTGTGGTCTACAGCTTATCATGAGATACTCTACCACAGGCGAGCAAAGCTAGAGACTTCCTTAGTATTAGATTTTATGCACCAGCTGTTGTTTACAAATATACACAGACCGTCGCCCCTTGTCTTACCGGAGTCAACCGTTCTATCATGCCGATGTAGCGTATAGCCCGCTAGCTGTATGTTATCCATGTCGTCGTTCAGCCACGACTCGGTGAAACATAAGATATTACAGTTTTTAATGTCCCGTTGGTAGGATAACCTTAGTCTTAGGTCATCCAATTTGTTTTCAAATGATTGAACATTGGCTAATAGGATTGATTGAAGAGGCAGTTTACTCGCTCGCTGTCGGATCCTTACAAGGCACCCCGACCTACGTCCACGATATCTCTGTCTCTTTCTCATGCGAATGACGGGGATTTGGGCCTTGTCAGGTGTCTGTAGAATATCCTTTGCGTCCAACTCGTTGAAGAAAAAGTATTTGTCCAATACGAGGTGAGTAATCGCTGTCCTGATATCCAGAAGCTCTTTTTTGTCATAAGAGACGGTGGCAGAAACATTATGTAAAGGAATAAATTACAAATAACGTGAAAAAACACACATAATAGTACAATTGGTTAGAGGGCTGTAAAACGGCAGCCATCTTCTCCGGCGCCATTCAAGTCTAACGTCCGTTGCTCGTGTTTCTTGGCCCAAGCAGGTCTCTTCTTCTTATTGGTGTCCATTAGTAGTGGTTTCTTTGCAGCAATTCGACCATGAAGGCCTGATTCACACAGTCTCCTCTAAACAGTTGATGTTGAGATGTGTCTGTTACTTGAACTCTATGAAGCATTTATTTGGGCTACAATTTCTGAGGCTGGTAACTCTAATGAACTTATCCTCTGCATCAGAGTTAACTCTGGGTCTGTCAGGTGTCAAATGTGCAGCGGTAGGACGGAGTCAGGCGCAGGACACAGAACTACACAACGTACTTTACTCTGAAAAACAAACACTAATTTCCACGCAGGGAAAACACACCAGCTCACAAAAGCGTATGACACAACACAACGAACAAACACGTACAAAACCATGTGGGAACCAGAGGGTTAAATAGGGAAATAATCATCATACAATGGGGAAACAGGTGTGTACAAACAAGACAAAACCAATGGAAAACAGAAACGCAGATCGGTGGCAGCTAGAAAGCCGGTGACGACGACCGCCGATAGCCACCCGCACAAGGAGAGGCGCACACTGAGCAGGAGGAAACATAAACCCTCACGTCCTTAGCTAAAGTGGGCCACCAGTACTTCCCACTAAGACAGCGCACTGTCCGACCGATGCCAGGATGACCAGAGGAGGGTGACATGTGGGCCCAACAGATCAATCAATCGCAGACATCAACCGGAACGTACAGACGCCCAACTGGACACTGGGTGGGAGTGGGCTCCGTACGTAACGCCCGCTCGATGTCCGCGTCAACCTCCCATACCACCAGTGCCACCAGGAAAGAAGCCGGAAGTATGGGAGTGGGATCCGTGGACCGCTCCTCTGTGTCATACAGCCGGGACAGTGCGTCTGCCTTAGCGTTCTAGGAACCTGGTCTGTAGGATAGGGTGAAAACAAAATTGGTGAAAAACATGGCCCACCTTGCCTGGCGAGGGTTCAGTCTCCTCGCCGCCCGGATGTACTCCAGATTGCAGTGGTCAGTCCAAATGAGGAAAGGGTGTTTAGCCCCCTCAAGCCAATGCCTCCACGCCTTCAGAGCCCTGACAACAGCTAACAGCTCCTGGTACCCCACATCATAATTTCGCTCCGCCGGGCTGAGCTTCTTTGAAAAGAAAGCACAGGGGCGGAGCTTTGGTGGTGTACCCGAGCGCTGAGACAGCACAGCTCCTATCCCAGCCTCGGACGCGTCCACCTCTACTATGAATGCCAAGGAGGGATCAGGATGAGCCAGCACGGGAGCCGAGGTAAACAGAGCCTTCAGGTGACCAAAAGCCCTGTCTGCCCCAGCTGACCACTGCAGTCGCACCGGTCCCCCCTTCAGCAAGGAGGTAATGGAAGCCACTACCTGACCAAAGCCCCGGATAAACCTCCGGTAGTAGTTGGCAAACCCTAAGAACCGCTGCACCTCCTTTACCGTGGTTGGAGTCGGCCAATTACTCACGGCTGAAATGCGGTCATTCTCCATCTCCACCCCTGACGCGGACAGGCGGTACCCTAGGAAGGAGACGGACTGTTGGAAGAACAGACATTTCTCAGCCTTGACGTACAGGTCATACTCCAACAGTCGACCAAGCATCTTGCGCACCAGGGACACATGCTCGGCGCGTGTAGCGGAGTATATTAGAATGTCATCTATATACACCACTACACCCTGCCCGTGCAGGTCCCTGAAAATCTTGTCTACGAAGGATTGGAAGACTGATGGAGCATTCATCAACCCGTACGGCATGACGAGGTACTCATAGTGGCCAGTAGTGGTACTAAATGCCGTCTTCCACTCATCCCCCTCCCGGATACGCACCAGGTTGTAAGCGCTCCTGAGATCCAATATGGTGAAGGAGCGCGCCCCGTGCAATGACTCTGTCACACTGGCTATGAGAGGCAGTGGGTAACTGTACTTCACAGTGATCTGATTTAGCCCACGATAGTCAATGCACGGGCGCAAACCTCCATCCTTCTTTTTCACAAAAAAGAAACTTGAGGAGGCAGGTGAAGTGGAAGGCCGAATGTATCCATGTCCCAGAGATTCGGAGACATATGTTTCCATAGCCGCCATCTCCTCCTGAGACAGAGGATACATGTGACTCCTGGGAAGTGCTACGCCTACCTGGAGATTTATCGCACAATCCCCCTGTCAATGGGGTGGTAGTTGAGTCGCCTTCTTTTTACAGAAGGCGAGAGCCAAATCGGCATATTCGGGGGGAATGTGCGTAGTGGAGACCTGGTTTGGACTCTCCACCATAGTTGCACCTATGGAAACACCTACACACCTCCCTGAGCACTGACGCGACCATCCCTTGAGAGCCCTCTGTTGCCACGAAATAGTGGGGTCATGAGAGGCCAACCAGGGAAGCCCCAACACCACAGGAAACGCAGGAGAATCGATCAGGAAGAGACTAATTCTCTCCTCATGACCCTCCTGCGTTTTCATCCACAGTGGAGCTGTGACCTCCGTAATCAGGCCCGACCCTAAATGACGACTATCTAAGGCATGTACAGGGAAGGGCACATCAACAGGAACAATAGGGATCCCTAATCTACGTACAAATGAACTGTCAATAAAGTTCCCAGCTGCGCCTGAATCGACTAGTGCCTTATGCTGGGAATGCGGGGAAAACTCAGGAAATTCTATGCAAACATACATGTGCACAACAGGGAGCTCTGGGTAAATCAGGTGCCTACTCACCTAGGATGACCCACCATTGCCCTGCCTGCTGCCTCGACTCCCTGGGGAACCTCCCCAGCACCGACCAGCAGTGTGTCCTCTGCGGCCACACTTGGTGCAGGAACCGGCCCCTCCTCTGGTCACCCTAGGAGCAGCACCTCCGAGCTCCATAGGGGTAGGGTTGGAGGTGCTGGGGGATGGAAGGAATGGACCCTGATCCGGATGTCCGCGGGTGGCCAACAGGTTATACACCAGCTGGTTGAGGGTAAGGGTGGTGTCCCTGCATGCCAGCTCCCGACAAACGTCCTCACGTAGACTACAACGGTAATGGTCAATCAGGGCCCTCTCATTCCATCCCGCGCTGGCCGCCAAGGTCCGGAAGTCCAGTGCGAAGTCCTGTGCGCTCCTCTTCCCCTGTCTGAGGTGGAACAAGCGTTCCCCCGCCGCTCTCCTCTCCGGTGGATGATCAAAAACCGCCCGGAAGCGGCGGGTGAAATCCTCATAGCAAACCAACGCTGCGTCTATTCCTCCCCATTCGGCGTTGGCCCACTCCAGCGCTCTCCCAGACAGACAGGAGATGAGGGCGGACACGCTCTTGTATCCCGAGGGAGCCGGGTGGAGGGTCGCCAGGTAGAGCTCCACCTGGAGCAGGAACCCCTGGCACCCGGCAGCCATCCCATCATATGCCTCGGGAGCGAGAGCCGAATCCCATTGGGTCCAGGTGACGGAGGGGTGGACATCGGTGTGGGTTGACCTGAAGTTGGGGTTGTGGGAAAATCCCCTCTCTCCCATCGCTCCATGGTCTGCAACACGCGATCCATCGCAGTGCCCAGATTCTGGAGCATCGTCACGTGCTGCTGGACGCGCTCCTCCACGGGTACCAGAGGACTGGCTGCACCTGCTGACTCCATATTAGGTGCGTGTTTCTATCAGGTGTCAAATGAGTCAGGCGCAGGACACAGAACTGAGTACACGACGTACTTTACTCTGAAAAACAAACACTAATTTCCACGCAGGGAAAACACACCAGCTCACAAAAGTGTATGACACAACACAACGAACAAACACGCACAAAACCATGTGGGAACCAGAGGGTTAAATAGGGAAATAATCATCATACAATGGGAACCAGGTGTGTACAAACAAGACAAAACCAATGGAAAACAGAAACGCAGATCGGTGGCAGCTAGAAAGCCGGTGACGACGACCGCCGATAGCCGCCCGCACAAGGAGAGGCACCAACTTCGGCGGAAGTCGTGACAGGGTCTTCCATTCCTGTCACGGTCCTCATGAAAGCCAGTTTCATCATAGCACTTGATGGTTTTTGTGACTGCACATGAAAAAACTTTAAAAGTTATTTTAAATGTTCCGTATTGACTGACCTTCATGTCTTAAAGTAATGATGGACTGTCGTTTCTCTTTGCTTATTTGAGCTGTTCTTGCCATAATATGGACTTGGTATTTTACCAAATAGGGCTGTCTTCTGTATTCCACTCCTACCTTGTCACAACACAACTGATTGGCTCAAACACATTAAGAAGGAAATAAATTCCACAAATGAACTTTTAGGAAGGCACACCTGTTAATTGAAATGGATTCCAGGTGACTACCTCATGAAGCTGGTTGAGAGAATGCCAATAGTGTACAAAGCTGTCATCAAGGCAAAGGGTGGCTACTTTGAAGAATCTCAAATATGAAATATATTTTGATTTGTTTAACACTTTTTTGGTTACTACATGATTCTATATGTGTTATTTCATAGTTTTGATGTCTTCACTATTATTCTACAATGTAAAATATAGTAAAAATAAAGAAAAACCCTTGAATGAGTTGGTCTGTCCAAACGTTTGACTGGTACTGTATGTTGTAGCAAATTCGGGGGGGTAGCCCCGACCGGGACTCAAACCAGCGACTGTGAAGCCAACGCCTTATCCATTACGGCAAGAGGTCTGAACCTCTTGATGAGCTCGCTAGGTGTTGGCCTAAGGTTGCTACACTACTCCTTTCCTAAGGAGGGATAGCGTGTCCACCCTTCTCTATACCGAGTACCTACACTGATAAATTACGTTTTATTTTTGTACTATGATGGCAACACCACTAAGTCAATGTTTTAAAGAATTAAAACAGGACCAAAGCGCGCCCTAGTTCTGCCAGTCCCCACCTAATCAGTCAGTCCTTAATCATTTGTAACATTACAAGGAAGGTTGTCCCCTTTTCTTTGTCTTTGGTGTGTGAGAGTTCCCTCAGAATATGGAAAGTATATTTACTTTCTCTGACCACATCTTTTAACCTAAAAAGTGTAATGCAATAATTGTTTGGGAGAAGTGGAGTAAGCAAAATAATGGGCAAATAACTCTACGAACGTTTTCAACTTTGCATATAAAACTCTGCAGGATAGCTTTGACTCTGTTAAATAGTTCCTTCAAATAGTTCCTTCATTCATGACTACGTTGGTTTCTCTCACTGAAAGGGGAAGTTGTACCAAAATGGCCTCTCGTTCGACCTCTTACAGGACACATGGCAACATGGGCCCCGGAGATTTATGTTTCACATCCTCTCGTTAGGAAAGCGGAGGGCCCCACGAAACAACATCTGCAGGCAATCTAGCTCCTGCCCCTTGTCACTGGATCAGAGCTCACGACCTGTGTGTGTGTGTGTGTGTGTGTGTGTGTGTGTGTGTGTGTGTGTGTGTGTGTGTGTGTGAGAGAGAGGACCAGAGATCATACAGCATAATACAGTCAAGATACTTATCTTCCAGCTCCCAGGAAGTGACCGCTTCCATTAAGGGCCAAATGATGGTGATCTTTATGGTTCATCAGTAATAGAACACACAGAGAAGAATGGAAATGGAAATATAATCATGGTCATTATTTTCATAATGTTTGTTCTCTTTATGTTGACCTCCTCTGTGTTCTGTGCATTGAGGGGAAATGGTTGGGAAACAGCCCAGGTGGCTTACATTCTGCATCTAGGATCCTCCCGTTGGATGACGTGTTCAGAGGAGAGAGTAGATCCCTCTAACCACTGATGCGGGGTCAGATATTTAAAATCCTCCTAAATGGTTAATGTTAGGATTCAGGGTAGGGTTCTCTGATGTTAGATCTGTGTGCACTCTGCTTTGAGGGTTTTGAGTTGTTGAGTTTTCACTGCATGTACAGTACTGGGGTATATAAAGCTTTAAGAAACATCTACTGACACCGTCTTAGGTGCAAGAGGCCCTCAGAAATTACAGGAAGTTGGGCTTGGCACAGGAAACTGATGCACCACATATCTGAGTTGCAAAGAATAACTGTAGATTTAGCAAAAAGGGATGCATTTACAGTATACTGAGTTTTGGTTTAAATCATTTGCCAAGAAAAAATGCATTGTGTGTATAGTTTATTTTGAATTACACAATCCACTTCCCATGCATAATTGAAATACCATACTACTGTGTCATAACTGATGCATAGTGCCTGAATTGCGGTTTTCAAGCATATAGTCAAACAAACAACCAGAAAACGGTTACAGTAAATTCATGTCACTTCAAAACAAGGCCTTCAAAACAAGGCCGGATCTCCGCATCATTCATCCAAGTTTTGTCAAAATCGACCCAGAGCTGTCTGAGATACCGCATGTGACTAACGTACGAACATAAGAACGAACAGACGGAGACAGATCCACAGTCCCCTCCCCGATTTCTTCATGGGGGACAATGATGGTTTCCGATACGGTGCAATACAATAACCTACTGAGTAACTAACCAGTAATCACCAGCAGATGGTGTAGTTTTGTCAGATGATCATCAGTGTACGGATGGAGTTTATCTCTGTTTGCCTATCATAAACTGCAGGGACGGATTGCCCGAAATGCCAGATGGGCTGGTCCATTTTTAGCCTAGTGGACTTGTCTCACTTGGGTATTTTGCGAAAAAAGATCATTATCTGGCTAATAATGGGGGCCTCAAGGGAAGAAATGGGCCGGTGTGGGGGTCTCGAGGAAAACATTTTTCGGTGTGTTAGAAATGTCAGGGCTGAGTTCTAGTCCCTGTCCGCCCCTGATATACTGTATGCACTTCTGGAGAGGGTGGATTGGAAGGACAGAGGCGCTAACCTCTACTAGAGAGATCCTGTGTGTGCAGACCTGTCGAAGGGTCAGAGCTATGTAGTTAGGTGACAGGGTGATGACGCTTACAGGCTCTTGTGGTATGGCAGAGCCTGCTGTCATCCAGAGAATATCCTCCATTGTCCCCTCTCACTTTTATGTCATTTAATGGTCTTTCTGCCATCAAAACGAGTCTTGTCCCTCCATGGTCAGCACTTAAATGTCAAAAAATTGCCTTACATGATGACGAAACATAAGAGAATATGAAAAATGTATGCACTCATTAACTGTAAGTCGCTCTGGATAAGAGCATCTGCTATATTACTAAAATGGAAAATGGAATAAGCCACTATAGTAGCCTACATTTTTGCAGACGCTGTTATCCAGAGAGACTTACAAGAGCAATTATAGTGCATTGCTCAAAGACACATCAACAGATAGGCTATAATGTTTTTCACCTAGTCTGCTCGGGGATTCGAACCAGCGACCTTTCTGTTATTGGCCCAACCGCTAGGCTAGCTGCCACACAGTCTTAATGGGTTAAATTACACGTCTATTTGACTGTATAGACTGTGACCAGCCCATTGTATGTGAATGCTTCCAGCAGACAAGCTTGCCTGAGTGCCAGTCTTTTTGTGCTATCATGCCAACTTCATTGTGTTAGGCTTGACAATTAGCAATTGAGTGTTGGCAAGAGCACAAACAGATCTGAGACCAGGCAACAGAAGTTCTGAGAAGTGCTATTGTAGTATTGAATACTATAATGACTGCTTTTCTATAACGCTTGCGGTATAGACAAAAGGAAATGTGTGTTCACTGAATAAGAAAATAATAAGCCACATGCCACAACTTCCTCTACAGGCAACAGCTTTACAGAAAAACAACATCTTGCAGCATCGACCATTCAGTAACAAAATGAACTAACCAAGTTCTCCATCCCCCTATTAATTAGTTAACTATTTCTGTTTGTAGATCAACCAAATGTATCATTTTTGTAATTGGGAAATGTATAAGATATAACAACCTATCCAATGTGTAGGTTGTTACATTGCACGGTGTCTCGGTATTTTATTTCTGGCCATGTCACGTGGTCACGGGGACAGCAGCTGCTGACAGAGGAATTAGAGAAGGGGAGAAGAGGGGATATTAATAAGTGGGAATTCTTCACATAATTATTAATAAATCCGAGACGTTTATAATTATTATTTTTGCTATAGTCTGTCGTTTTGGGTGGCGCGCCGGCGGGTGGAATTCAGAATGACTTTTTCATCTGTGTAGGTTACTGTAGTCTAGATATTTTATACAGATGTCATACCGTTTGCGGTTTATTTTTCCATCGACTGGAATATATTTTAACTTCTGAATGGAAAATTAATTAAGCTATAGACTAGGCCTACTTTATAGAGCATTCGAAGGCGTCTCGTTATTTTGCACTTTAGTTATTTGCATCGTTTTTGCCTAAAGGGAAATTGAGTGCCAACAATAAAATCGTGGTTTTCATGCGACTTGTGTTTCAAGCGCTCAATTGACAATGAAACATCTTTCAATCACTAAGGACTTCCAAGCAAGAGGAACGAGGATATGCTGACACGAAAATATCTGAAGATACGGAATTGTCATCAATACCTTGACAAATACTTCAATTGGAAATCATTAGTGTGGTGCGTTCTCTTTAGCATTTAATGCGCACTATTGGCTGGCCTCAGCCATCATCGTGCACCACCGCCACAGACATTTATATCAGAAGCAACAGGCTGAACCATACGAGCCGAGTGATGTCGTGCTGACTACAACTCCCCTTTAAACTATCTGGGATAGGGGTGACAATTTGTTGGAACTGGACCTCAAGACGCGCCCACTTAAAAATCGCGGGCGCTGTGCATTTCGTTTACGCGCAGGCGACACACAGCTTTGGAAAACCCGACAGTGCATGTGGAGTGCTGATGGTTGACAGGGCGAAAGAGGGCGGTCAAAACACAGACGCGGTAAACAGCGTGCCTTGGCTATGGTTTCATATCTAACTCCAAGGAGCTGGAATACTTAATTTGCTGTTCATTCAGAGAGCTCCTCATCTACACCTCAAAGACAGCCACGCATGCCCCAGAGGACCTTTGCACAGCAGCACTTCATGCCCGCCCTGGTGATGCCATGCCCCGCAATCACAGCGGAGATGAAGGCGGTACGGGGCTCTGGATGAAAACCTCTCCCGGCCACCGCGCCGAGGGCTATGACTTGAAGGATGTGGAGTCCGGCGGAAGGATGATGAACAACGCCAGTGCTGGGGACGGTTTGCTGTCGGCCTCCAGCGCTACAGGTGCCGGGGGTTCGGAGAGGCTGAGGGGAAACAAGGGAGCCCGGCTCAGCCTGCTGGGAAAGCCGCTGATATACAGCGCTCAGAGCGGCCGGAGAAACGTCCGTTACCGAAGGCTGCAAAACTTGCTGTACAACGTGCTGGAGAGACCACGAGCCTGGGCTTTCATCTACCATGCGTTTGTGTAAGTGAAACATTTCATACATCTATCTGCATGGTATGAAGTCTTCTTGCGCAGTTGTTTTATTCCGCAATCCGTCAGAAACTCATGTCTCCACCTGTTGCGTCCACCTCGCAAGATCCTCCTGTGAGTTCTACCACGATAAATGGCTGGACACATTTCTTGGAAATTCATCTCATTTGAATAAGAATGGGGCCATGATGTCTGATAATCTGAAATGATCATTTCAATAGGTTTTGGACTTTCCAAAAGGCAGTCATTCTCTTTTATTTGTATTTTTACCATAGCTCATATTTTTTTTTTACTGAACACATTTATAACAGGCAATCATATGCTGCTGTTTTATTTGTGATAGATCCTACCCCATGTCCAACCCCTGGTCAATTAAATTGATGTGCTGTATAGCCGACCAAGACCAATCTGATGGCCAATAATGAATGCAGAGAGAAATATAAAGTGAAGTAAACCCCTGGTTGGTTCTGATGTAGTCCATACATTCACCTCATTCATAAAAATAACCCAGTACCACTTTACTGTCCAATTTTACTGCTAATTCTGCATTTCAAAACCCCCTCTCAATGACTCACACTGTTGAATTGCTCAAATTATTCAAGAGCTATTGTATAGTAAACATTGGACACAATGAACAGTACAGATGCCGTGTCTAACTTTAACCCAGTTTCTCACAGCAGGACAATAATCCTGCAGCAACAGGAAATGTGAATTATTATGTGGATATTTACACTGACTGTACAAAACATTAGGCACACCTGCTCTTTCCATGACATAGACCAGGGTTCTTCAATTCCGGTCCTGGAGGGCCGAAACACCTCTGTTTTTCATCCTCTCCTTCTAATCAGGGGCTAATTCAGACCTGGGACACCAGGTGAGGGCAATTAACTACCAGTTAGAAATAAAAAACAGAAGTGTTTCGGCCCTCCAGGACCGGAATTGAAGAACCCTGACATAGACTGACAAGGTGAATGCTATGATCCCTTATTGATGTCACTTGTTGAATCTACTTAAATCAGTGTAGCTGAAGGTGAGGAGACAGGTTAAACAATGATTTTTAAGCCTTCAGACAATTGAGACATGGATTGTGTATGTTTGGCATTCAGAGGTTGAATGGGCAAGACAAAATATTTAAGCGTCTTTGAACAGGGTATGGTAGTAGGTGACAGGCGCACCGGCTTGAGTGTGTCAAGAACTGCAACGCTGCCGGGTTTTTCACCCTCAACAGTTTGCTGTGTGTGTATCAAGAATGGTCCACCACCCAAAGGGCATCCAGCCAACTTGACACAACTGTTGGAAGCATTGGAGTCAACATGGGCCAATATCCCTGTGGAACACTTTCAACACCTTGTAGAGTCCATGCCCCAACGAATTAAGGCTGTTCTGAGGGCAAAAGGCGGTGCAAATCAATATTAGGAAGCTGTTCCTAATGTTTTGTACACTCAGTGTATATATGTGAATATTTATATTATGTGGACATTTTGTGTAGGGGTTGATACATTTTTTTGTTAGGGCAAATCTGGTCTGACATTTTAAAGTGGAAATTACAAACTTTAGAAGCCTTTTTAAACCTTGAATACACTAGAAGTTTGCATTTCCTGCTGTGTAAGAAAATCCCTGCAACAACATGATGATCAAATTAAGATGCAACATCAGTATATGATCACGAACAATCTTCTCTCGTAACAGACTACGATGTTGAGTAGGCTACAGTGATGAGATTGAGCACTATATAAATTCATATGAGCACACGCTATACGAGTTCTGTGTACCACCTCTATATGAGTTCTTTATATAAGCATTGTGTATGGGTTATTCTGCAAGGTCCTTACAGTGTTGATATTAAGCAAGTACTTTACTGTACATGAGATCTGCTTCTATAGGCCTACATCACTTCTATATGAGTTCAGTACATGAGTACTTTATATGAGTTCTTCTGTTTGGCCATGAGGGGGACCAGACCAGATACAGGAAAGAGTAAATCTTCACTGTGCCACTGTGTCTCTGTCCATCTGGTCTCCGTCAGATGGCTCCGTTTGTTGACCAGGCGACCAGCTGCATTTGATTTCCTGCGTGTGACAGCGCTGCTATCACTGTCTGTCTCTCTGAGCCGGTCTGGAGGAAGGAAGTGTGTGTGGACGAGTGCATGGTTCTGAGCGTGTTTTGAGAATCAACATTCTGGGGTTATAGGGGAAGATCTGGCTAGTTTGTGTTTGTGTGTTGGGGATATCTAGAGATCAACTGTGGGGTCACAGTTCCTTGTCACGCTCTTGCATTGACAGGCAGCTTATCAAACTGATCATGTTCTTCCAAACGTGCCTTATCATTGTGCCATTGAGCCATGCAGTAGACCCATAGGGCTATGTGCATGGTGTTTCTGATACAGTTCAGTATATATACATTATTTGACAATTCTTTCCCTACCCACTGCCATGTAAGAAATGAGGACAATATTCTTACTACCCATAAAGCATCACTGTATTATTGCTCAGTGATGTCATCGTGTCTGGGGTCATCATGTCTGGAGGGGGGTGTCCTTTTTTATGATCCCCTGAAGAGAGTGTGTCCATTTCACGTCCCCTAGTTGTTCATGTATGTGTAAATGATAGATATACACACACACTACATGTTAATGTTTTTAAACATATGTAAATTGTAAAGTATTTTGTCTGTAATGTATTTTTCGTTATGTGTCGGACCCCAGTAAGACTAGCTGTCGCCATTGGCGTCGGCTAATTGGGATCCTAATAAAATCCAAATCAGGTGACATAAGGGGTGGGCTGGTTACATAATTACGTTTTCAACAACTGCATTGTCCGTTTTTTAGTTTTCTCTTTATTAGGGCCAGATTTGTTGATCGTATTCTGGGCTGCAGAAGCTTGTCTCTTTGGTAGCGCATGGTTGGTTGGATCATGGCTGGGAAGTTAGTGAATGATTTCTTTCAGCCCCGGGGAGATGAGCAAGAGTAGAGTATTCGATACCTCACTTAACTATAGATCATGGTACTGATACTGGATTATACTGTATAGATCCTATGTGATTGCCTTTATACTTGCCAGGTCATCTGTAGTAATTGGTGTGACGGGGCAATAGTTGGCCTTAATATGCAGTTTAATGGCTTATTCACTCTGTTATAAGCTTTTAGAAATCCAATGGAACAAAATGTTGATGATTTACTATAGACTATCAAACTCGAAAGGATGCCATGTCTGCACTATACTGTACATAAGCATATTCATCTTTTTCAGCTTGAGGTCTTTCAAATCACAGTTGTTTAACAAGGCAGACAGGTAAAGGCAACCAGATTTCCTTGTCACACGTGATCGCAATTGTCATCGGATCATTAGCAATATCAATATTATGATAAATGAATCAGGATATATGACATGCCTTTCATGCGTTTTTAAAAAGGCATTATGTAAGAACTACTGTTTATTTGTGTTGTTATTGAAGAGGGGACTTTAAGCAGTCAATCCTAACTGTATACCTTGGGCTCTGGGTGTCTGTGTGTGTTGTGTTGGTTCATCATCTGCGTCCTAGTGATGACCTTTCCCTTGATTAACGACTTTAGAATACTCTGGGTATGAATGAAGTGGCTGTCATAGAGGATTTACGGAGCTACTCATGTTTTCGCATTGCACTTTCTACGTTTCACTAATACGTTTCACAAATGTTCTTTGGAGGAAATCGTAATGAAAACGAAACACACATGGTTGAAAGGTCAATTCTGTTGGAATGATTTCCAAATTCAGTCGAAAGTTGTAACTGTTTTTAATAATATAATTTTAAGAAGTGCAATGGGCTGAGGTGGTGCCTTGTGGTACAGCATTTTAAACGATTAATGCTTATCAAATCTGAAGTGTATAAAGACAATTACTGTAGATCATCTTGCCTTGAGAAATATGAACACCCACAGACACAGGTTCACACCAGGTATAAGAACCTAAGATCATGTAAGATTAAGCTCATGGTCTCAAATACTTCATGATGATATAAGATTGCGCACAGAGCCCAAACAGGATATGCACTGTATGTATTTATCCATTTCATTTGCCCATTTGTGAGAGGGAGAGCAGGATCAAGGTATGAGCCAGTCTTTGTGCCTAGCTGCCTGCATCACTGCCCGCCCGGGGACTGGTTTCCCTTCTGTCTACCCTCCTCCGGTCCCCCCTCCTTCCCCCAACACTCAGACACACAGTGCCGCCATTCATCTTACCTCTGGATTAATGAGTTCTTATCCCTGCAAGTATGTCAGGGGCAGTGAAGCGTGTGAAAATGGATACACGCATGGAACCTTCCGCCTCGTCAGGTTCCTGCGCTGGCATGCGGGGCGGCTAAAGCCGGGTGTACACTACATGATTTTGGCCCCGATTGAGATGTCCCAGACAAGTTTTTGAGATTTTTAAATCTAATCACATCATCACATCATTGTTTTCGCCAGACAGCGTGGTATGGAGAATCATCACGACCAAGTGAAGTATCTTGTAGTGTGTGACCTCCATCTGTGCCACATCGTTTAGTGTGCGCACCACGATGTTGGCAAGACATAAAAAACTACAGGAAAGACGGTCGTTTAATGCGAGAGGTTCAGCGATGTTAGGATTTTGAAAGTCGCGTAGTGTACACCTGGCTAAGACACCAAGGGTGTGTCCCAAATGTCACCATTTTCCCTATATAGTGCACTACTTTTGACCGGGGCCCATAGGGCCATCCGTGCCATTTGTGATGCAGCCCAACCCGCGAGGGAGGGAGTGAGGGAGCACGGAACGGTGATCCAAACTCCACGTTTTCGGACAACGGAACACTATTCAGAACCCAGTGTATTCTAGGGTGTTCATTCCCGTGTCTGGCCAGGGTTGATGGTTGCAGTGTCTGTGGTGGATGGTGGATGAATGGTGTAACGCTGACAACAGGCCTTCTGTGCATCACCCCCAAGGTGTTATGCAAGACCGTATTTTTGCAATCTCACCCCTTTCTATGATTGAGTTGTTCAGGAAGTAAGTCATTTCCTCATGCAGATTCTACAAAAATGAAGGATTTGTATGAAACTGATATCAAATACACATAACCTTGAGCTGCTGTAATCAATTCATCTGTCACTCTATCTGTCACTCTATCTGACACATCGAAATGCCACATCTTCTTCTTCCTACTCCACTGCCATGTTGTCTTTTCCAGGTTCCTCCCGCCTCCAGCAAGCCGGCATTCATCAACACACCAATGTCATGAAGAAGACGCACATCATGCACCCATACTACACTGGCACACACTGACACACACTGCAATGGAAGTGTTGGTGCCAACGCTATTCACATTCTACGCTGTGCACTTTTTCAGTGTACTGGCCGCTTCTCGGCCTACACAGATCAAATCGAACTTATTTAAAGTCCATTAAAACATGGCATGCATTACATTGCGTCACTGACTACCCACCCCGGAGCAATGTCAATAGATTCAGTAAGATCCCATACACTCTCCCTTGTTTTCCCCATTGGAAGGCATGTGTGGTGTTTACTAGCTAGCTCTCTTGACTCAATGGAAAAAGCATGAGTCTACACGCTCAGGCAGGCGAAGGTGAAGTATTTCAGAAGCAGCGACGCAGAGCCAGTAAACACTGTGTCTAGAGGTGTGAATCAGTAAGAAGTGTAAATGTCGTTAAGAGAGAGGTGCCTTTTGAAAGAGGACAGGGTGTTTTGATAGTCAACGACCCTGCTTGACACAAAGCAGACGTGTCAGACAGACGCACTTGACGGAAGAGAAGACGGTGGCTGGTTGAAGCAAGGCCAGCACAGAGGTGATGACGAGAGGAAGCTTGAATAGAGACGTTGATGTGAAGGAGTGCAAGTGTGTGTGTGTGTGTGAGGAAGCTTGCTTGCAGTGGTGGAAAAAGTACCCAATTGTCATACTTGAGTAAAAGTAAAGATACCTAGAAAATGACTCAAGTAAAAGTGAAGTCACCCAGTAAAATACTACTTGAGTAAAAGTCTAAAAGTATTTGGTTTTAAATATACTTAAGTATCAAAAGTAAATGGAATTGCTAAAATATACTTAATATCAAAAGTAAAAGTATAAATCATTTCAAATTCCTTATATTAAGCAAACCAGACGGCACCATTTTCTTGTTTTTGTCATTTATAGATAGCCAGAGGCACACTCCAACACAGACATAATTTCCAAATGAAGCATGTGTGTTTAGTGAGTACGCCAGATCAGAGGCAGTAGAGATGACCAGGGATGTTCTCTTGATAAGTGTGTGAATTGGACCATTTTCCTGTCCTGCTAAGCATTCAAAATGTAACGAGTACTTTTGGGTGTCAGGGAAAATGTATGGAGTAAAAAGTACATTATTTCCTTTAGGAATGTAGTGAAGTAAAAGTAAAAGTAGTCAAAAATATAAATAGTAAAGTAAAGTACAGATACCCCCAAAAAACTACTTAAATAGTACTTTAAAGTATTTTTACTTAAGTACTTTACACCACTGCTTGCTTGAGACGTCTGCAGGAGGAGTGCGCAAGTGTGTGTGTCTGTGTGTGTGTGTGTGTGTGTGTGTGTGTTGAGCCCAAGAAGAGCACAGGCGGGGGAGTATGTTAGAGCCTTCGTGCTCTGAAGACATGTCACAAAAAAGTTATCCCCATCCACCCAAGTGGCCAAACATTCCATTTGTGTGACAACATGTTTTAACATGCTAATCATATTTAAATCATATTTAAATCTTTATATATATATTTTGTTACTTGCTCTCCTTGTCGACAACATTCATATTTGACGTTCTGCATAGCCTGCTTCTGTATCACACAGGTTTTTATCAAGGATTATATCAGATATATCGAAGCCTATAAGACCCAACACTGAGTTGAAGATCCACTCATACTTCTGTAAAGAACTCACTTTGAACTAAAGGTAGCTTGTTGAAAAGCTGCCAGACTCTCACACGAATCATCAGACGTAGGAAATGCAATGTTATCAGATATTCCGACTCTTTAGGTTCTAGCATGGAGTTGTACATTCACTTCTATACCCCTATATGCCTATGTGAGTCACTATGAATGGCCTCTGAAACACAGGTGTCTAATTTCAGTACTATGTTTGCACTGAGGTTGTTCCCACATAACTGTTTTTAGAGATGGCTTATCCGCAAACATAGACACAGACGCATTGTGGTACGTTGCTTTAGCTAACAGATAAACCTCACTCATTTACCTAAACCAATACCCTACCGTTTTCCTCCTACATGACCGTAGGTTCTGAGAAAGCTGTGCGACATTGTTTGATCTTAATGACACCCAGATCTCTGCTATCACGGAAGTATCTTGTTGTTTTCTGTAGAGGCTCACTTTCAGTTTGCTTATGGGAGGTTTGTATAACTGACAAGGGCACAGACAGTCATAGCAGGGCTTGCCATCAGTATTGTGGACTCATTCTGAGAAAAGTACCCACAAGCTCTTTGCCATCATCATCTCTGTGTTTTGATCATGCTTTCTTTCTATTGCTGTTTTAATTGCTGTAATCCCCCCATCTGTTTCTCTCACTACCCCATCTCTCTTTCATTCCCTTTTTTTCTCTCCTCCTCAATTGTTTATTTGATATTATGTATCTTACCCTCTTATCTCCGATGGAGATACTGTTTGTTTGTTTGAATCGCTGTCACGACGCACAGCCGTGAAAGCCAGCATTAGCGGCTAAGTATAGTGACTAGCGAACTACCATAGCGAGGACACAGACATTCTTAGCAAGGAGGGAGGAATAGAGCCCTGTACGGGCATTTATTTTAAGCCTGAGCCCTACCCATGCTTGCGACATTCAGGCCCTACCCTACCCAGGCCCGATGCTGCCAAATTTAAGACCCTACCTGAAACCCAAAATCAGAAATAACTTCCTCTGTTAGTAAATCCATTAGCTGCTCCTCTCTGTCTGTCACTCGCCCGCACACTGCTCATGGTGGCTTTGAGTCGGTAAGTATCCATAGCAACGGCTCCGCTTAGGCTGCTCAATGATGAGAAAGCCGTGAGCTGTTAGCTACTTTTTGTCACTCTAAACTCCGACAAAACCCAACATTATTATTTTCGGCGAAATAGCAGAGCTCTAGGGAGGGAGCACGTGCGTCGGCTATCCGTCCTCTCTTGGCTTTTTGTCTTGTTAGCTGGCTCCTTTACTGTGTTGCTGTTGTTGTTGTTGTTTTTGTTGTTGTTGTTTCTGTTCCTCAAGCTTTAATCACAAATGATGGAGAAATTAGGCCAGCAGATGCTAGCCTCTGAGGGAGATGGAGGGAGGGGTGGAGGGATGGAAGAAGGGGGAGGCTACTTGACTAATTTCGGGAGCTAAGATTTCGGTCTGAGAGCATGTTATGTGGATTTGGACGTATTTGGACTATTAATGCTGTCTACTGGCAAATTGGAAAATATCCAAAATAGAACTTAAAAGCTAAGACAAGCTTGAGCTCCTTCTGTCTTTGGTCTGAGAGAGTGTAATGTGGATTTGGACAAATAACTTGGGATTTTAAGGGATTCGGAGAATGTGTCATAGGCCTATCCAAAATAGAACAAAGAAGCTAAGACGTTCAACCTCCTGCTTGGATTGTAAGTAAATCCAACCATCCCTCAAAACCTTCTTGAGATCCTCAAATTGAAAAGGGTGCAGCAGGTCAGAGTGCAGCATGTCATCTCCATAGCAACCATCAAGGCTGTTACTAGACGGGGTGGTAGGCTCAAGAAAAGGCACACTCTAATGTCTCTCTCATCTGGCCAGTATAGCACTTCTTACCAAACAGCTAACACACTGTCACCCACCGCTAGGGTAAAGCTACTCTAGTTAGCCATGGGAGACAGTTAGCCACTAGCCATGCCCGGGTCGCCACTGCTTCCCTCTGTAGTGCTATATTTAGCGACTAAGCTAAGTGTGGAGGTCCGTTCCCCCCCTCTAAGAGTAACACAGCCACTCCCCCCACCCCACCCCAACACACACACACACACACACACACACACACACACACACACACACACACACACACAAACACACACACACAGTAGAGCTATTGTGTCCCTCTGATCATTTTAACGTCACATGGGTTATGTGCACCTCAAGCGGCACTGAAGCCGAGGCCGGCCTGACCCATGGGGCCCTTTGCTGGTGATTAGACGTCATCATCAGGCAGTAGCATCCTCTGCTATGCCACACTAACAACGGAGGAGTTTGCATAGTAGTGAGGGAATCAAAACATGGTGTTGACTTCTATATGGGATTCCTATGTTTATGGATTTGGGTTAAGTATCCCTAGCGGTTGCAAATTACACAAGCTTTGGGTCAACACTTCTGTCTTGAATTAGTTATAATAAAGGCCTATAGGCCTATAAAATGCAGCTTAGTGGAATCTTTACAGGGTGCCCACATAGTATTTAATGCAGCACCATCTTATCTAACGTAGGTTCGGTCAACATTGTGATGTGGTCAGCATTATTTAAGGGCGAGCCATCCAAGGGCAGTGGGTTGTCTACATTGTGGTCCAGTTAGTTAACGGTGTTGGTGCCCAGAGTGGTCAGCAGCAGATAGAGAGAGAAAGAGAGAGAGAGAGACAGAGACAGAGAAAGAGAGAAAGAGAAAGAGAGAGAAAGAGAACAACACAGAGGAGAGCAACAATAGATAGAGAGAGAGAGAGGAGCAAGGTTGGTCCCCTGGTAGTGTGGGTGGGTGTCTACAGTATCTGGGGCCCTCTGACCTCCATGTCTTACCCACAGGGCCCCATGACAGCTGGCCAAGCAGCCTGTCCATCAACACCGGTGTCCCCTCCACCTTGAGAGGGAGATGGAGGGAAAGGGGGGAGAGAGCAGGGAGATGGAGGGAGGGACAAAGAAAGAGAGAGATAGATAAGAGGAAAGAAAACTAGAAAGTGGAAAAGAGAAAGATGTGCTGTCTGGTTCTCTCTAGTGCCACTTGACTGGAAGGCAGTGCTGATTGGTGGACACATGGCTCCATTCTGTCATACTACAGCATGTCAGCAGCAATACACACAAAAAAAGGTGCTAGAACCTAAAAGGGTTCTTCGGCTGTCCCCATAGGAGAACTCTTTAAAGAACCCTTTCTGGTTCCAGATAGAACCGTTCTACATGGAACCCAAAAAGGTTCTACCTGGAACCAAAAATGTTTTTTACCTGGAACCAAAAAGGGTTACCCTATGTGGACAGCGGAAGAACCCTTTTGGAACCCATTTTTCTAAGAGTGTACGCCTAAAATGTGTTTAGTAAACCTCACTTAAAAATGTGTAAACCAATTGGAACTTAATCACAGGTTAGGAGAGACTTATTGAGGAGATGAATCAGGTTTTGCTTTCAGTTAATGAGGATGATGAAAGTCTTTCATTTTATGAGTCAAACACCAAAGACTGAGAAAGTATAAAATATGTATCTCCTCCTTCAGTGCCTGTTACTTCCCCTAGCTGTTTAGCCTGCTGCTATTATGAGTAATCACAAACTTAGAAGCAGCCCATTGAACAAGCATCTCAGTGTGTAGGTGTGTGTGTGTGTGTGTGTGTGTGTGTGTGTGTGTGTGTGTGTGTGTGTGTGTGTGTGTGTGTGTGTGTGTATGCGTAAGCAAGAGGAGCTTGTTTGCACAGCATGTTCTGAAATGAAAGAACTCTCTTTCTCTCTCTCTATCACCACAGGCCCTCGGCCCTCTATCCTCCTTCTCCTCCCTCTCTCTTTCCTCTTCTCCCTCTCTCCATGTCCACACCGCCCGTTTCAACACTATTTCTTCTGTGTTCCAAAATAGACAAACTGACATCATCAATTCCCCCACCCCATCACCACCACCATCGAAATCGAGGTTGCTATTGGCAACTGTCCTTGACCCTAGCCAATAAAGAGAGGTTGTACACAGCGCTCCTGCTTGAGGGCATAAAAAGACTAACTGTGGGAAACGTAGAGACAGAGAGGAAGAGAGAGAGAGAGAGAGGGGGGGGGGGGGGGGGTGACTAGAGAGGGAGTGAGGAGAAGAAGAGGAACAACAGAAGAACAACAGAAGAACAACCACACTGAATGAGCGACCCTCCAAGGCTCGGCTCGGTGAAAACCTCCCAGCAGCCTCGGAGGCAGCTGAGAATGTTGCTTTAGCTCTCTGTCTTGATATCCCATTGGTCAACAAGATATCTATATTGATCCTATTGGTTGGTTGCCTAGCAAGCTTACTGGATGGTGCCGCATAGCATAGGGATTTTGCTATATACAATATGGTTCACCTATAAGGATTGTGGCTCACCATAGACGACTGTGTAATGTGTGAATGGAATTTCATGTAGCTGTCTCCTTTTGTATCTGGTTGTATCTAACCACACTTTTGGTTCGTCACGTTACATTGCCTTTTGACATAGCTTTTTGTCCTGGGGTGTATTTCAGGCCCCTCTATCAACAAGGTCAAAGTTCAACAAATGTTTAAGGCTGAGTTCTGTGAGAGTGGACCACACTTCAGGTCAACCTTGTGTTTTTTCCCAGAGCTTTTTCCTCTACACACACGTACCCACGCATGCACGAGCACGCAAACACATGCACGCACACACATTGACACACACACACACTATAACCCCCCGGTCGAACAAAACTAGTGAGACTCCACAGACCCAGCCGTAGCTTGATAATCCCACACTAACCTAGCCAACCAAAATGAAACTCTTTATTTGTGTTCTTTGAAATTAGGGAAAGTTTGCTGGAAATACCTCACGGGTTGGGTTTGGGTTGTTGGGTTGCAGGCAAAGTCCTCTGTCATCTGCTGTGGCAAGAAAGAGACAGAGAGAGGGAGAGTGACATAGGTAGAGATATAATGAGAGAGAGGGGGGAGAGAGAGAGAGAGAGAGGAAGAGGGAGAATAAGAGAGGGGGGAGAGAGAGAGAGAGAGAGAGAGGAAGAGGGAGAATAAGAGAGGGGGGAGAGAGAGAGAGAGAGAGGAAGAGGGAGAATAAGAGAGGGGGGAGAGAGAGAGAGAGAGAGAGAGAGGAAGAGGGAGAATATGAGAGAGAGGGGAGAGAGAGACAGAGGATGAGGGGGAATGAGAGCGAGAGCGAGACAGAGGAAGAGAGAGAATGAGAGAGAGAGAGGAGAGAGAGAGAGGAAGAGAGAATGAGGGGGGGGGGAGAGAGAGAGAGAGGAAGAGGGAGAATAAGAGAGGGGGGAGAGAGAGAGAGAGAGAGAGAGAGGAAGAGGGAGAATATGAGAGAGAGGGGAGAGAGAGACAGAGGATGAGGGGGAATGAGAGCGAGAGCGAGACAGAGGAAGAGAGAGAATGAGAGAGAGAGAGGAGAGAGAGAGAGGAAGAGAGAATGAGGGGGGGGGGGAGAGAGACAGAGGAAGAGAGAGAATGAGAGAGAGGAGAGAGAGAGACAGAGGATGAGGGGGAATGAGAGGGGGAGAGAGAGAGAGAGAAAGAGAGAGACAGAGGAAGAGAGAGAATGAGAGAGAGGGGAGGAGAGAGAGAGAGATCCTACACAGGCAGTTGACATGAAGTGATATACGTTTCCTTTTGAAATCATTCTACTACTCTGCTATTGCCATTATCTCTCTGGATAGATTAGCTGTCTATCAGTATGAGTGTGATGATGTTTTCCATCTACTCTTCCTTACTCCCACTCTTTATCCACAAGCTATGACTTTCCCTTCACAGTTGAAGGGTTGCCAATTCCATTCTCCATAGCTGTGTGTGCACTCTGGCTTGCCCCTGCTCTCAGTAAGCACTGACTGGGACTTTGGAGAAGGAGATGATATGCTTTTAGTCACTGTGTGTGTGTGTGTCTGGTTGTGCATGCTCATGCAAGTGTGTGTCCGTGTATGTGTGTGCACGCGTTTGTTTGTTTGTGTGAAAGCAGCAGCCTCGTCGAGTGTGTAGTGTGTCCTGCCAGCTGGACTGTCAACCCCAATCAGCATCCAAGGGACCGCAAGGAAGGAACGGGGGAGGGACACATAAGTCAGAGCCTTTAACATCCAATGGTTCACACCATACTGGATTATTCTCCCCCTCTCTGAAGTATTATGGTTCAGTCCATTTAGCTGAAACGTCAAGACACTCAAGAATCCTTACACAGTTGTAAATCCTTCATAATCACTGCAGCATCACAGTACACATAATAAGAGTGTCAGTTATCCTCCTAAAAGTATTCTGAAGTGTTAGAGTTCACTTCATTTAACTAGCACATTTTTATAACCCATTTATACACTCAACAATCCTCGTAACGTTGTAAATCACGGCCATGATTAGTGTCAGTTATTCTCCATAAACAATTCAGTTGGAACAGAATCGACCTCGGCCCAGGTTGCAGCCTATTGCTATTGTTTACCAATTAATGTCTGCTCGCCACATGTAGCCTCGACAAATCAACTCCTAAGTGTTCATCTTTACAAACCGATGCTTGACCCCCAGGAAGGAAGCCAAATTGGTGTGTGTGTGTGTTGAGCAACTGGGCAGCGACACACCAAACAGCTGCTTGTTTGAATAACAGTGTCTCTGTGTATGTGGTGTGTGTGTGAGTGTGTGTGCTGGCTGAGATAGCAATAGCTCCATCTTATGGGCTCATTATCAACTATGCTTTTAATAGGGCAGAGAGAGAGAGAAAGGGAGTGTGAGAGAGAGAGAGAGAGAGAGAGGGCGGGAGAGAGAGGGGAGAGAGGAGAGAGAGAGAGAGGGTGGGAGAGAGAGAGGGCGGGAGAGAGAGAGGGCGGGAGAGAGAGGGGGCGGGAGAGAGAGGGGAGAGAGAGAGAGCGAGAGAGAGGGGAGAGAGAGGGGAGAGAGGGCGGGAGAGAGACGGTAGAGAGAGGGGAGAGAGGGCGGGAGAGAGAGGGTAGAGAGAGGGCGGGAGAGAGAGGGGAGAGAGAGAAAGAGAGGGCGGGAGAGAGAGAGAGAGAGAGAGAGAGAGAGAGAGAGAGAGAGAGAGAGAGAGAGAGAGAGAGAGAGAGAGAGAGAGAGAGAGAGAGAGAGAGAGAGAGAGAGAGAGAGAGAGAGAGAGAGAGAGAGAGAGAGAGAGAGAGAGAGAGAGAGAGAGAGAGAGAGAGAGAGAGAGAGAGAGAGTGTGAGTGTCTGGTTGAGTACAGTATTACTGTATTGTTGTCTAATGGATAGAGCCCTGTCTGTTACATACAGCTCTATTCCAATCTATTCTATTCCCATATAGCTAGACAGTAAAGATAAAACTGCATACATAAGCATGATCACATGTTTTAAATGTATTTTATGCCTCATTGACTATACTGTGTAAGAGAGAGATAGATACAGTGTCTCTCACGATTTCCCAATGAGAAAAACTCATTGCAATGAATAAAGAGCGCTAAGCTCTTCATACTATAATTGTAGTGTTCTGGGCTCAGGCAGAACTACCGCCACTGACTGACTGCCACTGACTGAGGTTTTTGGAAAAATATTTGTCAAAGTAAATTATATTTGCACAATCCCTGGTGAGGATTGTGAAATATAATTATTTTTCTTGGCAGTTGCCGCCGAGATGGAAAACCGATCGTCGTTATTGGTTTTTTTGGAGTATTAAACATATTTTAATGAGGGATTGATGTATAATTTATATTTAGATATCATCCCTAAAGGGTGAAGGCTTGCATATCTGCTTTATACTGCTCCTTGTGCTAGTACCCATGTTTGCGTTGTGACATTGTAGTATTTTAGTTTTTTATTCATAGAGTGAAATAAAATATAGACAAAGATAACTTACGCTGAAGCCAAATCCCTGTCTGACTAAGTGGTAATTTGTCATGAAGGCTCCTAAACATTCCACTCCCTGGAAATATACTCTTAGTTCAGTAACCTGAACCTAATATTCAGACACTGCTTCTGTAGATGGGGAGTTATTAGGAATGCTGTTTCATGGACGTGTTACACATTATGATTTTCTCACTGTGTGACTAGAACTATTGAGTGTGTGTGTGTGTGTGTGCGCGAGCTGTCCATATGTCCGTCCATCCGCCTGTTTTTCTCTCTGTCTTTCTCTCACTCGTTCCCTGTCCAACTCTCTCTAATACAGTACCTGCTACTCCTCTGCCCTACCTTGCACCCTCACTGTTACCCTCTCTGTAAGGACATGTTCCAGCCAGTCTGTCCCAGCACACCACAGCCTGGCCCTCCACAGTCTCTCCACATTATCCTCAGCGTGCTAACAGGCTAGCTAGGGCCTTGTCTGTGCCGGGGTAAAGACGGCCGCGTCGAATCTGAAGAACTGGGTCTCCACTGTGGCCTAATTGCCTTAGAATGTGCTGAGGCTCTATTTTCTAAGAGGTTCGCTCTGATCTGTCGCTTACTTGTCATTTTTTCTCTCCTTCCTCCCCTTCTTCTTCTCCTGCTGTTTAAGGGGACTTTTATAAGTGCTGTGATCCGCAAAAGTGCTGAGGGGCGACTTCGCTGCCGCTTTTGTGACATCGTATTCGTAACTGGGGAGATTGTTAGCGCGATCAGAGAAGGGTTGTTTTTGAGTTAACCTTTGAGTGACCTAGGTAACACTTGCACTCGCAGCAATTGCGTCATCTCTATGCATGAGCAGCGGTTTCCTGTTTCTTCACTTGGTCCTGCTGATTATGGTAGTTCTTCTTCTGTCCTTCCTGAACCTTCTATGACTAATAGAAGTGCTGTTACGTTTTTATGAAGACTTCTGTCCTCCGACGCCCCTAGGTAAGTGTCTGACTGTCTGATACTGAATATAGTTGTTATTCTGTCCCTCCTCGACCTTCAATGACTCATTAAAGTGCCATCGCAGTTTTAGAAAGACCTCTAATAAATCAGTGTGAATGTGTCTTTCTGACTATCAGATCCTCAGTAGATGACAGAGTACATTCACACGTCTAGTCCGTTTTTGGAAGCACCATTTGCCTTTCAATCACTAATAAACAACGCCATCCCAATTTGATGAAGACGACCTTCGATGGCACCTACTGTGTGACTTTCTGACTATCATGACTACGATACAGTATATTCTGTGTCTTATACAGTATATTAACACGTCTAGGCCATTTTTAGAATAACCTTGCCCTTTGAAAACTCAGACTCTAAGCAAAAAGGACTCAAGCTTACACAAGCCGAAAACAAAAAGGTCCAACTTCCCTGGAACCCTTCACTGTCACAAATCCCCAATTGGCCTACTTATAGAGAGTGTTTTGTTGTTGTTGTCGTTTAACACAGGAGATTTGTCGCCAATGATAGTTGTTTTGAGGCTGGATTACTATGACTGCTTCTTAATAGGGTTCTGGGTGTTTATCCAGTTCTGTTTCTGTTCCGTGTCTTTGGGAATGTTCTTGCCAGACAGACTATTCTGACAATTCTTGTTTTCTTGCCTCCTGTCCTTTAAGTGTGATGATTATGATGCCTAGTCACTCTCCTGAAGTGGAAGTCTCTCTTAACGTCTTGTAGGAGGTGTTATATGTTATAAGGGGATAGCTGAGGAAAATGATGTGTCATCATTCTTTTTCCCGGTGTCAACCCCCCTCTCTGGGTAGCACCTCTGGGTAGCACCGATGCTGCCTCATTGTAGACTGAAACTTAAGCTTCAGGCATCTGCCACTCACTTTATAACTGTTTGAAGTTTTTTTTAAATATATCAAAACAAGTGTTGCTTCAAAAATGTTATGTTAGTAATTTAAATTAGACGTTTGAGTATCCATCAGCAGAGCGGGAAATCTTACAGATGTAAATCTTTAATCATCAGTGTGTCTCGGATTCAGCCGAGGCTGCTCCTCCTCCTTGCTCGGGCAGGCTTCGGCGTTCGTCGTCCCCGGAATACTAGCTACTGCCGATCGATGTTTCGGTGTTTGTCTTGTTTGGTCTTTATTGTTTACACCTGTTTCCCATTATGTTGTATTGTATTCCCTATATTACCCCCCTGTCTCTCATTGGTTATTGTGTGTGATTGTTCGTTGTCATTCCGGCAGTTGCTTTGGTGTACGGGTTATTGTGTTTTCCTCCCTGTTTGGAGGTTTGTTGTTTTTGTACTTTATTTACTGTGTTCAGTAAAGTACGTTGCCAGCCGCTCTGTGTCCTGCGTTTGACTTCGCTGACCGCATACACGTCGCGTGACACAGTGGAAAGTATTTCACCGGTGGATCGCGTGTCTCTTTTGGCTGCTAAAGCTCTTCATGAATACAATAATATAATGACTTCTGAATGAGAATGTGTGACCTCAGCCTCATGCATACATTGAGCACCTCCATGCACAAAGTAGAAAAAAACGTCCTTTCCTCTCTCTCTTTCAGTGCACCTGGACGTCAGCTAATGCATGTCAAGTAGCTTCACCTCCTTCCAACCCAGCCGTTCACTTCAGTCTATATAGACATCTGATCTTAGGCCTTATGTTCTGTCTGCAAGGGCCAGGGCTTTGACTCCCTCCAAGCCCCAGATGGTGCACTCTCCCTGGGATGATGACCTACACATGCTGGGGTCACCAACTGCACAACCAGAGAAAATCTCTTTCTCTTTCCATCCCAGTGTTTAACGTGACAATGACCATATGAGTTGACAAGACTGGGGACCTGGCCATATTTTCTCCCTAGTGCTGACAGAGTTATAACCTTCACATAAAGCAAAACAACCTTCACCCCAGCAGCTGTTTAAGACTCCTAATAGCTGGCAGCTGAGGACCTATCAGAGACCTAATGAATAAAATAGCATGTCTTCCTAGTAATGCAATATAACATATCATCTTTAATGTAATAGACGTATACTCTTTTAAGACTTCTATTGTGTCAGCTTGTCTCGGGACATTAGATTTTGTGAGCAAGATTTTATGGGGATTGAAGGAACCATTTGTGCTAGCGTGTTTAAAGTGCCTGAAGTGAGCAAAACTTGTCACAGGAGATCTTCGCCGTAAAAGTGAAGGGTGTTTTTTTTAATGCTGTGTTTTCCTCGCTCTGTGCGAGCTGCTAAAGTTTTTACAGTGGGCTAATTAAGGGCTGTAAACTTTTATATTGTTATTGCTGTTGTTAGTCCATTAGGAGTTGAGAAGTAGTTGCAGACAGAGGAGTGGGAAAGGGGGAGTTGGGTGGCTCATCTGGTGAGGGTGTCAAGAGTGTGTCGGGACTATTCTCCTTCGTAGGGGGCAGGGTGGCTCATCTGGTGAGGGTGTCAAGAGTGTGTCGGGACTATTCTCCTTCGTAGGGGGTAGGGTGGCTCATCTGGTGAGGGTGTCAAGAGTGTGTCGGGACTATTCTCCTTCGTAGGGGGTAGGGTGGCTCATCTGGTGAGGGTGTCAAGAGTGTGTCAGGACTATTCTCCTTCGGAGGGCTCTCTGGAATCGGAGCCATTGCAACATCTGTAAGCAGCAGAGAGAAAGAGAGAAGGAAAGAGAGAGAGGGCAGGGTCTTTATTATACTGTTAACTCAGTGTGAAGTAGAGGTTTTATTGACTTTCCCTAATTAAGAAGGGAGACAGTGGAATGGTAAAAAAACACTCAGATGTCTTTTTAAAGACCCCCCCAATACTAACTAAACTGTTGTTCAGTAGCAAAACTTCAGCGGTAAAACTTTGGGTTGTACCACACTAGAGATGTTGATGTCTTCTAATCATTTTAATGCCATCCCAATACCGTAGACTTCTGTGGTAGATATTTGGTTTGTAAAACACTAGGAATATTGATGTACACTACAATTTGAAAGACCCCCCCAATAGTAAGCCTAACTGTTGCTCAGTAGCAGAACTTTAGTGTACTGTTAAACTTAGGGTTGCACTAACAAAAAGCTAAAGGTCAGTTTGTGCAAAACTCAGATCCGGCACCCTCCCTCTGGCTATAGACGGGTAGATTAAGCAGAGTGCCTGAGTGTACTGTGTGATCTTGGGAAAATCTCAAATGAAATCCATTTGGTGTTTTATTGCGCTCTGTATGATGATCTGAGACATGTTCTTTTCTGTAACATTGTTGGTGATAACCCAGTATTCTGTTTATGGGACGAACAGAGGCTTGCATTCTGTTTTAGACAGGGCGTGTTTGAGATTGCTCACTTTGTTCACAATGCCAGGAGGAGAAGGAGAAATGTACTGTTTGTGTAGTGTGGCTAGATGTTAGCTGTACTGGCCATGATTATTGTAAACGTATAATTTGTAAAATGTTATTTTGTTCTGGAGTGTCTTGTAAGCCCATGTGGGCTGGGCACCGGTAGGTGTATGACACTTAAATAAATCACCTAATATGACCAATTAAAAGGCCTATGTTTCATTTATTTCCAGGACATTGTGCTCCAGTGGCAAACATTCGGTTGTGCTGTACTAGGAATGTACTCTGTTAAGGGCCAAGGTATTTACATTTAGCTGATACTCTTATCCAGAGCGACTTACGGTAGTGAGTGCGCACATTTTCATATTTTTCCATGCTTGTTCCACGTGGGAAATGAACCCACAACCCTGGCGTTGCAAGCGCCATGCTCGACCAACTGAGCCACACGGGACAATTGTATTGTTGCTTGTTTGGCCCTGCTTTTAGCGAAGCACTTCACTTGGCTTCTCAGGCCTGAATTAGTAGATGATTGGATGGGACAGTAGCAACAAAAGAGCCTCAGACAGACAGTACAGTAGCTGCCTGTCTTTGATCTCTTTGCTGAGTCTTTGTGAGGTGTCCAACACAAATGAATAGAGAGGAAAATAAAAGACTTCATCAAAGACCTGAAGCTACTTACTGTCCAGGTTCCTTGTTCCTGAACGAGGGGCCAGGGGTATTTCTAAAGCGTTGTAACTAGGGCCAGGAGTATTTCTAGATCATTGTAACTAGGGCCAGGAGTATTTCTAAAGCATTGTAACTAGAGCCAGGAGTATTTCTAGAGCATTGTAACTAGGCCCATGAGTATTTCTAGAGTATTGTAACTAGGCCCAGGAGTATTTCCAGAGCATTATAACTAGGCCCAGGAGTATTTCCTGACCACCAGATCTGACCAGCTGTGCATATTTTGTATCTTACCCAACCCACATGGGTGCTCAAACAAGGCCCAGGAAACCCCCTCCCCAGGCCCCTCAGATGCACCGTCCCTTACCCACCTGCCACACGTGCTACCCCCATTTGTGTCCCCTGGCACGCCCCGGCCTCGCTCACATCTGTTCCACATGCCTTGATATCTTGGGCCTGGTTAAATAAGAGCGCTAGCAGACAACAGTAATGTTTTTAGCTGCACAGGGGGACAAACAAACAAATTCACAAAGGCTTTCTGACTGGCTTTCTGACTGGCTTTCTGAGCTAACAGGTGCTCAAAGTTAGAGACAGTGGAAATCCATTGCCGTTTAGTGTTGAGATATTTGCTTCCTGCCTCTTCAGCAGTCATATTTCCATCCATATTGTCTTGTCTCAAGAGCTTTAAAGTGGCTTAGCCTAGCTAGCCTAGCTTAGCTAGCTAGTTTACACAGTTGTTTGAGTAGTTTTCTTTTTGGAGAAGAAGAAACATTTTTGGTTGTTCTTTTTTCTTTTTTAGTTCAAAGGATTGTGGGGCAATACCAAATATAAAAGTTGTGTCATACCAAAAATATTAAATAGATCTGATTTAGGAAAGGTCCCTTTGAACACTTTGAACGATTTAGGCCAATTCTAACATCAAAAGTATCCTGTGAGGATATGGACGGAGGTGATACTGGCACAAGGCCTTCATTCTGACAATGACTTTTTTAGATGGGGGACGTATATCATTTTTATTAAGGGTGTGTGTGTGTGCTCTGAATGTCAAAGGGCAGCTGGCTTGGGTGTGTTGGCAGTAGGGCTACCCTCGTCCGTTCAACTCCACCACTACGCTCTGTCATTCATTGCTGTGATTAGAATTGGATACCATCAGCTGCTTCTCACCCACACATTCCCCTACACACATGCTTACCACCCAAACATGTAGGCAACCTGCTCAAACATGCATGGACACATACCCACCCACCCACTACCCACACGCATTCTCCCTTTATGTTGTCACTGGTCACCCGGTTGACGGTCAGATGGTCCTTTCGGTTGACGGTCAAATCCTTTCAGTAGCCACACGTCAGATGGTTCCATACTGAGATGCTATAGGCTCCTCTATTTTCCTCCACTGGTCCCCAAGGCTGGCGGCTGGAGGCTGGCTCTTTCAGAGGCTTCAGAGAGAACAGGCTCTGCTCAGCGGGCAGCTGCGATTCATCCTCTGTACAACCAGAACCCTAACACACACACACACTAAACCAGAACACTAATTAGAAGCCTAATTTCACAGAGGGGGAAATGGGATGCCAGGGAGAAAAAGAGGGGAAGGGGGATGGAGGGATGGAGGGATGCGGGGATGGAGGGATGGAGGGATGCGGGGATGGAGGGATGGAGGGATGGAGGGCTGGAGGATGGAGGGATGGAGGGATGGAGGGATGGGGTGGCCTATGCATCAGAGTGGCAGTGTGAGCTCAAAAATAGCCTATGACGTCGTCGTCATCTGCTCATCTGCCACCGGCGTCCACAGAGCCATGTGACCCACCAGGGGACCAGATACACAGCAGCTGAGGGGCGTTTTACATGCCTCAACCCCCACATACAGTACACTTCACCACCATAGACACACCACCACCATGACCCCCTGTGTGCCCACTAGGACCGCTACCACCCTCCAACACTTGTCCCCTCCTCCATATTGCCATCGGTCAGCAATTTCAGACCCCTCGCTCTCGATTTAGCCCATTCTCTTTCTTTCTCTCTCTCTCTCTCTCTCTCTCTCTCTCCCTCTCTCTCTCTCTCTTTCTTTCTCTATCATACTGTTGCCATCTCTTCATTATTAACATGGTAGTTAATGGACTCCTCAGGCTTCTACTCTACCAATATGATCATCATGAAGGAGTCCCAATGAAGAAATACACTGTACAGTTACAGTACACTTATGTACTGTACAGCTGTACCTCCTGCAGATACACTTCTACAGAAATACAAGCAAGCACATGACCTGTGAGGCATCGTTATTCAGTCTTAACCCAGACATCATCAAGCCCCTCTGGGCTAGGTGAGATATGATTTACTGATGGTGGGAGCTAGTCGCTTTGCATCTGCATGTGAGGAACATTACATGTTATATATGCTTGGCGGAGTGGAAGTAACTACGTTGTGACCACAGTTTCATAGTTTCTAATATTTATGAGGGAAAATGTTCAATCATACTGTCATCACATGCTTGATTTAGGACTATTGTACTTTTGCATAGGTTTTGCATATGCCCTCAGGAACTCCTTAAACAGTCTATACACACACACACACACACACACACACACACACACACATCATACACACACACACACACACACACACTCTCACACACTCACACACACACACATACACTCACACATACACACTCACGCACACACACATACACTCACACATACACACTCACGCACACACAGAGACAGTAGTAATAGTCGACATTGAATAAAAACAAAACACTCCGGGAGAAGCCGTTAGCAGTTAGTCACCAAACTAGCCTAGCAACTCCTGTCCTGTCAGTTCCCACTCACGATTCCCGGGAAAGCCATCTGGCCTACACATAAACACACGGAATGACAAACGAATAGGGACATTTCCCCAAATGTGTTAAAAGAGAAGTCCATTCTCTGTCATTGTGTTTTGCTGTACTCTGTCTGTACCAGAGACCAAATTAGCTACACAGCTAACGGGCAGTCTAAACATAGCTGTAGGCTACATGTATTGTACGTCTATTAGCGTAAAACAGGAAACACATTTGATCTGAGGTCTCTTTTTAAAAGAATCACAGCCATTGCCTATTCATTTCTGATCTGAAACCATTGAACGTGTCGTCCAATTGAATAAGCTACTTAGCTGGCTTTGAGCACATTTGGACTGGTATACATGGACTCATTTTGCATGTTGGGCCTCTGTGGGCTATTTGAGACGTGTTGCCAACCTCCGTACAATTGGCAATGTGCTTCCTGCTAGTGAAGAAACACAGCCAGCCCCATAGGATTCCAGCCCTGTCCTGAGATGGTTGGGCCTTGGCTAAGCTTGGCTAAGGGAGCCTAAGTTGGTATTGTCATTGTCTTTGGTTGCTGCCTGGGTGTTCCATTTTTAACAGAACAAACGAGGGTGTGTTGAGTGAGTGATGGGATTAGGGAGGTTTGATATTACATCTGATCTCAGCAACAGGAGTGCCACCCAGAACTGTCCCCAGAACTGCCACCCAGAACTGTTTCATTGTGCTAATATAGGGAAGACTCCCTAAGGGAGGTTTGATATTGCATCTGATCTGAAATGGCTGGCAGGACTGTCCCTGAATGATGATGTCATTGCTAAGACAAGACATCCTTAGATATCCATTGATGTTCGATCTGATCTGAAACACCTGTCCTTGACATATGATGTCACTGTGCTAAGACAGGGGAGACACCCGTCAACAATGTTACACTACATATTGTTACATAGTGAAAGGCATGCCTGGACTGACTTGGACCAGAACACACACATGGCGGTTACATGGAAATGTACTGTGTGGAATTAATGGCTTGATTAGACTGACTCGTTCGGACATAGGAAAGCTTTGGCAGTGGCGAGTGTGGTTGTGTGAGGCACTGCCAACATGGGCAGCACTAGCACTAGAGTCAAGGTCATTGGAGAAGCCTTTGACACACACACACACACACACACCACCAGCATATTCTCGACCACATGTAAATGACACTTCCAAACCCCAACCAAAGCCGCTCAACAACCAACACGACAATCCCAAGAGAAGACATGGGAGTTCTCTCTCCTCTTCACCATTGTCAGTCACAGTTTATATCCCCTACCTCCATCTGTGGTGATTTCTCCATCACTCCATTCCCCTCGCCTCTCCTGTGATTGTTATAGTGCCAGAAGATAAGGGGGTGAAATGGAAAGTGTCAGTCAAAACGATGCTTTACGTCCTCACCACTTTTGGGCGTTCTGATTGGGTGGTTATGCTAATCTAAACTCTGCTCAGGTATATTACCTCACCGTGTGTGTGCGTGTTGGTGTGTGCGTGTTCAGTGTGTGTGTGTGTGTTGGTGTGTAGGCGCTCTGAGGTAACTAAACACACACACACACTGAACACACACACACCAACACACACACTGAACACACACACACACACACCAACACACACACACACACTGCATCTCAAAGACCACTCTATCCCGCCACTCTCTATCTCTCTCTCATAGGGCCAATTAGTTAGACTAAAACGATGGAGGCTGGGGCTCCAATGCATCCCCATGCATATTGAGTATGTATTACGCATTTGTTTGCCTCGCTATCATCCCCACACCACACTCACACACACACACACAAACCACACACTAGACTAGCTACTGCCGGTGAGGAGGCGGCAATGAGGCCCTCTTTCACCCGCATGCAGGTCTATATTACAATGTGTGGAATGGATAGTTTATTGATATGTGTGTGTGCGTCACAGGTTGATGCAATGAGGATGGTCTCTGACTAACAATGGAAGAATAGAATGGAAACGAACAACACACAAACAATTAAAACTCATTCCTCTGAATCCACATCAAGGTGATTCTGACAAGCAAAGTCACTTACGCCTCCATCCTCATTCGATTACGAGTGGCAACGTTTAAGCACACACACCGCTCTTTATGTATTGACTGGAAATTAACAGATGAGGAAAACAGTGAGTCATTCTAGCATTGTCAATCTCACAGGGGATTAAACATCTGATTGCCAAACCCTGCTCACATTATGTATTAAATGCTACCCAGACCTGGGTTCAAATACTATTTCAAATGATTTCAAATACTTCATCTGTGCTTGATTGAGCTTGCCTGGCTTAATGGACCAATAGAATAGACCAAAACCACAAACACCGCCCATCTGGCACTCCAGTCAGGCCAGAGCAAAGGCATTTGAAAGATTTCGAATGGTATTTAAACCCAAGTGGATGCTATCACCACTTAATTGTGTAAAATTGTCACTTGGCAGTACAGCAGTGTCCTGTCAGTACTGTATGTACTATTTTGGGGCTTGACCGGAGAAGAAATGAAAGACACTTCCTTATTTTAAACTATTTCCAACCCACAGGACATTGCTTGTACAGACAGGACCGCAGTGCATAGTGCATACCGAATGGTAAACGACTAAACACGTATAGAGAAAAACAGTGACAATATTTACCACACACCACACCCATAGCAGGTCATTGTTACAATTTCCCTTTGATCAGCAGAGAAATTAAAGCCTTGATTAGTGGCTGTGAGTGAGACTTGGATATGTTTTTGTACATAGTGTATTGTCTCTGTAGTCAGAAAACAGTGAGATGTTCTAGTGAGG